>NC_135308.1:66932947-67245447 GCF_048772815.1 Callospermophilus lateralis
AAAGAATGGGCCTCAGGTGCTGACCTTGGCCCCAAACAAAAATTGGTAGTAGTCCTTCTGCCCCAAGTACATTGGAATCCTAGCAGAATTTTAAGCAGATTTTTATTCTGGTTTTCTAGGGATAAAAAGCCAAAGTTTAGAGGGGGTGGGTGTGGTAAATTTGGATGCTGTGTGTCTTGTCTGGTTGGTGAGTCTCTATTACCCCTTCCATAGTCAGGGCCCCAGGGCACAGACATGGAAGGTCCCATTGGGGCTTTACCACAGTGAACACAGGCTTCCTTCAGACCCCTCTGGGTATCTCTGTTCTGCTGTTCCCCCCATGGTTTCTTTGTTCTTTTCTTTCTTCCTTCCTTCCTTCCTTCCTCCCTCCCTCCCTCCCTCCCTCCCTCCCTCCCTCCCTCCCTCCCTCCCTTCCTTCCTTCCTTCCTTCCTTCCTTCCTTTTTTTTGGGTCTGGATCTTACTCTGTTGCTCAGCCCAGCCTTGAACTCCTGGGTTCAAATGACCCTCCTCCCTTAGCCTCCCGCATAGTTGAACAATAGGCACTCTACCTCTGCAGCATGCTTAGTTTCTGAGTGATTTTAACCCCTTCTCTCTTTTCTTCCCAAGAAGTGTTCTAGAAAAGAGAGGTTCTGGGAGTAGGTAGACTTCTCACTTGACTTTCTTGAGGGAGAGACAAGAGCAAGCTTTGAGTCACTCCTGCTCATCCTGACTGTGGTCCCTACACGTGTGCCATAAGCGGAGTGTCAATGGGTAAATGACCAATGTCCTTTGAGGTGGTGCTAGGCACAGTGCAGTTCCAGAGAAACAAAGGAAAGAAAATGTGGCTCATCTGTTCTATGGTGTTGGGAAGATGGAGTGCACAGAGAGTAGCACCTTGAAGAGCGGTTTCAGCCGGAGTGGTCTACGCGCTTTCTTGTCTGATGACAAGACATCCCAGTTCTGTGGTTCTGGGTGCAGGAGGTCATGGACCACTGGGAGTTATTCTGTGATTCTCTAATAATTATCATTATGGCCACACATTGGAACCACTTGGACTCTTTGAACAAAATGCCTAGATCTTACAGTTTACTCTAGACCACTGGTTCTCAAACTTTATTGTTTATCAGATTCCTGAACTCAGAAGCTCTGAGGTGGGCCTGAGGATCTGCATTTCTGATCAGCTTAAGCATGATGCTGAGCTGCCATTCTGAGACTATGCTTAGAGAATCACAGCTATGGACAGGTGGATCTGAATCCCTGCAGATGTGACCTCAGCCTCAGAATACTTTCAAATTCCCTTGTAATTCTAGTGAATACCTGTAGTTGAAAATGATTTCAGATCATTGGTTGATTGCCTCAGCTGATAACTATTCACTGGTCCAATTGTGCACCAGGCTCTGTGTTTGAGTTCCAGGGGTCAATGAACTATCAAAGGGAACAGACAGAGCTGGGGCTATAGCTCATGGTGGAGCACTGGCCTAGCATGCACAAGGCCCTGTGTCCCATCCAGCACCAAGGTGAGGGGAAGAGAGCAGTTATCCTTGTCTATCTGAGAAGGGAAGTTAACCTCCCACTCCACCCAGTATTCTTTAGCATGAGTGCAGCGAGATGCCAATAGCAATGGCATTTACTCCAAGCCTCCTTACCCTCTTCTGCCGACTCCTCTCTGAGGTCTGATGATTTCTTGATAAAGACATGATGATGGCCTCTTTCTCTCACTCAGAAGTTTGGAGACTCTTGTGCAGATTCTGCCTAGGCAGTTTAGGAACCAATCAACTTGCCAGCCCCGGGCACCTGGAAAGTGTAATAATTTGCTTGGAATAGGTTGATGGCACCCCCAAAATGCCCTTTCCACTCCTCCCTCATCAAGGGGGTTTTTGATTATGTTTTCCTTTTTGAGGCAACTAGTCTGTTACTGGATGTGTGTTTCTTGATGGGGTCTCTGTTTTCCAAGGCCTTCAGGAGTGTTTTCTTTCTGCCCAGTTTAGATTTGGGACTGAGCATCTGCCCTTGTGTCCTGTGTATGTCCTTGGCAGATCTATGCCTCCCTTCTGTCTGATCTCCCTCAGGACCACTCACTGCCCCCAAGCTTGTGTCTACAACAAATGTGAGGAAGAACTTACCCATGAATCACCACGCGGCAGGGTGCCTCCGACCCAGGGCCCTGGCTGCCTGGGTTGATGGATTCGTTTATGCAGCCTTCATTGGTAGGGCACCGATTGCTGGCAGCCGAAAGGCAGCACTAATATGCATGTGTGACCTAAAAATTACAATGTAAACGGCAGGGCAACACATGTATAAGAAGGCAAATTTAAATTAAAAATCTGTTTTCCAACTCAGGCTGCCTGTAAGGATGCAGAAATGCCAGCCTGTCGGGTGGTCAGATCGAGGGGGTTCCCTCACGCCAAGTGGACCAAGTTGGAAGAACTAAGGCTTCACTGAAATTGGACATCTTGGTTAATTATGCACTAAATACACCCCACATGGGGGAAACACACCCCAAGTGGTGAACAGCTGGCAGGAGCCAAAGCTTCCTGAGGAAATGCTGGGTCTCCCCTCTGTCATGGCAGGGGTACAGACAGCATGAAGGGAGAATGTGAGAACTGGAGCTTTTGTGTTCAAATAAGGATCAGGTGGGAAAGGAGAGATCACGGCTCATCAGCAATCTATAAGTCTTCAAGAGGATGGCACTGTCAAGGCACTGTACCCAATGGTCATCCTCAGTTTGCTTGATTGCTCAAGGAGAGGACAGATGGGGAGAGAAACCAGCCACCTCCAGAGGCTACCTTGGTGGTAGCCAAAGTTCACTATGGAATGCTCACAAACACAATTTCCTATGAAACTCTATAGGGAAGGGAAGGATAGAAAAGAGCTATAGAGTCCATTAAATGTGTGATTTCTTATCTGGTCCCTGATATATTCAGGAAATCAGACCTGTACAATGGAAATTCATTCATGTGACAAATACTGATCAAGTACCTACCTGTGCTGGCTTAGTGCTGGGCACAGTGAATGAGATGAACAAGGTCCCTGCCCTCAGTGAGATGGCTGTGCCCTTGGAAGGTATGACATGAACAGTTTATTACATGATAAATGTATCAGGGCCATACATGCAGTGGCCTAACATGCACACACTGCGGGCACCTAGTTCTGAGATGATGTTTTGAGATTGGAAGTGGTCAAACCCAGACATTCTATTTTTTCTGTTTATTTAAAAAAACAAATCTTAGGCTGGGGATGTGGCTCAAGCGGTAGAGTGCTTGCCTGGCATGCGCAGGGGTGTTGGGTTCAATTCTCAAGACCACATAAAAATAAAAAATAAAGACATGTGTCCACCTAAAACTAAAGTAAATAAATAAATATTAAACACACACACACACACACACAAAAAAAAAAAACCCAAATCTTTCCTATGTTGGCATTTATATGCTCACATCCAGCTCAAGTTACTCTTTACTGATAAAAGGAAATTTATGTCATCACATAGAATCTCAGAATATTTTTTATTGTAGAATCACATGGTCCAGCCTTTCTATTTTGAACACAAGGACACCAAAACCAGAGAAGTTAAGGAATTGGTCCATAATTGTGCAGATAGTTAACAATAAAGTTTAATGGAAATCTACTCTCCTGACCACGCTGCCCCCACTACTACTACTATTACTTATTGTCGTCATCATCATCATTTTGTACCAGGGATTGAACCCAGGAGCACACACTGAGCCACATACTCAGTCCTTTTTATTTTTATTTTGAGACAGCCCTAAGTGGCTTAGGTCCTCACTAAGTTGCTGAGGCTGGCTTTGAACTAGCGATCCTCCTACCTCAGCCTCCTGAGCCGCGGGGATTACAGGTGTGCGCCACCATGCCCAGCACTACTTGATATTTCTTTGACTTTCCCTCACCTTTGGAAAAACTAAGCCAATTCAGGGAAAGTTGTGGGCTCTTATGCCAGTTGCCCTCACGCTGAAGAGTTAATGTTTTAATTGGCCAGCAGAGCTGGAGTCTGCAGGTGGGTAAGTGTGGACAGGTGGAGAAGCAGCATCAGAAGAAGCCTTCTGGCCAGCACCTGTCTCCTTCAGCAGATGTCATGGCAATTGGGAACGGGTTGGGGGTGTGACAAAAGGGAAGGGACAGTGCCGGGGCCCTGACTTCCAACCTCCCTGGGCTCATCAGGGCAGGTGCATGTTTCAAAGAGGGACTGGGTTGACTCCTTCCGGGGAGCCCTGTGGGGTGGCAGACCCCTGGTGAAATTTTGGGGCAGATGTCTTGGGAAGGATTAGTGTAAGAAAGAGCTGGTTGTAGGCAGAGAAAATGCCCCCTTTGGAAGGAAGAAATGCTCTGTATCAATGAATTTCCTTTCCCGACCATGCAGACTCGGGAAGAAGACCACAAGGCAGGGTGGGAAGGCTGCAGTGGGAGCATGATTAATTAGACAGTTGATGAAAAGCGACCAGAGGAGTTTGCACGTTGGCTTTATTAGGAAATATGCTCACGGCTTCCCCCCGCCCCGGGATCTCTCCTGCTGGGCCCAGAGCTGTTCCACTCAGTGGTCATTCTCAGTGAGGATGAAGAGTCAAGGGCTCATACCAGGATGAAGTGCTCATTTCTTCTGGAGAGACTGATCATTCATAAGGGCAGGGGGGTCCCAGGATTGAGTTTCCAGTAGTATCAGCAGTGGTTACACGATCTTTGGGATGTAGGAATGCCTTCCTGACTGTTCTAAGGTAGTACTTCCTTGGCTTCCTCAAATGTGTTGTCAAAATCTGCCAAGGGCTCTCCAGGAAAAATGGGGGCTACCTCACAGCGTGGGTGTTGGGGTTCTATAGATTGAATTTAAATCCCCACTTTGACCAGTTGCCCAACATGTGGGCAAGACACTTAAATTTGCCAAGTCCTAGTTCCTTTGTAATAGGAGGTAGTAATAAATATATCATCGGGTTCTTGCACAGCTTAAAAGTACATAAAGTACCTAGTAGTGTGTCTGGTACATGGGAGGCAATTAAATGGTAGCCCTTATTAAAATAAAACAATAAAAAGTTCTTCCTTTGAAGCAAGAAAAAAAGTTGTTTGGAAACATTGCAACCTTTTATGAGGGGCCCTCAAAACCCAGAAACACCAGCTAAAACAATCGAAATGGAACCCAGACGGATATTTATTTAGCATGCCCTTTGCTTACCTACTCTGCAGTCCTGCCCCGAGCCCTTGTGTAGAATTTGCCTGCACCACCTACTGGACGTCTGCTGAAACTACAAGCTCTTTCTGGATTTGGTTCCTTGTTGAGGAGGACCCAGGGAGAGTGGGGAGGGAAGGAAGGTAACTAGTGGTTTTGCAACTGTTTTGATTACTTCAAATTGAGATGTTTGTAAATAAGATGTTAGAGTCTGGAGATTTTGTTTGGTCTTGTGTTTGACATAAATATAGTTTCATTAAAACTTGTCACAGAAGCATCCTGCAGTGGAGAACGTGAGATTTGGCTGTGACAGAAAGTATAGGCGATTTCTGATGGCAGCGTTTGGAAGTGCTTTCTCTGCAGAACACACCCAGACCACTTTTGGTTTGCCTTTGCCCTTTCAAAAAACAAAACAAAATAAAAACAAAAGCAAGAGAGGTGAAGGTAACCAGCCCCTTTAGTTGATTCATCCGCCATTGATGTCACCACTGGTTACTTTGTGGGAAAAGAGATTTACGTGCAGGAAGAAGACCTTTTCTAGAACTCTTCTGTGAGCCAGGAGAAGGGAGAGATCCAAATTAGGGAGTGTCCCGTTTCATTTTGAGATTTTGTTTGGCAGCATTTTTCCAACTGAGGAGGCAGGAACAGAACAGGCCATCTTGGCTTCTGGCTATTCTGTTGGGGCTGCCCTGAGCCTCACTGTCAGTGAGACCAGCAGGAGGGCATCTCTGGGGTTGGAAATGGGGGAGGTCAATTGACAAGACATCCATTAAAGCACTACCAAGTGCCAGGCCTTGTGCTAGTTCTTGGGGAGGTGAAGCAGCACAGGATTTGACTTTGTCCTTAAGAAGATGAGAGTTCAGGAGACGAGACAGGCTTATGTTAAATAAGAATGCAAACGTGAAGCAAATGATGAGTCCCATCGGACAGATCCGTCCTTTTGTGGAATATTGGCGAAGGAAGGAAGCAGGCATGCATTTAGTCAAATGTGGCTTCTGACCTCTAAGAGGATGATTCAATTCCACGCACATTTCTTGTGTCCTATCTGCATGTAAAGAGAATATGTTTGCGGATGCTCTCAAGGGTTTGGAGGAGGCTAAGGCTGGGCACCCTTTCTCACCCCTCTCACATTGTATAGCACAGAGGTAAGGGGCCTGGTTACAGGCATCAGCCCATGTTTGAAACCCCCAGCACTTACTAACTGTGTGACCTTGACCAAGCTATTGAACCTGTCTGCAGTCTCATGTATTCATTCAACAAATACTGAGTATTTACAGTGCAGACACTGGGGTATTATACCGGCCAAAGCAGGTAGGTTAGGGGGACTAAGGGGGTCTGGAGGCTCAAAGGATGTGCGGAAGCAGGTGAGCAGGATGGGAAGGGCAGGTAGTGAGCATATCTAAACAAAAGTGGCCTGGGAGTCTCCCGTCCTCAGCCCACCCCTTGCCCCATATGGGCAGATTCTGGGTAAAGGTCCAGGTGGGAAAGTGTTGTCAGCGTGTCTTTTCGTTCCATTCCATCTTCCGTTCCAAGGGCTTATGTCCTTGTGGGGGCTCTCATGCCTGGTTAAAGGGTGCTGCCAAAGAATTTTTTATGCTTTCTTCCTTTCCTTGATTTCCTGGTGTATTTATGAGTTTCAAAAGCCCCTTGGCTGCCCGGCAGATTCACTTCCCTCTGCATCTCATATGTACTTCCTTCCTGTGCCCAGGAAGTGTGTATTATTATTATTTGGTTGTTCGTGGGAGCTTTTGTAACATCAGAGGCCCTGGGGGGTGCACTTCAGGCTTGGGGGTGGGAGGGAGAGCAGTGGAAAGGGAGACGGGAGGCAGTGTCTGGACACCGAGGGTGACGCTGCCTACAGTCTTGCTTCTCCTCCGTGTCTGAGCATTGGTCCCCTGAGTGTGGCCTGGAGGACCAGCAGTGTGGAAATGATGGTCTTCTTGCCTCTGAAGCCCTCTTGCAAGGAATCAGTAATCACTTTTAAATCCCTTTTAAGACCAAAAGGGAAACAAATGGGCTCCGACTATAGCATATGTGGCCCAGAAGTGTGCTAGAGCTGACAGGGCCCCAATTTGCCTGGTAGAGGTAAAATGGCTCTTTTGCTTGTTAACAATAAGCTTTCATAAATATGAGTGGGTTCTATCTAACTGTGACATGATGTGTGGTCATATCTGCAGGCAGGGGAATGCACTAAATGTCTAGAATGTTTAATTAGTGTTGGCATAATTAAAATTTTTCAAGCCACTGGCTCCACGAGTATCTCTCACACCTGGAGTTTTTCACAACTTGACCTTTAGAACAGCTTTCTTTGGCTATTAGTTCAGGTGTTTGTGTATACTGGCTTTATTTTTCAAGTTGGATTATATGCTTCTCATTTTTATTTAGAACTTATGAGAGCCTATAATAGTACCTGAATATAGTAAGCAGTAAGTGTTTGATGAATGACTGATAGATTACTATAGCTTTCAGATTCTGCCAGTGCTTAGACTGAGTTATAATTATCATTTTTTTTTTCTTGAATTGACAGGGAACTCTTGTAGTAATTCCAATAGTAAGTCTTGTTTTGTATTAATATGTTAATTTAACCATTCATTAACTGTCTAATAATATGAGCCAGCCATTGTCATATGCTAGTAATTCAAGATCATACCAGCCCTTCACAAGAGGTGGTCACCATCCACCTGGGGACACAGAAATTCACACTCATATCAAGACAGTCTTTACATAATTTAAAATGAAACTTCAATTGATAAAATATTAATGAAGACTAGATAATAACTTAAAACAGAGGGAGTGTTACCTGGTCTAAAACGGTAATGCTGGACAGAGGATTTATTTGAGCTGGGTCTTAAAGATAAGTAGGGATTAGCCAGGAAAAAAACGGTGGTGGTGATGGGTCCTGGGAGAAAGAAGAACTTTCTAGGCAGAAGGAAGAGCTTGGCCCAGACATGAGGCACGAATACGGCTGTGGCCGAGGACAGACACTAGAGAGGGAGACTGTTGTGGTCTGGGTATGCGGTGTCCCCCCGGAAGCTCCTGTGTGACAAGGTAGGCATGTTCAGAGGTGAAATGATCAGATTGCGAGCGCTGTGACCTGGTCCATGGATCACTCCACTTGGTGGCCTGATGATTTGTAAGGACTACTGTGCTGGGTGACAACTGTAGGCAGGTAGGGTGTGGCGGGGGGAGGTAGGTCAGTGGGCTGTGCCCTTGGGGATTACATATGTTGTCCCAGGTGCCTGGGGCTCTCTCTCTGCTTTCTGGATGCCCTGAGCTGAGCGGCTCTCCTCGGCCTCCCCCTCCTGCCTTGGCCTCATCTCGGGCTCAGGAAGCCATCAGCGTGCCAGGGAGGCAAGTCTGGTGGGGTGAGGGTGGGGATGGAGACGCAGAGCAGGTCCAAAAAGAAGTGACCCCGTGGGGCCGGGAGATTGCTTTGTGTGTGATGTTGGAGCCCATCACGAGCCTGAAGCCTGCCAGTGGGGCCCAGAGAGGAGGAGCCCATGTGGCCTGTGCCAACCAAGGCAGAGAGGTCCAACAGAGCTGCTGGTTAAAATGGCTTTGTTAGTTATGTCACCTTAATATGAGCATCTCTAGAGGCTCCTGGGACCACAGATGCATTGTTGGTCCGCTGACCCAGAGGGGTAGTCTGGGCAACTTTCGTCATTCATCAGGCAGAAAGCCCCACAGCAGGTGGCGTGGGACAGTGTCTGTCCATGTGTGCCCTTGGTACTCAGTGTGTCACCTCTGCCCAGTTGTGCAGGCTCCGCAGTCAAGTGAGCCACAGCTGTGCTCGCTGTTCTGTGTCATACTTTTCCCCGGGAAGGGCTTATTTGACATGTGTCTCCCATCCCAACCTGCCTTCCTCCTTCCTCTTCCACCGTGTCTTGTGGGGCCTGGATTGTTGCCTCCTCCATGCTTTGCATAAGCCTCCCGCTAAACTAGCTGGCCCTGGCTCATGCCCCTGCAGGGGCTTTCTTCCTAGACTCCCTGTGCTCTTTAATCCCACTTTTTAAAAAGCTTCTTGGGTTCTATGAAGCCAAGGCAATAAACACTTTAATCCGGCAGGTGGCCCCTAGCAACCTCTCCAAACCTATCCTCCAAGATGACCGAGTTATTAATTCCTCATTCTTTATTCACATCATGCCCCTTCTCGCTGTCAGTCCCATCTACAAGGCCTCTTCCTCCTCTGTCAAGGTTTCATTCACATCCGACCTTCGGGAAGCCTTCTGCAGCCACTCCTCAGTGCAGCTCCCTTCCTCTGAAATCTCTTACCCCTCACTGGACATGCCACAACTTTGGCACATGGCAAGTGTGCCCTGCACCTTTATTTCTCTTTCCAAGAAAGGGAATTTTCTTGTATTTCTTCATATTCCAAATACCTAAAAATAATAGCCATTTATTGGATGATTCTGGCTCAGATAGGGCTACCAAAGAGATA
Organism: Callospermophilus lateralis; assembly: GCF_048772815.1. NCBI lineage: Eukaryota > Metazoa > Chordata > Mammalia > Rodentia > Sciuridae > Callospermophilus > Callospermophilus lateralis. Next base: position 66,942,539 of record NC_135308.1, read on the forward strand.
CCAAATGGTATAAAGAACACTAAAGCTTAAAAATAGTAACCATTCCTCCACATACTCATTACAGTGAGTCAGGCACGGTGCTGGACCCATATGTGACTTAATATAACCATGGAGTGGTATTACCTCCATGTAGCAGATGAGTCTGAGAAGGGACACACCTTGCCCCATGTCACACGGCTGCGAAATCTTAAATCTGGATGTGGGACAGTGGTTTGATTCTTAGCTTTTGACCTCTCAACATTCGTCCTGGGTCAGATTGCACTGGGTGTTTTCACTGTTTTGTTTTGGGGCCCGTGTTGCTTTCTTATCCCCGAGATGGGGTTTTGTCCTCATCTTTAATATGGCAGCAGCCTTGGTAAGAAGCAAGGAGAATGAAAGGGATGTCACATGCCAGAGTGGTCAGAAAAATGAGGTTGCTCAGCAGGTGTCATAAAAATGGATGACTTGTGCCCTGTGCCTTAGAGTAAAGATGGGAAAATGAAAAGGGAGTGGGGAAAAGAGCGATGGTGACAGATGATGAGTGAGCACAAATGTTTATTCATGCTAATGGAGTGGGGACGTGATAGCCACTCTGCTCTAATGGTTACGAGGAGCAATCTCCCGGCTGCAAAATGCAGAAGCACAGAGGAACCTAAAACCCCTGGCCACCAACAATGACTGAAACATTTCTATAGGAGACCAGCCTCATGGGTCCAAAAAACAGGCCACAGGCAACAAAGGTATTTGACACACAGGGAAAACAGCTTTGATCATTGTTTAGATTCAGGCGCTTCCTCCTCTGGATCCTCAGGAAGTACATATCACCCTGTATGGCATGGCCCTGGGACAGGTCGGAGGCTGGAGAAAAATTACTGGAGTTGAAAGAGTGTAGGCTCAGTTTTCTTTGCCTTCCAAGGTCAACCCAAAGAGCTACTTTCAAAATGTCCTCTGAGACCACCCCTAACCACCACCCCTCCTGGACCCTCTGTCCCCAGTCTCCTGCCTTGGGGTGTGTGCTGTCTGAATTCTCTAGCATGGAGCCATGGAGAGGGGAAAGGGGAAGGGAAGCCAGGGTTATAAGGGACACAGAGTAATGTAAACTTCCCAGGTGGTCTGGGGTCCAACAATATGGAAACATTCATCTGCATGGGTTGGAAATTTCTCTCCCTTGTAAATGCCCACAACATGGAATTCCACCATTATAGTTTCACTCTGCTTCCATTATTCTGTGACCCTCCAGAGAAAGAGAAAATTTTAGCTCGCTAACACCTTCATCAGAATCACTTCACCCCAGATCAAATAAATCCACAGAAACGACTGAGGAAATGGAGAATGGCTTAGGAACCCAACTTTGTTTGGCCAGGGTCCTGCCCTGGGGATGCATCCCTCAGTTTGAGGGAGACAGATATCCACAATAAAAAGAAAGATGTTGGGTATAGGAGAGAGAGGCAAACAGCTCAGTCAGGAACCTGGCTCCAGCTGTGCCACAGGCTCTGGAGTGTTATTTTCTCAGCCTCCTCCCCAATTCTGTTGTTTACCCTCTGGAGATGGGGCACAGGACAGGAGCAGCCTGATCGACAGAAGCACGGACCAGAGGCATTTAAAGACTAATCATTGAATCCATAGTGTTGTCTGGGCTTTGAAAGAGAAGTCTCACCTGCACCCGGAGGATATTGACAGATAAATAACCATAAGCAGAATCACAAAGTTGTTATTAGTGGACAAGTACTGATTCACTAGTACTGTTAGTATGTTTTTTCTTTTAATTCTTCAAGAGACAAAGGCATGTCTAGAAAATGAGTTATTGTCCTTGCCTCCTGAAAGGAAAGGCAAAGGGGAGAGAGACGCTAAGGGGTCATTTCTGTAGCATGCAAACACCAAGTGTCTGTTGTCCCCGTCATTGCTAAGCCTCACAGCATGCTTGTGAATTTTATGAGTGATGGCGTGAATCAAAATCATTCAGGTTGCATCTTTGGAAATCTTGGATCCTATTCTCTGCTTTTTATAAATATAAATATTTGTGTGTGCAGATACACACACACACACATACCATATATATGAATATTTCTCTTTACCTCTTGCATATACGTATGCGTATAAGTGTATATACCTGTATCTATTTTTAACCATTAGATATATACACATGTGTTTCAGTACCTTTGCCGAGAAACACACTCACACATGTGCACACACATACACACACAGAGATAAGAAGAAAAAAAGGAAACTGCCTGAAGGAGGCCATCTTTTCCGTTTTAGGGGCCCTGAGCAGTTCTTTTCAGAATATGCCTCTCTCCTTGCTCATCCGTGTCTAAAGAGGAGGGTGATACTGTGCAGTGGTTACACGCAGGGCCTTGGGAGACAGACATTTGGTTCAAGTACTCAGGTGTGCTGTTGTAATCTGGTCTAGGAGCTTAACTTCTCAAAGTCTCAGTTTCCCCATTGGGTTGTTGGAATGCTTAAATCAAAGAGAAAATTCATGTAAAGAACATAGCATCCTGCCCACCATGTGTAAGTGCCCAGCAAGGGTTGGCGGTTTCTTTAACAAGGAAGAAAATCACTCCTCCTGTGATGAGAGGTAGACTTTAAAATGCTAGTGCCCCTCAGGGGATGGTGTCTTAATTCACTTCTGCCCTGGAATTTGGAAAGTGACACGGGGAGCTGGGAAGCCCCTTGCACCATTACAGCGGGACCATGGTGCTGTCTGCAGCCACAGAGATGGGTTCAGGTCCTGCCTGTAGCCCTCTGTGACCCTAGTCTGGTCCGCTCTCCTCTTTGAACCACAGGTGATCAATGGACTCTCGAGTCCTCCCAGGCTGGCCCTCTGTGCCTGGTCACTACCATTTCACAGCACTCTGTGCCCAGTGATGCTGTTTCAGGGACTGGACTTCCTAAGTTTGGGGATGTGTGTGTTGGGGGAGAACCTCCTATTTTATTTACTCTTCCTAATGAGGCTTAACAGAGCTAGTGAGGGCATTAAAACATTTCAGTGTTATTAGTTTTAAAATTAGCTGGAACTGCTAAGGAGAGTCCCTGCTCACTTTCTTTATGTGTGGCAGGAGCTTTCAAAGGCCAAGGTTGAATGGCCAGAGTCTTTCATCCTAAAAAAGACAAGTTTATGAGCTACTCATTACACTCACCAGGGAACTTTTAAAATATAGACGTTGAGGCCCTGGGCCCCACCTCTTCCTTTGCTCTGCTTACCTTTCTTTGGACATCAGGTTTGTTGTTGCTGTTTTTCAAAAGGTTCTCCAGGTGATTCTAACGTGCAGCCAGGGTTGAGACCCTCTGAGCTAAACTACATTTCCCAGTGTATATGGGGAGGGGAGGAGAGAGGGAGGGTTGGTGTACCAGCCAGCTGTTCCCCATTTACCACTGGGTAAATGTGCGCCAAGTGCTGGCTGAACATCTTCTACCTGGGGCCGGGCATGGTCTCATTCCAGTGCATGGGCAGAAGGCACACCCGAGTGCTTCTCAATCCTGAATGACCACCACAATCACCCAGTGATCTTTGGGAAACTACAGATTCCCAAGCCCCACCCAGCTTTGCTGAAACAGAATCCCTGGGGATAGGAATATGGAGTCTTCATTATCACCATTACCATCACTATTTCTATGATTATGCTGAAGCTTCCCAGAAATGTCTCTGATAATCAGCCAGATTCAGAAACACAGGGAGGGGAAGACAGAGTCCTCATTTTCCATGGAGAAGATTTTATATCTTTTGTTTTGGTCATCTGATGGCTCTGAACTCCACCAGGTAGACCACTGGTGAGCAGTGGGACCTGGACTCTCTAAGCGTCATTTTCACCATTTGTAAAATGTGAATCATAGAGATCCCTGCTTCTGAAAGTGGTTTGAGGATTGAATGAGCTCATGCACGGAAAGTGTTTGGCATCTCTAGATATTCAGTGTGCTGACCGTCATCAGTGTCATCATATTTTAACCTAAATAGAAGTTACATACTACAAGAGAAATTTATAAGATTTAAAGAGTATGAAGTAGCTGGGCATGATGGCGCACTCCTGTAATCTCAGTAGCTCGGGAGGCTGAGGCAGGAGGATCCCAAGTTCAAAGCCAATGTCAGTAATATAGTGAGGCCCTAAGCAACTCAGCGAGACCATATCTCAAAATAAAATATAAAAAAGGGCTGGGGATGTGGCTCAGTGGTTAATCACCCCTGGGTTCAATCCCTGTACCAAGAAAAAAAAAAAAGTATAAAGTAAATAATTCTGGTCCTGAAGCCTGAGGCAAATCTAAAGGCTAGAGGAGGTAAATTAGTTTTGAACTTGAATGTGAACCAAAAACTTCTCTGGGGAGAATTGGAGTAAGATTATGTGTGTCATGCTCAAGACATATTTGTTATGAATAAAGGCCCTTCTTGGAAGAACAGTGAGGTCCTGTAATGAATTAATTACCATTCATTTGTTGAGTGCCTACTGTTTGCTCATCTTTGTGCTCCAGGGCATCACATATAAGCAGGCAGCTTTGCCTTCCTTTAGGGCAGTCGCAGTCTGGTCTGGGGAGTACAATTAGCACCCTTCCAAGAAAGGAGCGGATGAGAGGCTGTGTAATTAAGTGCTAAATTGTGTCATTGGGACTTTCCCGGGCCAAAGGACTCAAGGACTGGAACTCAATGAGCCCTGAAGATGGCTAGAGAAGTCCTCTGGAGAGATGGGGAGAGGGACCTTAGTCAGGAAACTGCAGGCAAATAAAAAGACAAGCGATGTCCAAGGAGAGGCCATGGGGCAGCATCCTGGAACCAGAATGACAGAGCAGCTGGACTTCCTGGGACAGACAGCATGGGTTCCTGTCATCTCAGGGTTGCACGGCCACTTCTGATCAGAGTCATCTCCGTCAGTGGCCCCTCGGCAGCTGCCATGGCCTGCTGGCATGCACCTCACTACCTGTCATGAGTAGGTCCTCAGGACTGGATCTGCTCAGGAAGCTGGGGGTGCCTGGCATGTCCCAAGAACACTGTCTGGGCCGGGCTCGGTGGTGCATGCCTGTAATCCCAGCAGCTGGGGAGCCTGAGGCAGGAGGATTGAGAGTTCAAAACCAGCCTCAGCAATTTATCGAGGCCTTAAGCAACATAGCAAGACCCTGTCTCAAAATAAAATATAAAAAAGGGCTGAGGATGTGGCTCAGTGGCTAAGCATCTTTGGGTTCAACCCCTGGTACCAAAAAAAAAAAACAAAAAACCTGCCTGGGGGGAGGCACTTAGCTCTAGGACTGATTTGACCAAGAATGGAAGATCAGGTGGCCTTTTTCCTCTGTGTGCCCCCTAAGAGGGCATTAATTGAACCTCCCACCCCAGAAGAACGACCCCAATATCCTGCTCTCTTATCTTTGGGTCTTCAATGCTTTCTGATCTTGTAAAATTAGATTTTAAAAAATCATTAGATTTCATACCTTGGGTTCTGTTATCAGGCAAGATCTTAATTTAGGATCAGCAATTAAGCACAGATCAGAGTGGAATTTCTTGTAGAAGATCCTTGATCCCAATTTGCTTGGGGGTGGCAGGGAGAATGAGCAAGGTTCTCACAGTTCATAAGAAAATCTGGAGCCAAGTGCCCCTCCTGAAGATTTTAAGCTCATTTTACAAGAGGAGTACAATCTAATGGATTTATTAGGAAAAAAATTTATAAACTTTTGTCAGTTTACAGGAAGTGATGTTTGGGTTTCTGAAAAAGATGCTGCTTTTGAAACTAGATGATTTTCATGACAGACTATGACTATGAGCTAAAATCAGGAACATGTTCATTGGCAGTTTAAAGGTCCAGAGAAGCAGGGTGTATTGGCGCACACCTGTAATCACAGCGGCTCAGGAGGCTGAGGCAGGAGGATCACGAAATCAAAGCCAGCCTCAGCAAAGGCGAAACATTAAGCAACTCAGTGAGACCCTGTCTCTAAATAAAATTCAAAATAGGGCTGGGGATGTGGCTCAGTGGCCAAGTGGCCCTGAGTTCAATTTCTGGTACCCCCTCCTCCCCACAAAGAAAGGTTCAGAGAAGCCCTGCAGGAATGAGCCCCTGTGTCGCTTCCAAACCTTCTTAATCATAGCACCTGTTCACGTTCTCAGAAACTGGAGTAATAGGAGCCTGCGAAGCAGAGCTCCAGGGATTCTCATGAGAATCATTTACTCTTGCTTTCCCAGGATGCAGGCCCTGGACACCAAAGAGAGGTTCCTAGACTCCTTATCCTGGCCCTGGCAGGGATGAGCCCTGGGTCCTGGGCCTGGTTTGATATTTTTTTTAGTGTTAACCAGTTGGAAATCAGAATGAGTAGAGACTCACAGACAGACTCTGAAATCGAATACATTATCCACATGGATGGGAAGCTATTTTGAAGACATTTTAGATTTGTTTCTGGTTCAGTAATTTTACAAAAGGAGTACAATCCAATGGGTTTATTAGGAAAAAAAAATTTGTTAAATTTTGTCTATTTACAGGAAGTGATGTTTGGTTTTCTGAAAAAGATACTGCTTTTGAAACTGGATGATTTTCATGACAGACTATGATTATGAGCTGAAATTCGGCCACCTCTGCCATTCATTGAGCGCACAGTGAATTCCTACGCTGAGACCTCAATCCTGGCTGCTTAACCTGTGCATCATCCTTGTCCCCCAGCTGGACCGGGGGACTCTTCTGCTCCTGGGGCCTTAAGATGAAAAATCTTGGCCTATATCTCACTTTAGGATTGTCGAGCAATCCGTAATTGCTGGGTCTTCCTTCCTCCTCCCACCTACTATGCCAGGCTACCCAAATGGTAAGAAACAAATGCCAAGGCCACCCTCCCAGAGGAGGCAGAGGGCAGCTGTATATTATTTCACCTCAAACATACTCTCTGTTCCCTTCCAAAGTTACCAATTTCTGGAAGTTCCTCCCTTGAGGCTCTGGCCCACTGCAAGCCTGAGGACCCTTCTGCTTTGCTGGGTGGGTGCTGTTCTTCCTGTGTCTGGGGCCTCTGTCTTTTGAGTTTCCCCTAGTGATCCAGTGGTGGGGGTGGGGATGGTGTGCAGATAAGAAATAGCCACTTGCCTTCTCTGGCTATCTGTTCTTTCTTTAGAAGGGTTAAATACATCAATAGCTTATTCACCAAAATGTATCCAGACCTATTTTTAGTGCTTTGAACATGTTGACTCTTACATAAGATTCATTCAGTATATATAAACTATTCAGTAAATATTCCCTCATGAGAAGAATGGTATTTTGGTCTGTTTTGTTTCTCTGCCCTTCACGTTCTAATTTAGGGCCAGCCAGCACATCAGTTCCATCTTGGTGTTGGTTGCTGTAGGACTGAGCACTTGGGCTGGATCTCACTGCCTTCACAGTGGTAAGGGGCTTGTGTGGTCCCTGGGGGCTTCACAAATGTAGAAGGTGCATTGCAAAGAGGGGAAGCTGAGAGCAAGACACGGAGCTGGCTTTTCATGCCAAGGGAACCATGGTCCTGCTTCTGGGAGCAAAGCCATGGGAGAGCCATCACTAGGGATCCTTGTCCTGGTTTCTGACCCGTTTCCATCCTCATCTCCTCCTCCATCTCCATCATTTAGCCCAAGATGGAAGCAGGTAACAGGCACTGGAACTTCAGGCATTAACAGGTGGGCACCATAGTTTCTGCCTCGGAGGGGACTTGGTTGAGTGTTGGAGCCAATGTGCTATGGGTGCATTAATGTGGCTTTCAGTACTGAGAGTGTTTTGCGGGTTGGAAATGAGTGAAGGAATTTGTATTAGTTGGCCAGGGCTGCTGTGACAAAGTACTACAGACTAGGGACTTAACAGAAATTGATTTTCCCACAGTTCTGGAGGCTGCAAGTTTGAGATAAAGTGTCAACAGGGTTGATTTCTTCTGAGGCTTCTCTTCTTGGTTTATAGATGGCCAAACTTCTAACTGTGTCTTCAAATCCTCTTCCCTTGATGTATCTTTCTGTGCCAAATGTCCCCTGGTTGTGGCTCAGTGGTAGAGCGCTCGCCTAGCACATGCGAGGCCCTAGGTTTGATCCTCAGCACTACATTAAAATAAAGGTATTGTGTCCAATTACAACTAAAAAATAAATATTAAAAAAAAGGGACACCAGTATTTTTGGAAAGGCCCAACCCTAATGACCTAATTTTAACTTAATTATTTCTATATAAATCCTATTAGTACAGTTAAATCCTGAGGTGCTGAGATTTAGGACTTGAGCATATAAAGTTTGGCAAGGTTTACATTCTGCCTGTGTTATTCATCTTTCTGTTGCTGTGACAAAATACCTGAGAAAATCAACTTAACAGAGGAAAGATTGATTTGGCTCATGGTTTTAGAGGTTTCAGTCTATGGTTGCTTGGCCCAATTTCTATAAGCCTGTGTGAGACAGCACCTCATGGCAGAAGGTCATGGCAGGGCAAAGCTGCTTACCTCATGACAGTCAGGAAGGGGAGAGAGAGAGAGGGAGGCTGGGGACAGGATATACCCTTTACGGACATGCCCCCAGTAACCTACTTCCTCCACCTGAGCTCCACCTCCTAGATTTCCCCTCACTTTCCAGTAATGCCATCAATTATGGACCTATCAATGGGTGAATTCACTGATGAGTTTAGAGCACTCATGATTCTGTCACTTTCTAAAAGCCCCACCTCTGAACACTGCTGCAGTGGGGACCAAGCCTTCAGCACATTAGCCTTTGGGGGCATTCCTGGATCTGAACCAGAGCATAACCCATTACAGAACCTAGCAATGCTTTTGTCTGCATGGGCAAGGCTGCCATGCGGGGTAGACAGAGGGCAAGATGGGCAGAAATCCAGAGGAAGGAGCAGCTTTGTCGAATTCCCACTGAGGCACTGTGTGAACTGGTGGCAGCCCTGCAAACCAGGTGTGTCCCACAGGTTTGAGGAAAGGAGCTGCTCTGAGGTCAAGACAGGGCCTGTTTGACTTCTTGTCCCAAATCCTACTTGCACGAGTGAGTGGACCAACAGGGACAGAGATAGTGGAAGAACCTCTTGCAGTGGGCCCTATTCTTTCCTGGTCAGATATGGTCTTCTCCTAAGAAAGAGCTGCAGGGTGTGCTTGGGTACATAGTCCAGTCTCCATCACCTGTGGGAGCACGGGAGAGAGTAAGTAGTTTTGTCACTTCTCCTGTCAGAGCTCTTAGAGTTCAGACAAGGACAGAGGAGAGGTGTCTGTCAAGAGCTCTGAACTATGGGGGAAAGTGAAAAGTCATAAAAGGTGAGTTCTAGTGAGCTGTCAGCCAGAGTCCGTGTGTGTGTGTGTGTGTGTGTGTGTGTGTGTGTGTGTGAGTGTGTAGGGATGGATGAGGGACTGATAAGGTACGGGGCCCTAGAAGGAATCTGGAGAATGGTCCAGGCTAGGGGACCCATTAGAACTGCAGATCCTTTCCTTCCTTCCAAGCCAGCCCTTACCAGGCAAGCAGATGGTCCTTTTTTAATGCAGCAATAATACAACAAAACCCAAATTCAATGTACTAGCCCAGCACTACAGGAAGAACTCTAGTACCAGGTTCTCAGAACATGTGAGGTCACCTGTGTTGAGATGTGGTTTGTCCCCTGGGTTGTCATTATTCTACCCCATGAGCAGGGCTCACAGAACCTCAAGAGTCTGCCAGCTCCTAGGACCAAGGATTCAGATAAGGTGGCTCCTGTTTTCCAGGCCCCTCTGCACCGGTCTAGGTCTCCTTATGAAGACGCCATTTACAATGCACAGAGATCCACTTATGCTGGGACAGCCTAATTGTATGTTGATTCAAAAAACATTCCTTGCTCACAAATGCAGAGCAAAGATGGGGTTTTTACGGCACCAGCATCTGGGCAGCGAACAGGGGTCTTGAGTGAATAGAGGAGCAGGGCAGGATGAGAAAAGCATCTGTTCCCAGGGACCTTGAGTTTTTATAGAGATTTATTCTTGACTAGGACATGAAATTCTTCCCTTGTGGGTCACAGCTCTTGGTAACCGCATGGCCACTGTGCAAGAGTATTTTCAGGATGACTACTTCAGCGTCAGCACCATCCTGAGCCACTCAGACAACCGCTGGGCAGAGACTCCTCGGCAGGGGCTGAGGGAGGCATCTGCACATCCATCTTCCCCATCTCCCGTCTTGCACACAGATGCACGCGCTGCAGGGCTTTCTCTCTACTCAATCTGCCTTTTTCTGTCATACCCAGCCCTCCCTGTACCCGTACCTGGACCTAGGAACCTAGGAGGGACTCTGAGATCGCTTACCTCAACCTCAGCATCTTACTCGGAAGATGCTGAGGCTCAGAGAGGTTAGGAGACTTGTCTCTAGACCGGAAGCATAACTTCACCAATGTGATCACACATCTCGTATATCCTGTTGGTTTGTGGTACTCTGGATGCTCTCCCCATCACTGGGCCTCTCTTCCAACAGTGCATATTTGTAGAGGTTCAAACACAACTCAGGCTGGATAGTCTCATCCCCATTCCCACAGAAACAGGTTGTTAGGGAGGCACAGTTGTGGGGTAACATCAATAAGACAGATACCTTTCTGGTGCTCCATATGTGCCACACCTTTTGAAGCCTACTGCTCACGTTTTCTCACTTATTTTATCTTGTCTTTCCCAGTCTTACAGTTGGAAAACATCAAGGCACCAAGAGGTTAAGGAACTTTCTGGAAATTATGTAGCTCTGGGTGGTGGAGTCAAGATTTGAGGCTGGGCAGTCTTGTTCTTGGTGTCCTTCTATAAAGGAAGACTCACTGTGCAGCTCATCCTGTCAAGTGACAAGTGGCCAGGGTGTGAAAGGCCCTTACAGCTATAGCTAGGCTGTGCAAAAGGTTGTTTCTCAGGCTCTGGTCCAGGTGAGGACCAGACAGGACCAGACAGGATCCACCTTCAGCCTGCCCATCCTGTGATCTGACACCCTCAGGGGCCAGCCAGAAGACTGCCTTAAGGAGAGAGTGACAGACGGACCAAGGGCCACCACAGGTCCTCTGTCTTCCCTGAGTTCCTGTCAGAGACAGCAGATAAACTTGGGGGACCCTGGAGACTCCTCACAGATAACTAGTTTGACTCCTCAGACTTAAGAAGTCAGAAAGTTAAATCCTGGTGGTCTTTTATCCTGTGGAATATGAAATTAAAGGGAAAAAGCCCTAAAGATAATTATTCTTCTGCTTCTCCCCACCTCTAAATCCTTAAAATGTCAATCTTTTCCCAAAACCCACACTTGTCAAGCACTTGTGAAACTATACCTCTGTATATCACAAGTTTTCTCTCAGGCAATGGTTGATACATTTTACTTGTAAAAAGGGTCTGTTGGTCCAAGATGTTTTAAAAGTTGGAGGTGTGCTGACTTAAAACCATGCTGAGCAAGTTGATCTGCCACTGGACTTACCAGGGCCTTTGGTATACACATGCACTCTGGAGGGAGGGCAAATCCACTGCTTGTTCAAGGGGACCCTTTCTCCTCCATCTCACATGCAAATGAGAAACTTAAAAAAATTCTACTTGTTTTAATTATTTATACATGACAGTAAAACGCACTTTGATACATCATATATAATAGAGTATAATTTCTCATTCTTCTGGTTGTACATGATATAGAATCACCTGGTTATGTATAGTTATACATGTACATAGGGGGATAATGTCTGATTCCTTCTACTACCCCCATACCCCTCCCTCCCTTCACTCCCATCTACCTAATCTAAAGTAACTCTGTTCTTCCCTAGTGCCCCACCCCCATTGTGAATTAGCATCTGCATATCAGAGAGGCAAAGGAAAAACAAGGCCAACTTGTACTGCCTGTGGCAGTGATAGGAGAATGGATAGCGTCCATTGCCCACGACCTAGTTTTAGAGGCAGTCTGGACCCCTCTGGCCAGACCACCGTCACTCAGAGCCCTCTCTTAGCCCTCACCTGCCACACACTCACCTGAAACGGAGCCAACTTTCTGCTGGGCGGCCCTTTATATCTCCCTCCCATCTACTCCTTGAGATGTGCATAACTGCAAGTCTGACCTTGACTGAGGTTATTGGCCCAGAGGATGTTCTGTCATTCTTGGTCCCTCGGAAGATCCTCTGGGACTGCTGCTGGAGTTGTTGCTTCTCCACTTTAATTTGTTTTCTGTACGCAGCTTCCGGGTATGTTCTTTGGCAAAAAAACATCTTTATTGCTAGAAGAAAATCTGGAAGCTGCTGATTTAGTTTAATCCCCTTATTATTTAATAGTTGAAGCAAATTAAGGCTTCAAGATGCTCAGGGACCTATGCAGAATCCCACTGCCTCTTTAAGGCTGCAGAGCCAGGATGGAACATAGCTCCCTGCTTCTTAGGGCTTGTGGGGCTTCTCACTGCACAGCTCTGCCTCTCTGCAAATAGTGCTGGGGCAGAGATGCATGGCTTCAAACTGTGGTTTTTAGACTTCACCATGCATCAGAGCCACCCAGGGCCATTTCTAAAAATTACAAAACCATTCATCTTCAAAGATCAGGACCATGTGGGAGGAACCCGGGGACATGGCTTGGGAAAGATGCTTCACCTTTTGCAGGCTCCAGGTGGAACATCCTTTTTCTGTGCTTCCTGGTTTTACTTTCCATAGTTGTCCACAGTTTTGCTTTCCATAGTTTCCATGGTCCAAAAATATTAAATAATAGAATATTCCAGAAATAGACAATTGGTAAGTTTTATATTTTATGCTCTTCAGTCTCCCTCTGTCCTGCCTAGGATGGGAATTGCTTCTTTGACCAGGGTATCCACACTATAGATATGCTACTTGCCTGTTAGTCTCAGTCAGTCTGGAGCACTGAGGCAAAAGCACTGGGGCATTTAAATTTGCACAGTCTCTTTAATGGGGCAGGAGACACAGATTTCTCTTGGCTAAGCCCACTTATATAACGAACTGGCCACACCTTTAATTCTGAAAGACTAACATGACTGCTCACTGTGGTAGACTCTGCAAAGTAAGTGTAGAAATAGAAGCTTGTGAAAGCCACAGAGGCTGCTTCGGGTGGGTTGACTTAAGGGAAGATCCATAACTCTTCCCAGAATTTATGATTCAGGAGGTCTGAGTGGAGGCCAGGAATCTGCATTTATAACTAGCACACCCTTTCCCCACCCCCACCCATGTGGTTTTGATGTAGCTCATCTGTGGACTATGCTAGGAGAAATGCTGACCATACACATTGAATAAACAAGACTGTGAAATTATAGGGATCAACTTAAATAACCACATGCCAGGTTATTAAGCTAGGAACTCAGATCCAAGTGGGTTAGAGAAAGAACTAGGGTATTTTAATTTTTAATGTGGATGACATGACCCAATGACATAATCCTGATGATTATTTTTTAAAAAAATATTTATGGGGCTGGGGTTGTGGCTCAGTGGTAGAGCCCTTACCTCACACATGTGAGGTACTGGGTTCGATCCTGAGCACCACATAAAAACAAGCAAATCAAGATATTGTGTCCATCTACAACTAAAAAAATTTTTTAAAAAAATTTATGTTTTCCTGGTGTGGTGGCACATGCCTGCAATCTCAGTGACTCGGGAGACTGAGGCAGGAGGCTCGCAAGTTCAAAGCCAGCCTCAACAAATTAGTGAGGATCTACACAACTTAGCAAGACCCTACCTCAAAATAAAAATAATAAATAAATAAAAGGCTGAGGATGCGGCTTAGTAGTTAAGCACCCCTCTGTTCAATCCCCAGTATCCCCCCTAAAAAAAGTATGTTTTCTTTCTATTGAGTTGAGTTTCTTATACACTTTGGATATTAATCCCTTATAGAGACATAATCTGCAAATGTGTTCTCCTATTCCATAGTTTGCCTTTTCATTTTTTTTGAACATTTGCTGTGTAGAAGTTTTTTCAATTTGGTATAGTACCATTTTTTTTTTTTTTAATTTCTGTTGCCAGTGCTTTTATAGTCATATTCAAAAAGTCATTGCTAACACCAATGCCAAGGAGCTTTTTCTTTGTTTTCTTCTGGCATTTTTGTGATTTCAGGTCTTACATTTAAGTCTTTAATCAATTTCAAGTTAATATTTGTGTACAGTGTGAGGTAAGGGTTCTATTTTGTTCTCTTATATTTGGATATATACTTTTCCTAGCTCCATTAATTAAAGAGGCTATCATCTCCCCATTGTGTATTGTTGGTGTTATTGGTAAAGATTAGTTACTTATGTGCATGATTTTATTTTGGGGCAATTTTGTTCCATTGTTCTGTGTATCTGCTTTTATGTCAGTGACATACTGTTTTGATTACTGTAGCTTTGTAACATAGTTTAAAATCAGGAAGTGTGATGCCTCCAACTTTGTTCTTTTTCAAGAGCATTTTGACTACTCAGGCAAATAATCTGATTTAAAATGGGCAACGGGCCTGAATAGATACTTAAATAAAAATACATATAAATGGCCAAGAGGTAAATGAAAAGTTGTTCAATATTAGTAATCTTTAGGGAAATGCAAATCAGAACCACAATGAGATATTACTCATACCTGTTAGAGTGGCTGTTATCAAAAAAAGCAAGCTAGGGCTGGGGTTGTGGCTCAGTGGTAGAGCACTTGCCTAGCACATGTGAGGCCCTGGGTTCAATCTCAGCAACACATAAAAAATTAAATAAATAAAATAAAGGCATTGTATTCATCTACAACTAAAAGTATTTTTTTAAAAAAGCAAGCTATAAGAAATGTTAGGGAAGATATGGAAAAAGTGGAGCCCATATACATGGTCAGTGGGAATATAAATCAATCATTATGGAAAACACTATGGAAATTCCTCAAGAAATTAAAAATAGAGCTACCATATGATACAGCATTTCTATTTCTGGGTATATATCCAAAGGAAATGAAATCAAGATCTCCACGAGATGCCTGCACTCCCAGGTCCACTGCAACTCTATTCACAGTAACCGAGATATGGAAACAGCCTGAATGTCTGTCAAGAGATGAATGGATAAAGACAGTGTGATTTTTAAACATACTATCTATGCTGGCTTCCCATCCTTGTATGTTATAGTTGTGAACCTCTTACTATGCCTAATTTATAAATTAAGCTTTATTGTAGGAGTGCAAGTATAGGGAAAAAAACATAGTGTACATAGGGTTTGGTACCATCTGCAATTTCAAGTGTCCCCTGGTGCACTTGGAACATATCCCCTGCAGATGAGGGTGAAACTACTGTATATGCAACTTTTATTCATTAGTTGTATCTCAGAAAAGTTGAGGAGGGAATCAAAACTGTAAAAATAAATACGCAAAATGTATTTATTAAGCATCACTTTGCAGACAGCACTGCAAGCACTAAACTGCACACAGTGCTTTCCACAGATGAGGTCCCTGCCTTCTGGCCACTTATGGTCCAGGACAGAAGGAATGAGGACACAGGATTGTGGAGGGCTGATAGCAGATGCGTGTGTAGGGGACAACTCAGACCTTATTCATCCAAAGAGCTTTATGAACTTCTGAGGTTTCTTCAATGTCTGTTTGGCATTTCTTTCTAGAGTTTTCAGCAGGTAGCAGTCTGGATACACCCCTACAAACTAGTGAGGTCTACATCCAAATCTTGCTGCATGGTCCCCAGAACTACTCAGCCCACTGTTGGCTACCATGTGAAGAGCAACTGTTATACAAAGCCCTTCACAAGGATTACTTACTTCATTGAACCCTTTCACAACCCCATTTTACATCTGAATAAACAGGCTTGGAGAAGATCAAGTCAGGAGTCTCAAACCAGGTCTGTTTGAGTACAGGGCCTATATTCTCTTGCTTCAGTTCCCTTAACTGGAAAAGTGGGGCAACAACCTTTGCCCTGCACCCTCACCCCTAGTTTAAAATGTGAGAATGTAGAATTCTTGACATACCTCACCAACTCAGGTAACTTGGCAAAATGACATTGACAAATAATAGGATTTACATGTAGTTTTGATTTATTTGGAAACCCTTTGGCACTGTTGACTCATTTGGAAATTTGACTTCCAAAGGAGCAAATGCAAAGCATTCCTTCATACCCCAGCTCTCCTTCCTGAGATCTGAAGAGGGAAATCATGTGGCAGGTAGTGGGAAGTGTGGAGTGGTTTATATTTAGCTGTGTCTCAAGGCAGCAGGGTGGACTGCATGACATCTGCAGGGCCTTTCCAGTCACGGTATTCCTTCACTCAGCAGGTTCCAGTTCTCAGTGTGTAAGTGCCAAGGATCCAGTGTGTTTGGGAGACATCATGTAACCAACTGTTGCTTCTCAACACCCTTCTTCATGCAGATGGAGTTTCTTGGGGCTCCTGGGGGCTGCGCTTGGGCAGGAAGTAGATAAGGGCTGGGCAAAGGAAGACAGCCCCATCTTCAGCAGAACTGAGGACTGGTGTCTGTAAAAACATAAAACAATTCTAGAAACCTATCATGATGGTAGGTGCAACTTCTCTTCTCCACGCCCTGGTCCTAGGCTTCCTTTCATGAGATGGCCACTGGTTTAGTCGTCTCTTTTGCTGCTGTGATTAAAAAAAAAAAAAAAAAAAAAAAAAAAAATTCGACCAGAACAACTGTAGAGGAAGAAAAGTTTATTTGAGGGCTCATGGTCTCAGAGGTCTCAGTTCATAGACAGCTGTCTCCATTCTTCGGGGCTTGAGGTGAGGCTGAACTTCATGGAGGAGGAGTGTGGTGGAGGGCAGCAGTTCACATGGTGATCAGGAAGCAGAGAGAGACTCCACTCACCAGATACAAAATATAGACCCCAAAGACACACCCCCAGTGCCACCTGCTCCAGCTGCAGTTATAACTTGGTTAATCCTATCAGGGGAATTAATTTACTGATTGTAAATTAGGGCTCTCATAACTGAATCGCCTCCCCTCTGAGCTCTCTCACATTGTCGCACATGTGAGCTTTTGGGGGACACTTCACATCCAAACCATAACAGCAACACACAGTGAGACTTTCCTCTGCTCAAAATCCACAGTCATCACCCTTACTCTGAAGTCAGCTTGGTTCTCTCCTTAAGTCATCAGCTTTGGGGGAAGCCAGTGTCACCTCATCTCTGTCTTGGACCTTATCTAACTTTCCCAAATAGCAAACTCTGGCTCTTTTGGTAAATGACTTCCAGATGCTGGAAGCAGTGGGCAGTGGAATTTTATTGCCCCCCAAACTGTTGTTCTGGGCTGCATACTTCTGACTTGAAGGTAATTTGGAATGTAAACATTGCAAGGCCTGTATTGGAATTAATTAAAGCTACCCTGCATTCTCCAAGGCCTGCAAACCTGCAGTTAACTATTTACATTAACAGTTAAGCCAGGCAGATCAGGAGTGTGCATGGACCTTTGGTTATCACTGAAGAAAGAGAACCAAGTGCAGTGGAACCCACACTGACCATGCTGACCTGTTTCACCAGGGGTGATCATCAACCCCAGCCTAAGAAGAGGCTGCTAAGCCGTCCTCTCCACCAAAGCAAACAGAGACAGCAATGTTTGGGAAACGTAGCTGGGCATCGCATGTTCGTGTGGAACCAATGACAGGTGTGAATCTCTTCATGAAATACATCAGGCATCAGGAACCTGTTTAACCAAGAATACAAGTACACACGTAGATAGGACAGGCATGTCCCCCGTGGGCCTATGGAGAAAACCAAGGCATCTAGTACTTGGCTGATAAAACAAGAAATAACCTTTGGGAATAATTTTTTAAACTTCATGATGGCATTTAAAAGTAACATGAGAGCTTTGGAGATGGATGGTGGTGATGGTTGCATAACAGTGTGAGTGTACTTAATGTCACTGAACTGTAAACTTAAAAATGGCTAAAATGGTAGGTTTTATGTATATTTCGCCTCCTAAATAAAAAGGCAGGACATTCAGGCAGTAAAGGTTCTTTGGGATTATGTAAACCACGAGAACCCCTGGAATATTCTTTTCTTCCTCCTATGCAATACAGGAGGGTGATGTTGTGGCTCCCTGTGAACAGTTTTAAACAATGACAGGTATTGCTCTGACCAATCCTGCATTCCTCTGCCCCCATATCTTTAGAGGGGTGACTCTCAGGACAAGGAGCATTAAGAAATGCTAAACAAATGGCGACATTCATTAGATTAGCTTTCTGTCACTGTAATTAAGTACCTGTGGCAATTAGCTTATGAATAACAAAGGTTTATTTTGACTCACAGTTGTGGAGGTTCCAGACCATGATTGAGTGGCCCCATTGCTATGGGCCTCTGACAAGGCAGCACATCAAAGCAGGAGCTCATGGCAGAGCAAACCACTGCTCTTATAAACCAGGAAGTCAAGAGAAAAAGGAAGAGACTTTCCCCTTCAAGGACACACCCCCAATGACCTAACTTCCTTCCAGTAGGCCCCACCTCCTCCAGGATCCACCCCTGACCCCAACAGTACCACCTTGGGGAGTAAGCCTACCACACATGGCCTTTAGGGGACATTTAAGCTCCAAACTATGGTATTCACTATTGACTGTAACCGATACTGAAAAGGTCATCTAGGTTAGCTTGGCTGCTGAAGGAGGAGCGGGACTTCAAATTCTTCAACGTGGTAGTGGGCGCAGGTGTGTGGACGTTTGCACAAGTGCTATCTGTTCTGTTGTTGAAACTAACTGTTGGAAATTCCTCCTTATTAAGCAAAACAACAAAACACTGTAATAGGGAGTGAAATTCAATGAATTATGTTCCGTGCATGCTTGAGTATGTCACAATGAATCCCACTATTATGTGTAATTATAATGCACCAATAAAATTAATTAAAATTAAAAAGCTCTGTAATATATCCATTGACAGTTATTCTACCCTCTAATATTGCACAGAATAAAGTGCCAATTCCTGTCCTAATAGTTCTTTTAAAGTATTTGAAAGCGATCCTTCGGTTACTGCCAGAATCTCCTCTGATTGTCCTCATTTCCTGCAGATGTTGTTCATGTGGCTGGGTGTCTGGACCCCTTACCATCTAAACATTCTCTCTGGCCTTATAGTTTTTTTTTTGTTTGTTTGTTTTTAGGGCAGTGTCCAGTACTAAATGCCATAGTGATGGAGGCCTTCTTAGAGAGGGGTGTGGGGATTTGATCATCTTGACTTTGTTTATCCAGCAATGCAGCCCAGGGTCGAAATTCAACCATCATATCACTTTTGCCTTTAAAAAAGCTTGCGATCACTTTAAGCCCCCAGATGATTTTTACATGAATGATTGTTGAACAAAGGATTCCCGATTTTTTATTTTTATTTATTTATTTATTTTTGGTACCAGGGATTGAACCCAGGGGCACTTAACCACTGAGCCATATCCCCAGCCCTTTTTTATTTAGAGACAGGATCTCAGAGACTTGCTTAGGGCCTCACTAAATTGCTGAGGCTGGCTTTGAACTTATGATCCTCCTTTCTCAGTCTCCGGAGCTGCTGGGATGATAGGAGTTCGCCTATCATTCTGAAGTTAGATAAATTTATTTAACCCAAATCCAGAAATTTACTGTCAACCTCATTATCATGAATTATGTTAAAACAGCTCATTTGCTGGTGAGACACTGCATTCGGATTCCCTGAACCACGCTCCTTCCCTAGCGTTGGGCATGCCTGTTTCTTTGTCTGAGTTGTAATTCTGTATATCACAGTTCAATAGCGATGCTGTGCAACATCAGCCCGGGGCATGGACACCACCCTTTCTTTTCACCATGTCAAGACTCTGTGGGTACAGAAGGCAGATCTGAAGCCATTTAGCAGTATCACCCGGCTAGTATTTCCCCACTGTGTTCTCAAGGATTGATAGAAACTCCACCCAGGAAATATCAGATCAGCCTGAAAGGACAGCATTGGTACCTGACATGTGGCAGGTGTCCAGCACATTCTTGGGCTGAATTAATGAAAACACTGGTCACCCCTAAATCTCATTGTAGGTGACCATTGGAACTTAACTTCCCGCCTGCCCGAGGAGTTTCCTCACATCTGCTCACCAAATAAAGCGGGGCTTTGAGTTTAATTTCTCCTGGTGTCCTGCAGGGAGAGAACAGTCAGCAGCAAGCTAACTTGGAGGTCTTCGGAAAGAGACCTAAGATGAAGGGCTTGGAAAATTCCTCCCCTCCCCAAAGAAAGGTCACCCCTGTCATCAGGGTGGATCAACCAATGACACTTTGGGGCAGCGTTTGGTTCTGTTGGTTCATTTAGAGCAATGATTTGGAAATTCAGGCAGTGGATTTTTCTGGCTTTAAAGAAGTAGAGGTCTTTTGTCTTGGATGTAAACAGGCTTGCTGCAGCCTCCCTCAGGAGAGGAGGCTGTCAGAAAAGGGCTAAGAGGGCACCCTTGTCTTTCCTGGGGAAGCGGAATCAGCAGGTTTGTGGGGACAGAGGCAGACAGGGCAGGGGAAATCAGGCTTTCAGCTGAGAAGGCTGTTATTGCTTTTTATCTATTGACACTTTTTCAATTAAGGAGCCTCCCTTGAGATGATCTATTGCCTCCCTGTCTGAGCAGGAAGTAATTACCATGAAAGCAACTCCATCACAGGCTACTTGTCTTTCCCCTGGCCAGGGAGGCTGGGCCGAGTCAGCAGCCTCCTGCCTGCGGTGGCTCTGTGCGCACAGCCCTGGGTACCCTCCCTCTGGGGCACTCGGCCCTCCCGTCCTTCTTCTTTCTCCTCCCTCTTCTTGCTCTCTTTGAGACTAGGAACAATGCTTATGCTTTTGTACCCTGTTGCTCTAAGGAAATCTAGCTGTTACCTTATCCCCCGGCTCCGGCTCTTTCCGAAGAGCCTGTGGTCTTTCCAGGCTGGGAGCCCCTCTTCCTCTGGTCCTGGGGACCAGCAGTGCCGCTCCTGGGTTCAGATGCTCAGGAGCATGACCCCACTGGGGCGACCTCTGGATAATGTTTTTATATTACTGAGGCTTTTTTGGAGAGTTCAAAATCACCTATGTCCATGATCTGAGATTTTAAAATAAACACTTTTAAGTATACATTCTATTGACACAGAACCTGGACATGGTCAAATGCAAACTTCAGGTGTTCAGCTTGATGGTTTCCCACCCAGTGTGCACTGCTGTGCCGCCAGCACACAGAAAATCAGAAAATCACGGTGTTCACACTCCTGTGCCCCTTTCGTGACCCTACTCCCCCGACTTCAAATTGCATGGAATGATGTTGTCTATGTGTCTATTTATTTATTTATTTATTTTGTACCAGGGATTGAACTCGGGGGCACTTAAACCACTGAGCCACATCCCCAGCACTTTCTTTGTTTTATTTTGAGACAGGATCTCACGAAGTTGCTTAAGGTCTCGTTAAGTTGCTGAAGCTGGCTTTGAACTTGAAATCCTCCTGCCTCAGGTGTCCAAACTGCTGGGATTGTATTTGTATTTTATATAAGGAAAGTCACAAAATATGTATTTTTGTTTTCCTAGATTTCTTCACTCAGAATTATTTTGGTGAGCTTCATCCATGTTGTTGCCTGTAACTGTTTGCTCATATGCCTTGATATATAGTGTTCCACCATATAAATACAACACAGGGTTTTGACTCATTCTGCTCTTGATGGATATTGTGTTAATCAGCTTTCCATAACTAAACACCTGAGGTAACTTGAGAAAAGGTTTATTTTGGCTCACAGTTTTGGAGGGTTCTGTCTATGGTTGGTTGGTCCCATTGCTTTGGACATGTGACAAGGCAGCATGTCACATCTGGTGGAGCAAAACTGTTCAACTCATGGCCAGAACTGAAAGAGAGAGGAAGAGGAGGCTGGGATCCCACTGTTCCCTTCAAGGTCATACCTCCAATCACCAGAAGACCTCCCACCTCTGAAAGTTTCCACCACCTCCCAGCAGCGCCTCTCTGAGAACTAAGCCCTTAACACAAGCCTTCAGGGGAGACATTCATAATCCAGACTACAGCCATATTTGTTGATGTTGTCTTACTGACTTACATGCACTTTAGTTAAGTATAATACCTAGGAGTAGAGTTACCGGGTCACACCAGTGCTGAGTCTTGTTATTGAAAGTTTTACAAAGTGGTTGTACAACTGTGAGTCTTTTCCACATTGAAAAATATAAGAAGGGTCACCCTACGCCCCCCAGCTGCCACTCATCCTGCTTTTAGAAAAGGAAATGCAGAGGTCATAACTTGAGCAAAGTCAAGGTTCTATTCTTTTGACCCCTCACCTAGTTATATCCCCATTAGCCCATAAAGACCTTTTGAAGGATGGGAGAGAAAAGGATGCACCCTTCATCTCTCTCTCAAATGCTCCTCCAACCCTTTCTTTTGCACAGATGATCTGACACAAAGCACCTTCTTTGAACTCCAAACATTTAAGCACTGTAGGAGTGGCTTTTGCCTCTTTATCCAGAGGATATGGGGGACATGCCTCCCTGACACTCAGCTGTTTGTTTTTCTTTTGTGTCAATAATCTGGAAATAAGAGAGAAATGAATGTTTGCTTAAGATTGAATTTATGGCCACATGGGGCCAGCCTCCATCAGCCAGAGTGATGGATGCCTGGGTGGACATGGCCCACATTTGTGGAATTTTTCCCCCTTCCAGTGACCTACCTTTCTTGGTTAAGAAGCCATGTCGTCAGTGTGCCTGACTTATGAGGGAAAAGGAATGGACTCATAGCCCTGCCGGCCATGGGTGGTTCTCATTAAGGAAAGAAAATGAAGGTAGACACTTGTGCACCCACACCTGGCACGGAGCCCCAAAGCTGCAGGTATCTTCAGACCACCCATCCACCCTCCTTCAAAGGGTGTGAGGGAAGGCGCTTGAGAGGGAAGAAAAATCTATTAATCGCACAAAGATTAAGTCCCAGGCATTATTTTAGGAGTTGCAGTTACAGTTGATTGAGCAAATAAATGAATGAATGATTAGTTTTAAAATACAATTAAAAGAGCTTTGCTTGCATGTCAGAACAGAAATCTTTAGAGATTTTTATTGCATTGCTCTTAGGAGAAAGGATGCTCTAAGAAGGCATGGGTCTTTGGCTAAAGGCTCTTTAATGTCACCAAATCCTAGAATCCTGTCCTTGTCAGGCAAAAGGACAAAGAAAGAAAGATTGGTGCTATAGTTGTGTATAAAGATTTTATAATATTTGTGTATAAAGATTCCCCTGGCCCTTCTAAAACCAACTCTCAGGGCGGGGATGACCACAAGCTACAATCGAGGGCAGGTTTTTTGTAGATAGAGATTAGGAGCCCTGGGCTCCATCAGAAGAGGCTACCAACTAGCTCCAAAAGAACAGGCTCCGAGCCTGTTCAGCTTCTGCTGGAGTGGGACCGTCCCCAAAGCTGGGCATATCCAGGGAGGTGGCAGGCAGAGCAATGAAGAGTCAAATTCCATCTTTGTTGCCTCCTAGCTGTGTGGGCTTGGAAAAGTGCCTGTGTTTCTCTGAGACCTGTTTCCTCATCTGTGAAAGGGAGATAATCATATACCTACCCTGCTGGACCATTTTGAGGATTAAATCAGTCAGTATGTATAGTGTGCAGGTCAGGTGGAACATTCTGCTACTGCTGTGCTTACGGAAAATATTTGTCAGGCGCCTACTGTGTAGAGGCATGGGCGCTGTCAGGATGTGCCTTCAGGGTATCTGCTCCGTGCACAGCTGAGATGGTACTGACTCATAGTGTCCAGTTAGGGTTAGTCATTGCTTTTGAATTTGCTTTAGCAGTAAGGAAAGCCCTTCATAGAGATAAGGAGAAGGATGGTAGATGTTGGGAGCTGGGGAATAGAGAATGGCAAACTGATATTTAATGGGGACAGTTTTAGTTTTGCGGGGTGAAAGGGAGATTAGTTGCACAGTGTACTTAACACACTACTGAGCACATAAACATGGATAGGATGGTACATTTTATGTAAGGTGCATTTTAGTGCAATTTTAAAAATATAAACTTTTAAAAAACATACAAGGAACTCTGTATAATATTTGCTGAATCTGAATTTGGCTGAACAGAAGAAAGTCTTTGAGGGAGTATTAGTCTGCTTTGCATTGCTATAACAAAATATCTGAGGCTGGATAATGCATAGAGAAGAGAGGTTTATTTAGCTCACTGTTTTGGAGACTGAAAGTCTGAACAGCATGATGCTAGCTCTGAGAGTGGGGGGACTTTACCACAGGTAGCATCTTATTAGTGGAGTTTGAACAGGAGGGAAAGATCACATGGTGAGAAAGGAGAGGCTTGCTCTTCCATGCTCTGGAAGAACTAATCAAGCGGCACCCTCAATGACCTAATCCCCCCCCACTAGGCTCCACCTCTTAAAGGTCCCACCACTTCTCAACATTGCCACATTGGGGACCAAGCCTCCAACACATGAACCTCTGGGGGACAAACCAAACCTTAACAGAGGCATGAGCACTGTGTCCAGGGCAGTCGGGGAAGGGTGCAGCCAGAGATGGGCTCTGGGGAGACAGGGAGGAGAGAAG
Source organism: Callospermophilus lateralis (assembly GCF_048772815.1). Classification (NCBI taxonomy): domain Eukaryota; kingdom Metazoa; phylum Chordata; class Mammalia; order Rodentia; family Sciuridae; genus Callospermophilus; species Callospermophilus lateralis. The sequence continues at coordinate 66,966,835 of NC_135308.1, forward strand.
CCAGGCAGGCAGGCTGCCACCCCAGATCCCTGTGCTCTCCGTGAAGGTGGAGAGGAGATTTCAGGAATGAAAGGGAAGCTTCCCTCTCATCTCAAACTGAAGCCAGCCCTGGAGAGGCGACAACACAGTGACCTAAACTCATCCTGAGGAATAAATAACAGACATGATGTTTTTGTTAGTGGAGAGAAGCTTAGGGAGGCTGGGGCTTGAGGAAATGTGTGCTCCTGCTCCTGCTATGTAGGTAGGAAATAGAGAGCAGGGAGGCAGAGGCTCAGGACGTGTTTGAGAGGTGCCTGGGACCGGAAGTGCTGTCCGTGGGTAGAAGTAGCTTGGAATAACTGGCCAGTGGTCATGAAGGGGCAGAGTTGTTTTAGCCCAATTGACCTTCCCTCCGCCCCAATCTGGAGGCCGCTTGTTTCTGTCTTCCACTTGCTGTAGCCCACAATGAGAAAAGATTTTGTTAGAACTGTGAAGTATAATTACAGACCTGACGGGTGACAGCAAGTCAGGGGAAACATCTTACTCTGCAGCACTTAAATAATGATTTTAAGCAAGGTGACAGTGGAGAATTGCGTGGAAGTCAGCCTGGTTGAGCCTCGACCAGCGGCACCAAATCGTCAGATGCCTTACTTCTTAGGAGAAGATTGAAGGTAGACAGATCCAGTGACACTGGGATGCTTTGGCCTTTATCCTTAGGGTGCAAGCCAGGGCAAAGACAGGCCCCATCCATCCGGGTCCTTCCACCAGCCACCCCCTTCTTTAGGGGCCAGTTCTGTGTCAGGCATGGTGCTGGGCACGGGGCTATGCACCCAGAAGCACAAGGTTCCTGCCTTCAGGGACACATAGTCCAGAGGAGGCTTTGCAGGGGTCTCAGCAAACAGAGGAGTCAGGGAGCTGCCTGAATGAGGGTGGGATCGACAGCTTGGGTGACTATATAGATGCCCCCCCCCCTGGCCGGTAGGGACTCTCGCAGCGCTCTGTACCCGGCACAAAGTAAGTGCTAAAGAAAGAAAATGAAGAAAGGGAGGGAGACAGAGAAGGAAAGAAGGAGGAGGGAGGGAAGAAGGGAGAGAGAGAAGAAAGGTAGGGAGGGAGGGAGGAAGGAAAGCTGGTGGCCTAGGCTTCGAGTCTCACTCTCAGGAAGAAGACAGAGAAGTTCAGATTTGAACCCTTTTTCTTTCAACAGCGATGCTTCCTGGGAACAGTCCTCAGTCTCCAGGGGGATGCTGTATCTTCACCAGCTCTTTCTGGAAACTCTAAGGCCACACATTCCCCTCCTTGTCTCACAGGTGGCATGTCAGTAGCTCTGTGTAACAGTGACACCTCACGGACTCCCATGCCTTCAGTTCCAGCAGCTTCTGTGACATAGCTGCCCTGGATCTGGCAGAAGGGCCCACATCTCCATGCCGTGTGGGTAGCGGACGCCCCTGGCTCCCGAGCTGCTCCAGCTTCCTGCTTCCAGTCCAGGTCCTGTGCCAGCCCCAGCACCCTGTGCACTGGACACCGTCAGGGGATGTGCGGGGGAGGGGGCCTGGCAGCACTGGTTGTCTAGACGCTAGGGGTCCACACAGGGTGCTGCTGGGTAAGCCTGGAGTGGGCGGATGGCTGCTGCTCCCACGGTGTCCGACACACCCCTCCAAGCAGATTCGTCTGCTCCGGCTGTAAATTCTAATTTGATCCAGAGTTGTCTACAGATGTTGGGGACTCACAGGGAGCGCGCTGGCCTGGGGAGGGCTGAGTGTGCCCTGAGAAAGAAGGCTGTGGGAGCACCCCGAGGGAGGCTCCCAGCCGGAGCGGACTCAGCAGAGGTCCAGCGGCAGGGTCTGGCTGGACCCTTACATTCATTCCTCATGCCTGAGTCATTTTGACATTTCAGGAAAAATACAAATTGCTTCCCAGGGCTGAGGAAGCCCCATGAGCTATTCTGGTCTCGACACCAGCTCCCTGCCCCTTTAAAGTGTTGGTCCCCTGGGGGTTTTGCTGTAGGATGGTCTCTCAACTCTGCCCTTACAGATCTCCTTTCCCTTCTCAGGAAGCCGTATCCTCCCTCTTCCCCCGTGGGATGCTACTTCTAACTGGCCCAGTATGTCCCCTGCCTGAGGATAAGCCACATTGCTACTGACCCCCGGGCCCCTGGCTCCAAATTGAGCATAAAAATTGGCTTCCCAGTGGTTAGCCAGTGCTTGTGCTCAAGTCCTGGACACCAGGTCCTGTGGGATCTGGCCTCCCTCCTCCCTGACTCCCTTCCTGGACTTTACCCAGGCAGCCAGAGCAGCCTAGGATTTTTGCCCTTGATAACTGTCCGTTGGCCTCATTTGTTTCTCCTGTACTTGTTGAATACATACACACATATATATCTACATAAATACATACACATACACATATACATGTGTGTATGTGTGTATTTTAGTGGAGAAGAAAAAAGAAAGCAGCAACCAAATACTGACGTGCCCTCGTCCATCAGGCGCTGCATATGCGCTCACAGTCTGAGAAATATACACAAATCATTAAATAGCAATTATTGTAATTAGCGAAATGAACACGTGATTAATCACCCTTCTGCCCGACTCGCCGCCGTTTACCTTGCCTGTGGCACTAATGGATACTATAAGGAGCTGCACGGCCGGCCTGTGGTTGGAGGAAGGAGAAAGGGGTGCTGGATTCTCTGGGGCTTCTTCTTCCTGAGGGTGCGTGGTTCCTTCTCTTTCTTGGTCACTCTCGAGTACCTCTGAGGCTGCCTCGTCTCCCCAGAACATAGGTTCCCTGGAGGAAAGTACTGTGTTGAATAAGCAACCTGAAGATTGGCAGCTGGCTCAGGCCTGCGGCTGAGGCTCCCAGCGGTAGGAACACAAGAGGAGAAGGACATGGTGATGTGCTTGAAAACTGCGGTCGGTCCACCGTGCCCTCCCTGCCACTCCATGCACTAATGGCTGGGGGACAGTCGCAGGTCCTGGGTGAGAGCCAGATCTGCGAACTCCTCTGCAGCCCTGGGCTCAGAGGAGGGACTGCAGTGGCCAGGATCACTGTGGCAGCAGCTGGTTGAGGCCACGGATGACTGAGGCAGCAGCCTGTGAGCACATGTTTACAATGGCTGTGTGGGTCGAAGACTAAAGGTGTGTGAGGCATCGCCTCCTCCTCCTCCGGCCACAGGGCTCAGCGCAGGCTGCCGGCATCATCCACAGCCAGAAGCAGCCAGCTGCTGCAGCCTCACCGGCTCCTCAAGTTCCCATCTTGCCTGTGGAAGAGCCTCTTTCTGGCCTCCAGGGATGCGGTGAGGGAGGGCGGGGGGCCAGGACTGATGTTGGCACCTCCTTTGTCCTCTGGGTACACCAGGTGGATTCTGCCTTTTGTTCCTTGTTAAGGCAGTGTAGCCTCAAAATCCCAGTTCTAGCAAGTTGCATTAACTTGGGCCAGTTTCTCATTTGTAAAATGGGGACTATACCCATCTCACAGGCTGATGGGACCATTAAAGGCAGTATTATGTAGCCCTGTGTTGACATGAGTGAATGAATTAGTTCTGGTAATTCATTAAATATTGAGCACCTACTGTGTGTTCAACCTGAACTATTTTAGTCTCCATTTAGTGGCATGTGTAAGATTGTGTGTGGTGTGTGTGTGGGGTGGGGACAGATAATAAGCGATTAAACAAGTAGATAAACAAGGAAATTTGAGATGGCCCCAAGTGTTATGAAGGAAGTAAAATATTTTAGGGTGGGGAGACAAGGGCTCTCTGGGAAGATATCTGAATTGAGAATTGAAAGAGGCTACAGAACCAGCCTTCTGAGGAAGGGCTTTCTGGATAGAAACAACAGCCAGTGCAAAGGCCCTGAGCAGGAATGAGCAGAGTCTGATGGTGGTGTGAGGGGAACTGTTTCCTGCCTTACAGAAAAAGTGCAGATCAAGTTTGCATAAAATCTGGAGGTGACCCAGGAGGTGTATGTCTGCAGACTCTCCCAACCCTGCTGGGAATGAAGGGCTGAGTTCCTGGGAGGTATCCCAGATTTTCCGTATCTGTCAGAACTAGATGCAGCTGCTGAGGCTCATTATTTTGTTCAAAAACTTAAACTACTTTCTTTTTTAAAAAAATATTTTTTAGTTGTAGATGGACAACAGGACCTTTATTTATTTTTATGTGGTGCTGAGGATTGAACCCAGTGCCCGACATGTGCAAAGCACACGCTGTACCACTGAACCACAATCCCTAAAACTACTTTCTTTATAGGTTATTAAGAAATAATTTTAACCTGTACTTTTGTTTAATGGTGTTGCTTTCACCTGTGGGTGCTCATTGTCATAAGTTGTTTATGGTGCAAATGTACCTGCTCTGGTGACAAACAGGGAGTGGTGCCTGAGAACCTAAGAAGGACACAAGGTGAATTTTATTCACAAGGTGAATCCCTGAAGCCAAACCCAGATTAAGGCACCATTTTAAATTAAAGTCCTAATAGTTTTCCTGACTTCAGGAGCAAAACTGGCCCAGGGCTGGGAAGGACAGTGCTGACTGCAGGGATTATGTATCCTATATTCCTTCCACCTTGAGAAGGTTCCCCGATGGCCACTGATGGTCATGGTGCCCCAGGTGTGTGTGGAGCTGTACAGACACGGGTCACTTCCAACTGTATGATCTCATTAAGCTCAGGCCAGTCCCGCAGGAAAGCAAGAGAGGAATCATTATCTCCATTGAAGAGATGAGAGGAGCGAGGCTCACAAACTTGAGTTGGCTAAGGTAGCCAGGGGACCCGTGTTCGGGTGTTCCTCCCTTCCTGCACCTTTTCTCCTCTTCTTTTAGGGAGCACATTTAACCATGGAGGGCCAACCAGCCTACCTGACCTCCAATCTATCACTTAGCCAGGTGTCTGAGCACCTATCCTCTAAGGCTATCATGGAAATCAAGTGGGCTGATACGTGCAAAGCGCTTCGAGAAGTGCTTGGTCCATAGCAAGTGCTCGCTAAATGGAAGCCGTTTGTGTGGCTATGCTCTGGGCTCCTCTGCCCGCTGCACCACGCTGTCATTTATACAGTCTGTCCCGATATCGTCATCCCTGTGCCCACTAACTAGGTCCAGTCCTTATCCCTGTTTATCTCCATTTCAGCCCCATCCCCGGGTCCTCTGAGGTAAACTGAGGTTGGAGTGAGTCACTTTTAAGCCTCAGAGTTGGAACTTGACTTCTCAAGAAGAGGGCTTTTTCTCCCTCTTCTTGCTATTTCTCTCCCTCCCCTCCCACTCTCTTGCCTTTGGTTGTGCACACTACACAAACACACATACACACACACACACACACACACACACACACACACACACCTGTACACATGCAGCAACCCGCAGCCAGATGTTTACAGCTGCGGCTCTTTTTCAGCAGACTTTCTCCCTCCGTCTCAGTCTGGTAAATCATATCTCCCAGTAAACTTGAAGTTTAGGAGGTGTTCTGTGAGCTCATGATCTAGGAAATTAAAGAAACAAAATTTATGCAGCTTTAACTGGTAGCAAAATTTGGTGGTCATGGTGTCCCCTGGGCCACAAAGCTTCTCTTTTTGGAATAGGAAAGTAATGATAGAATCAGGCCAGAGGGAGGGGGATATGATAGGGTGATCTGGGTGACCTCTGAGCAGGCATCACACAGGATATGCCCCCTTTTTGCTCAGGATCATTCTGTGCATTCCTGAGAAACATAGAACAGGACTGGATAGAACCCAGACTAGAGGCATGATCTCAGCTGGCCTGGCCACTCCTGACACCCCTCCCAACAGGCCACACACACACTCATTCTGCCTTGGACCTATCTCCTGACAACCTTTGAAAGAGCAGAGCTGGTTCTGCCTCTACCTTTCAAAGTAAAGACCAGCTCACCTGGTTATTAGCACTTGTGTGTGTGTGTGGGGGGGGGCGGGGGGTGCAGGGAACCCAGAGCCTCACACATGCTAGCACTCTTCCATTGAGCTACATCTCTGGCCCCATGATTTTTTAATGGATCATTCTGGGTCCCTTCCCTAGTTTGCATCTGAGCATTTTAACTGGGGCTTTGGGGAAACTGCATTTGCTCAAATGGTGGTCACAGAGGGCACTATGAAAGGTCAGTTTTGGGCAAGTTTCTGGAGTCACCCTTTGGACTCTCTGAAGCAAGGGGTGGCCCTTCTGACTCCATCTGAGATCAGAATCTCTCCCTCATTCCCAGCGGAGCCTGAGCAGCTTGGAGTGGGGCGGTGGTGGTGAGGGAAGGGCACAGAGCACGTGAAATCTGAGATGCTCCCCCTGGCCGGTGGCCTTTCCATTTCTCTGGTGAGTCTGGGTTATGGAGTCAGTCTGGATGTTTCCTTCTGAGAACAAGCCAGTTGGTGCTACAGATAACCCAAATGTGCAGAGAATTGGCCATCATTTCCTCAAGTCTAGAAACTGAGTCAAGTTCCAACCCTGAGGCTTAAAAGTGACTCACTCTAACCTCAGTTTACCTCAGAGGACCCGGGGATGGGGCTGACACCCCAGTACTTCCATGGAGCTTGCCAGGGTGTGAAAATCCCTGCCGGGCAACAGAAACTTAGAGGGCCCGACAAGCGTGTGTGTCTTTATTCCTTTTGCTTTTGGGAGGTGTTGAGATTGCTCATGTCTCTGGGCCTAGGAGGGACTCAGGGCAGAAGCTTTATCTCCTGGCATCTGAAGGGTGCCCAAATGACCCAGTGGTTTACCTCATTTTTGGTCCAAGATCCTTCCACGTGTGCCTGAGAGACACACAGCCACTCCCTCCCCATCCTGCCTCTCAGACTTGCTCAGGCCCTGCCCGCCCAGGAGAAAATGTCCCCTTCAGCCTGCACCTGTCAGAGGGGCAGCACTGCCAGGACCCCGGTGCTTTCAGGCTGCCTTTCTACTCTGCGATTCTGTCTGAAGTGGGAAATAGGGCAGACTTGCTGTTAGACTCCAAAGGTCGTCAAAAATAGGAAAAGGAAACCAACAGGCTTCCATAAATCAGCTCCTTGGCAGGCCTGTGTGGACAGGCTGAGGGAGGTGACAGCAGGGGGCCGGGAGCTGAGCTGGGTGTCTCTGCCGGGTCCTACTCTCCATCTGATGGAACTCAGATAGGAAAATGCTCTAGGGTGCCTACTATGTGCCAAGCACTGTGCTGGGGACTTTTCCATTAGTCATTGGATCTTCAGCATCACCCTGTGAGGAGGGAATTGTCATCTCTATTTTTAGAGATGAGGAAACTGAGGGTCAGGGAGGTTTAGCGATTGACCCAAGAGGTTAAATCACATGGATGCAAACCAGAGCTCCAGAGCTCTGTGCCTGGATGCGGACTGTCTTTCCCAAGGTCTTTGCCAGCTGAGCCCTTCGCAGTTCTGTGAAGTGGGCTAGTGCACTTCCCTGCTCCAGCCCACTACCTTCTCTCCTTTTTGTGCCACCTGGTATCCAGAGGCACTGACCTCACCACAAACCATTCCCGAGTAACCTCGGCCCACCATCAATATTGTCTGGTGTCAAGACCATTTCTGTGAAGCTACTCTTACGTCTGAATATTATCCCCAAACTCCCTGATACTTAAGACTACTTAGTCCCAGAATGGTAGGTTAGCTCACTAACGGGGCACCTTGTTAGGTGACATTTGTAACGGACGACTCCCAGAGCCAATCTAAGAGGCAAATATCCAGTGGTTGAACTTTCTTTCTTTTTCAGCACAAGGAATATGGTTTATTGCAAGGGAGAGAGGGCCTGAAGCCAGACAGATATCAAATCTCAACCCTGGCTTCCTAGTTTTGTGAACTCTGACAAATTACCCACAGTCTCTAGGCTCTCACTGTACTATTTGTAACATAAGGAAGCACACAACACAGAGACTGGCACCCAGAGGTACCCTCAAAAAGTGAGTTTCTTTCTTTCTTTTCTTTTTTCTTTTTTTTTGTTTCAAGTCATATATGAGCTGCCAACTCCACCTATGTGTCAGACCAGTCCAGCCAGGAGGAAGGGGTGGTGGTGCCTTGTACCTTTCACCTAGGGGTACACTCAAGCTGCTGGCTCTTCGAATGGCAGAAGGCTTTCTCTAGGGCAGTGAGGCAAGGGTGCTGCACGTTGGAAGGGCCCCCCAAAGGCCAATGTGGTGAAGGCTCAGTCGCAGCTGCTGGTGCTGTTGGGAAGTCGTAGAGCCTTTAGGAGGTGGGGCCTAGTAGAAGGAGGTCAGGCCATTGCTGTTGTGTCTCTGAAGGGGATATTGGGACCCCAGCCTCTCAAAACACCACTTGCTATGAGTCGAGCAGCCTTTTCCACCACTTGCTCCCTGCTGTGATATATTGTGCTGCAACAGGCCCCAAAGTAACGAGCCAACCAACTACGGACTGAAACCTCCAGAACTGTGAGCCAAAACAAACCCTTCCTTATTTTAAGTTGATTATCTCAGGTATTTTGTCACAGTAGCAGAAAGCTGGTTGACACAGAGGGGGACTGAAGTAAACCCCTTTTAGACCATGGTACAGGCCAGGGTGACTGTTTTTCTCAAAGGGCTCCACATCTCCATTTACACAGAGTGCAGCCTGCTTCATCCCCCTGTGGATCACCACGAGGAAGACCCCATGAGGACATGCAGAGGCACTGGGGCACTGAATGGACCTCCTCACCTCATTTCAAGGGGAACATTTTTTTCTTCGTTACCATTTTTTTTTTCCAGAAAATTTTCAGAAGGGATTTTGAGGGAAGGACCAAGTGAGGCAGGATGAGAGAAAAAGATGGATAACGAGAGTGGGGAGAGCAAAAGTGAATAGAAACGGCAGCAGGGGAGCTGGTTGAGAGGATAAAGGTATTGTAGCCCATGAGCTGTCCTGCCTTCAGAGGGAGCACACCAAGCTCTGGTCATCTAACATCACCTGGGAACTTGGTTCAACCTGCAAGGTAGAAAACATATGCAGATTACAGGACTTTAACCAAATAAGTCTGAATGAGGGCTCAGGAATATGCATTTTATTACTCTTTAGCAATTTTGATGTTGGTGTTTGAGGACCACATGTTGAGAAGCCCTGAACCTTCAGTGGACCCTTGAAATGCTGGATTCTCAAAACCCCAGACTCTTGTCCCTGGGGAAACATAATTGTCATCTCAGAGTAGGTGGCTGGGTACCCAGCTCTGTAGACTCTGTAGACTCCAGGGACTGTCTCCACAAATGCAATCAGGCACAACCCTACCTTCGCTCTCCTTACGCCACCTCCTAATAAATCTCCTCTGAAATTCTTAGAATTCTTTTTGGCCTTTGAGGGCCCAGCCTGTATTTCACCCACTTCTCAAGGCTTAACTGCATTGATCAACTCATTGGATTTACTGCCCCAAACAAAGCTTGGTGTGATACTTCATTGATCTCTCCTTTTTTCTCATCACTCAGAAGGGCTCATGGCTGGAAGCTACTGAAGAGATAATTTAGTCTAATTGTCTTTAACCAGGATGTGTATCAGCAAGCCTCAGGAAGCCTTCTAAAAATGTGCATGAGGAACATTCTCTGTATAATGCTGTGACAGATATATTCATTTTCTCTAGTATCCATTCTTGCTTTCTTCTCCCTCTGCCAGGAATGTGAATGTGATGGCAGAAACTCTGGCTGCCATCTTGAACCATGAGTAGCGCTAATGAGTTAATGAGCTGGAAACATTCAGTCTCTATAAACTGCATAGAACAGACTGTTTCCCTCCATAGTTTTGCATACAAGAGAAGAAATATATTTCTATTTTGTTTGATTCACAAAAACGGAAGCCCAGACCTACCTCTTGAGATTCAGGCCCTGGATGTTGGAAGCCCGCTTCTTTTGCTTTTTCAATGGCTTTTTAAGTTTTTTACAGTAGCAGTCCCTATGCTGAAACTTCCTTTGGAGATCTTACAAAGAGAAAAAAAAACTATCATCAATTACATAAGTTAATTAGCAAATACTCACTTTATTGAGTGATTGATTAGTTTGTCTATATTCCCGTTTCTCATTGTTGGTGGCAGGAATTCCAGGATTCAATTGTGATTGTGTCAGTAACTAGCACAGCAGGCCACTGTGCAGGGACAGTTTCTGAATGGATGGTCTCCACACTGCATCCATTTCTAACATGCTCTGAGGCTGACTGCAGTTCTGAAGGGTATTTGTGTGGTGCGTGTGTGAGTTTAGAATGTATGAACCATTGGGATCAACTCACTTTGTGGTGCTGCTGGTTAAAGCATGAGTAGGAAATGGGTGGAGTTGGGGATGGTGTAACAGTTGCATTGGAAGAAAGGCAGTGAACTTGGAAAGTTATTTTGTCAAAGCAAGATGAAAACCCAGTTGCCTCATTATAAGTACTCATAAAGAGAAAAACCATGACTAGACCTGGTGGTTTCAAAGCACAGGGTAATGAGGTTCCCGAAGTCTGGCACGCTGGTGGAAAATCCTTGGATGGTTTCTTTCACCTTTCTTCATCCTTCACTGATGGCCCGTCATCCCGGATATCCAGTTCAAAAGATAAGACCATGTGGTAAAAGACACATCTTCCAGATGCCCTTCCTAGGGGACCAGTTCTTTGAAGAGGGGCATTTTGATAGAACTTCAGCCAAAAGATTGTCTTGTTAGATCTGTCAGAAAGGCAAGGCTGCTTGATACTATTCTCTCTGGGCACCTAGAGGGCATGAGCTGCAATCTCTCTGTCCATTCCCACCCCCAGTAATCCCTGAACTTTGCAGAGTTTTAAGCAAACTTAAGGCTTTCTGTTCTTTCCTGTTGGTACCTGAGCAGGAGAACCTCCCTGAGGTTACTCAGCTCCCCTTGTTGGGCTGTTTCTGCCCAATGGGGCTTTGTGCCTAGGTTTAACAGTAATTGTGAGAATGTTACCTCAGCACTTAAGTCACCGTGATCCTAGCATTTTGCTCTCATCTTTTAACTTATCCAAGGTGGTCACCTAGTTCTGACCCCAGAATGGAGTCTGACATAAACTGAAGGTGGAGCGAACAGATTAGTCAAACTGAGCTGCAAATCTGAGCAGATGTGTGCTCTTCTTAATTCCTCCAGGAAGGAATTTAAGAATAACCCCAAAGCAAACATTGAATTATCACTCTTTAAACCAATGTGACTAACTTTGGTCTGGAAACACGGATAGGCATGTTGCTTAACAGATTTGTATTACAAAATTTGGGGATGGAACCGATGAAGGTCACTTGGTCTGTTCTTGGGCCATTTATTTGCCATCTCAGTGCAATTAGACCTTGATGACTAGTGGGGGCTTTTACTGTGTAAGCTCCAATTAGAAAGTCATTTTTAGTTATTTTTAAAGCATCGTCTCTGTTGTGCCATTGATCAACTGCAACATACGCTTTGACAATGTGGGTAGGCAGGGCCACTAAATGAAGTGCCACAGAATGACTAAAGAGCCATGCAGTGTCTCATCGGGGACCAAGTGGAATTTGTCTGCATACCAGTCAGGTAAAATTAAGTACTGCTTCTTGTCACCCGGGTTCTATTTTTACCTCTCAGATTGATTTGTTCAGAAGCAAGAACAGTACTGTATGAGCGGTAACAAAGTTTGCCATGAGCAACTCCTGCTTCTGTGACAGAGAACCAAAGATAGCACCCCGAATAGCAGTGTTGGTGTGCCCTGGCTCCTGGTCCTTTGGTCACCGAGTGAATGGGCAAACACCACAGCCCTTGATAGCTGCTACTGACCTAATGACTGCACTTCAGTCTCTGCCCATTTTCAGGTCCTTTTCCTGCATGTAATTTTGGAATGTTTTTGATCAGTGGAATAACAAGAACAGTGTCTACTGCTTTAATTATTATAATTTTTCAAACACATGCAACTCTGTAATACATTAGCCAGAATTAGGTGCTCTGCCTTAAGATAATAATGACTGTACGCCATACTCCAGCCCAAGGAAACTTGCTCAGAAGGAAGGGCTCCCTCCCGCTGCGGTCTAAGTGTCCCTGCCGGTGTGGTACACCACTCATCGATGCAGTGAGTCACCAGTGCCTGCCCTCGTGAATAAACACGGCCCCTGTTCGCCTCCCTTCAAGCAAGCCTGAACATGCCACGTCATTTATCCTGACTTGTCACTTTAGGCTTTTCAAATCTAAATGATAATGATTGTTTATGATCATTATTGGCCAAATTATAATATTTATAATATTTATCATCATTATTATTAGCCAAATAATAATAATCCTTGATTTTAGTGTTTTGGCAAGAGAAAAATATTTTTCTGGACCCGCTGTGGCTGCTGGTAGTCGTGTGCTGAAGGGTATACGGTGAAGTGTTTTTAAGCAAGTGAAAGATGTGATCCCATATGCACTTCATGAAGTTTACACTGGAGGAGAACAGAATCAGAAAGAGGGGCAAGACCAAGACAAAACCTGAAGGAATCCCGTTAGGTGGCTATGACATTACTGTTATGGTCTTTAAAGTGAGTACAAATTCCCCTAAAAATCCAGTAGGAAAGTGTGAGGCTGCAGAACGGTATTCCACTTCTTGTGAAGGCCACTGCAGCTGGTTTCTGCTCCTAAGGATTAGAAGTCTGTAGCTGAGTCTCTTGAGACCCAGATGTAAGCACATGAGTTGGTTTGCATCTGGGGGCCAGGTGGTTGAACACTGGAAACCCACCCACTGTGGTGAGAAGCTGTCACCTTCTCTTACTTCTGCCATGTTCTCACAGGAATTAAGAAAGACTGGGTAGGCAGCTGTTGGGGTCTCCCTACACACACAGGGTGCACTTAGACTGGTGTAAGGATGGATAGCACCACCCACACTGTTTGAATCACATCCTCTCCTCCCTCTCTGGGAGTGGAATCCACTTAGTTAAAAGTGTAGGTGATAGTGCTTGACCTGAGCAGGAGTTGTGCCAGCACGGGAGGCTTGGGATGTATGAGCTTAAGAAAATCATGTTTCTGAGCCTCAGTTTCCCATCTGAGAAATAAAAGCATTAACATAAGAAACTACAAAGCAATTCTAAAAATAATTAGGGCTAAAGTTTGTTGAGCTCTTCCATGTGCTCCGAATTATTTTGAACACTTTAAAAATCTGTCTCCTTGAATCCTCCTGATAACCTATGAGGTAGGTACTATTATTGTCCCCATTTTAGAGACAGGAAAGCTGTGGACCTTGGATTTGAATCCAAGCAGCTGGGTTGCAGCCCAGAGGCCAAAACGGTGAGCTAATATATGGTTTTTGCAAGGTTCTAAATTATGCAAGATTAGGAGAGAAAACCAGTTTTACCCTGCAACCTTTATAAAAACCACTTGGCCAGATGGAGATACAAAAAGCAATTTCTAAAAACAACAATGATAAATCGGTGATGAAAGGAAGGATTATATAATAAATGGTGCTAGGACAATTGGTTAGCTACTTGGAAAAAATATCAAAGCAATTTAGATCCCCATCTTATACGGTTTGCCACAATATATTCCAAGTTGATTAAATAGATTAATGGGAAAAAAGAGGAAGAAAATGAGAGTAAGTATCAAATCTCTGTCTGGGGGAGGACTTTAAATAGCTCAAAACAATGGAAGAAATTCCAAATGTTGGTGATAACTTTGGCTTCAAAAAATTAGAAATCTCTACATCAGAAATAAAAAAAGCAAGCAGCACATCTGGGAAAATGCTAACCACAAATGTAATATTTTTTAAATAACTGTATTTAAAAATATGTCTTAGGCAATAAGAAAAGCAAAGATAAATGAGCACAGGATTCAGCAGTACCCTAATACACATGTGGAAAAATGTTCACTCTCAGTAATAATTTTTAAAATTCTAATTTGAAAAGAAAAGTCATATTAGTATGATTATATTTGTGCATGCATATTATACATACACATATGTATGTGATTATACATCCATCCTTGTATTTCCTGTATAGCTGATGGAAGGATTTAGAAGTTGCGACACCCCTGTAGGAATAAGCACATGTAGCCTCCAGACATTAGTTGCTAAATATTGTTCTTCACCAAAAAGGAATCAAAGACAAAGTTAGCACAAGAGGGCTTTTTGCAACATCTGGTGCCACCAAGTAGCACTTTACAGAAGGACTGGGAGGTGTCAAAGAACTGAAGCCAATTCCAAGGGACTCCCATTGGCTATGTCTGAGATAATTAGAGCATCAAGATAAATAATGACATTAACAGATTAAGTAAGAATCCATGAGTCTATACTGATGAAAGGAGTTAAAGAATAAACGAATGGGGGAGAATGAGGAAAACAGTACCTTAGGACATAGTGCCAACTAGCAAATGTGAACAGAGGAATGGAGTTAGAATGTCACCACTCCACCACCATCCCATTACTTCAAAAGAATTGTCAGTACATGCTAAAACTAGCAGATGAGGCTTGAATGAGGGAGAGAATATCTGCACAGCTTACTTACTAAGTAAATAGTAACCTTTCAGGGGAAACATGGACACCACTTGGAGTGATCAAAATCAAATTTCAAATGACGAAAATTAACCTCACCACTAGTGGGACATGCCAACATCATGTAGCTCCCGACACAAGAACACTGATGGGGTGTTCCTGCTACCAGGTGCAGTCTTCATCTAATCAGGAGGAAATATCACACAGATCCAAACTGAGGGACATTCTACAAATACCCTGGTTTGTCCTTTTCCAAAATGCCATGGTCAGGAAAGACAAAGACTGAAGAAACTGTTTCATATTAAAGAAGACTAAAGGGATACAACAGCTTGATCTTGGATTGAATCCTGGACTGGTTTTTTATTTTTTCCCTATAAAGGATATGGGGTGTGTAAAGACCTAAAAAGAGCATGCTACAGGGACACTGCTACATCGATGTTCATAGCAGCACAATTCACAATAGCAAGACTGTGGAACCAACCTAGATGCCCTTCAATAGACGAATGGATAAAAAAAATGTGGCATTTATACACAATGGAGTATTACTCTGCATTAAAAAATGACAAAATCATAGAATTTGGAGGGAAATGGATGGCATTAGAGCAGATTATGCTAAGTGAAGTCAGCCAATCCCTAAAAAACAAATGCCAAATGTCTTCTTTGATATAAGGAGAGTAACTAAGAACAGAGTAGGGACAAAGAGCATGAGAAGTAGATTAACATTAAACAGGGATGAGGGGTGGGAGGGAAAGGGAGGGAGAAGGGAAATTGCATGGAAACGGAAGGAGACCCTCAGGGTTATACAAAATTACATACAAGAGGAAGCGAGGGGAAAGGGAAAAATAATACAAGGGGGAGATATGAAC
This sequence comes from Callospermophilus lateralis, assembly GCF_048772815.1. NCBI lineage: Eukaryota > Metazoa > Chordata > Mammalia > Rodentia > Sciuridae > Callospermophilus > Callospermophilus lateralis. The sequence continues at coordinate 66,982,014 of NC_135308.1, forward strand.
TGCAGTAGCCGGGTTAGAGAGAGAAGAGGGGAGGGAAGGGGAGGGGAGGGGGGATAGTAAAGGATAGGAAAGGCAGCAGAATACAACAGACACTAGTATGACAATGTGTAAATCAATGGAAGTGTAACTGATGTGATTCTGCAATCTATATACGGGGTAAAAATGGGAGTTCATAACCCACTTGAATCAAAGTGTGAAATATGATATATCAAGAACTATGTAAAGTTTTGAACAACCAACAATAAAAAAAAAATTTAAAAAAAGGATATGGGGTGAAATTTAAAACCTGCAGAATAGATTCAGTATTGCCTCAATGTTAGTTTTCTGATTTTGCCAATTATGCTTTGTGAGAATGTGTTTGTTTTTATGAAATCCAGGCATAAAGGGGCATCACCATCTTCTAGTAGAATCAAGCTGGAGACCAAACCTCTAACACACAGATCTTTGGGGAAAACTTAGTCTCAGATGAGTCTGAAAATAGAGACCTACTTATGTATGTTTGAATATGTTCCTTGTGTTATGTCTCTATCCATCTATCTACAAAATAATGAAGCAAATGTGGCAAAATGTTAACCATTGGGCAGTCTGGGTGAAGGGTATATGGTAATATCTTTCACTATTTTTGCAGCTTTTCTGTAAGTTTGAAATTATTTCAAAACACACACCAAAAAAAAAAAAATAGCTGAAGGAAACCAGCAAGTGCTCTATTTTACCTCTTAAGTTAACAAGGACATGAAATGAGAGGAGCAGGATGCAAAGGTGAAACTGGAGCCCACAGCCTTGTCTTTAGAAAGAATGTGGCCAGATTTTTCTAGAATGCAACATGGCAATTTACATTAAGTATCTTAAAAGTAGTCATAACTTTTAGGCCCAGCTCTACTCAAACAAAAGATACAGAGATGCAAAAATTGATTGCAGTCCCAACTCTTGAGAAAGAGAGAAAACTGTGGGAGAAAAAGATGAGTTGCTGATATCACAGTGGCGGTGTGGAGTGTGGCCTTTGATGGGCCATAGTAGGCTGTGTGGGAAGCACTATAAGATCTCATTTAATCCCCAGCAGATAAACTGAGGACTGGAGAGATTAATTGATGTGTCCAAGCTCAACTTCTTAAAAAGCTGAGCCTGGGATTCAAAGTGAGTTTGGATGATTGTGTTAGTTAGCTTTAGAAAGATGATTTTCAACTTTTAAAGAAGAAAGGTGAATTTTAGTTCACTGTTTCAGAGGTTTTAGTCCATGAGCAGGCAGACTCCTTGCTTTGAGCCTCTGGTGGGGGTGCTGGGTGGCAACAGTGATGAATATGTAGTGGATCAAAACTGCTTACCTCATGGCCATGAAGCTAAAGTGGGGGCTGGGACCCTACAATCCCCTTTAAGTGTATATACTTGGATGACCTGAAGACTACCCACTAGGCCCCACCTTTTAAAGATTCTACCACCTTCTAGTAGCCCCAAGCTGGAATCTGAGCCTCTGATACACAAGCTTTGCGGGGGGGGGGGGGGGGGGGCGGGGGGGCGGGACTCGATCCAAACCATAGCAGGGATGCTAAAACCTGTGCTCTTCATTCCAGCCCTGAGTGGCCTCCTGGGTCAGGTCAGAAGTGTGTGGACTCAGGTGCTCTCTGACGTTCCAGTCCTGACTGATCAGCTTGTGTGGATCCTCTTCTCTGCCTTAATCTGCTCAAGCTGATTATTAAATACCAAACATCCTTCTTTGTCTTCCTTTTCTGGATTTCTTCACCTGAGGGGAAGGCAGAATGTTTGCTGAAGTGAAGGAAACATTAACATATCATCCAGTCTACTTCCAAAGGTAATTTACTGAGCTTTCAAACAGCAGTGGATCCCAGGTTGTTAAAATGGTGCTGACCGCTGGTCCTCCCTCAGCTCAGAAGGCTCAGTCCCAGAGGAACCCCACGGGGAGAGATGCCGGGCATTCAGAAGCCTTCCTGACACTAAGAGTGAATAAACACAGAAATAAATTACACAAAGACACTGTTGGTTTCCTCCCCAGAGGGCCTTGAGAGGAACCACCTCATGTTTGTGGAGCTCTTCCCGGAGTTCAAAGGCACAAGCCGCCTCATTATGCTCCCAGGAGAATGTCCTGAGAAAGATGAGAAAGATGAGACAGGAATTACTGCCCTTAAGAAAGGAAATCGAGGCTCAGAGAAATGAAGACATTTGCCTCCAATTATTGGCGTCCAGGTCAGTTTTATGACTTCTAGGTCCTCATTCCTTCTAGAAGCAGTGCCATGCTGGGCACTGGGGAAGATCCTTTGTTGTCCCACCTAAGGGCAAGGGTTGAGCTAGATCTTTCCTCAGCCAACCTCCTGCCTTGAAAGATTAAACTTACTTCTAATAGGTGGGTTCCCCAAGGTTATAAGCTTTTCTCCATCAGCTTACCCCCACCTGGTGAAAAAGACTTATAAGAGGCACAGAGTGGATGGAAGCCCCCATTTGGCCACCCCTCATACGTCCTATTCCACCCTAAATGAAGGTGCCACTGCATTACTGCGATTTGACAGGCACTTAGCAGCACATACTAATGAGGCTGCTGCAATCCAGAGAGCTAAAAGCAAAGCTAGCCTGGGGTCAAGTTCAGAGAACCCATTCCAAGCTCAAAAGGACAGCCTCGTTGGCTCATTATGTTGGCTCCACTTCCATCTGGGGACTGGGCAGATGTTCCAGGGAGGAATGGTGCTGTGGTGAGGCCACAGTGGGCTTTGACAGCTGGCAGATCATGAATCCAGGGTTGACTTCACTTCTTGGTTATGTGACTTCTAGTAAATTCTTTAACTGTTACCTTTATTATTACAGATAATTATAAACAATCTCATGAAATGATTGTAGTGCTCAAATACAAGGACAAATACCAAAGGCTTGCCACACCCAACTCAAGACAATTTTATTTCCCCCCTAAATTAAATAGAAATGGCCTGCTTTGGGGTTTCCATTGCATTTTTTGAGAAAGACAAGCCCCTAATTCCTTTCTTAAGTATCCTGAGCTGTTTCTCCAGGACCTCTTCCATGCCGTTCCTCCACAGAGCTATACAAATGTCCCAAAGTCAAGGCATACACAAGTGGCTGCCAAGCAACGTTCAACTCAGGGGCCTTACACATGTTTCCAAGCAAGGGGTGGCCCCTCAGGAGTCCCAGCCTCATCCTGAAGAACTAGGAATTGGTAGTCTAGTAGGTCAGCCACATGTCATATCATTTTCCTTTGCCCCAAGTGGCCACAGTGTGACTGTGACCCCTGTCATCACCCTCACTCACCCAATAGCTTTGCCTGGGCTGCTGGAGTTTCAGGCTGACTTCCTCAAGTGGCCCCCATGATTTATGTCCCGGAACCCAGCGGTCTGTGCCCACAGGCCTGCAGCCTCCCACCTGCCGGAAGTCATTGGGAATTAAAAACACCAGGGAAAATAAAGAGCTGCCATCTATTATGTCAATAGCTGTTTCCTTCCTCCTAAAGACAGCCTCCAGAGACAAGTTTTGTTTAGGTCACCTACTCTTCAGTTGAGCAGATCAGCTAAAAATCATCTGAAATATGGAAAGATGTTCAGGTATAGAAGACAGGTTTTTTTTTTGTGTGTGTGTGTGTGTGTGTGTGAGTAGCAGTTTATCAGACAAAACTGGGGATCCACACCTTGGCTGCCTTTTGCCCTTGAAAGGCATGTCAGCCCTGTTCTCTTCTTTCAGATACATCTCCTCGTGGCCTTTCCACATGTGTGACAGGGCAAGGAGTCAGAAATCCTGGGTGAGGGCCTGCTTGGGACCTTTTAGCTCCTTGTGGGGTCATGAGGCATCACAAGTAAAAACCTCCTGGTAAATTCTATAGTAGAGATTCAGAATGAAGTGAGATCTCACAGTTTTTACCCAAAAGAATACTTGGCATTCAGGGAGATATTTTTCCCCTCAAAAAAAGGAAGGCTGAAAAAAAAAATCAAGGCTGATCCTAAGACTGCTCAAATAGAAATAGTTTGTAAGCAGTGGAAAAGGGTTCCAAACTTAATATAAGAAGACCTCAAAAGCTTTGAAAGGAAATATAAAACCACTCCAACAAAACAAAAACACAAGAATCCCTTAAGCATTCTCTTTGTTTTTCAGTGACAATTTCCCAAACTATTCTAATCCACACTGATTCTCAAGGGAGAAACCAGTACCAAAGCATGGATGGAGATGTTTCATTTCTCTTCCACTGCTGTGAAAATACTCTTATGCTAATTTAAAGCTATAGGATTTTCTAATAAAAACAACCAGAATGTGTTAGGCATGATTATTCCGACTCTGTCTTTCTTTCTGTTGCGTCTGTCCATCTACCTTTCCAATTTCCAAAGGATTAGAGATGGCTTAACTAAGGGGAAGACAATGTGAATGAAGACAACGAGGGCCCCAGTTTGATTTTTGTGTGATAGACAGGGCAATGGTTCTATTAAAGAGCCATATTTGTCTCTGTTCTATTTTGGGGCCCAGGTACATGACTCCTATTTTTAGCAGCTTTGTGGTATTGTGAATCTGAGATTTCAACCCCCAGTGAGTCAGAAGGTCTGGCTGCCCAGAGATATGTGACTCAGATGGGCAGGAATAGTCTGTTCACTGGGAGATGAGGGTTTAAAGGGGAGCTTTTGTGCTTAGTTAAAACGTAAATGAAAACAAATGTTTAAATAGAAATCTATTGCCCTTCCGGGAAGGTTCTTTCCTCTCTTCCCTGAAAGTTTTCATCCCGTGCCCAGGGAGGAACTGGTACTGCTGGCATGGGAACGGGGCCAACTCATTAGCCATTTCCTCCTCTTTAGGACTGTCCGAGGCATCCTGCAGGAGGGGTTTCTGGGTTGTATCATCCTTAAGAAACAGAACAGCCCCCTGATGGGCAGAAATGGTGGGTCAGAGAAGTCAGTGGAGAGCATGTGCTGGGAAAGGTGAGGGATGCAAGGAGGAGGTTTGACTTCTTTAGGTGTAAGAAACTAGAAGGAAAGGTGGCTTCCTCTGAAAGCGGGGCAGCAACAAGTTGGCATTTTCTTGATGAGAGATTGGATCAGAAATGTTCCATCCATTCACCATCTAGCCATCCACCAACCCACCCACTCACCCATCCCTACACCCATCCATATATCCATCTATCCATTCACCTGCCCAACCACCCACCCACTCACCTTCCCATCCCTCCCTCCGTCCCCCTAACCATCCAAACATCCAGTATATGTATAGAAGTCTGACTATGCTCAAGGTCCTTTGCTAGGTACTAAGGGAACAGTACCCACTCCCAAGAAGCCTATGGACGGGTAGGAGGGAGGTAGATAGGTAGAGAGACAGTCTTGCTACAAGATCCCTTCCAAGGTTAAGGTCTTGTGATTGCAATGAGCCAGGTACTTCTGCACAGTAATCTCTGAGAGGCTCTGCTCCTGTGGGGGTAAATGAGCATTCTGAGTAAACCACAAGAAACAACACCTGAAGCCAGGGTTGTTGTTTTGGCCATGTGAGGACCCTCCTCTTCTTTTGCTGTTCCCTCTACACCTGGACTTCTTTTGCAGTCAAGTCCTCCTGGCATGTGGGCCTGAGGGTCCCAGTGATTGTTAGCTCCCCAGCCCCCGCCAGAGTGAAGATGCTTATCATGGAAGCTCTGAGAGTTGTGTTTTTAGCTGCTGTTTAGATTTTTCCAGTGTTCCATGAAAGCTCCTGAATCTCTTCCCTAAATAACAAAGTCCTGTTTGGTATTTGGTGAAATGTTTGGAGCACAGTGTTCAACTGAGCAGAACTAAGCTGCTGACAAAATACTGTCTCACCCATTTAATAATAATAGCTAACATTTGTATAGCACTCTACAGTTTAACAAAGCACTTTTAATGCACCCAGCCTCATGGGCTCTTGGCAGCAGCCCTTTGAGATCTGAGGACAGGGTTATCATGGCCATGTCACCCAGAGACAATAGGCTGCCTAGAGGAGCTAAGCCACTTTTCCAGGACCCACAGCAGGTGGGGAAGACCAGCTGCAATGCTTTTGATTCCAGGACCAGAAGCTTTATTTTTGGCCAACTTCTCTGAAAGCTTCGATGGCTACACCTCCTCCTTTGACCCCAAGTTTGATCTCTGCCTCTGGTCTCAGCTTCCGATAGTATGTCCCACATGAGGTCACCAGCTAAATCTCCTTAATTATGCCACTCTTCCATTTCACCACCTAGAATGACTCCCCCAGGGTTAAGTCCCAGGCTGTCAGTACTGCAGTCCCTTCTGCACAGTCTGGTCCTCTCACCATCCCAGACCTCCCTTCACTAACACCAACACACATTCTCTTTTCTTTAGCCAGGCTGGACTTGGTCCAAGCATTCCACAGTCCCAGGACTTTAGGTCCCAGGGTTAGTTGGCCAGATGGAAAGCAGGAAAGGGGCAACTTTTTTTTTTTTTCTCTCTCCTTTCTATTGTAGCCTCTTGGATATCTCTCGGGGGACCTGTTAAATGGAGCAAACCCCTTCTGAATCTGAAAGTCAGGGTCTGTAAATGAGGGAAGTGGGTATCAGTGTGAACATTGCCATGAAGCCAAAAGCAAGAAGAGGCCCCAGCATGAATACCTTGTAGCTAGGAACAGCCTAAAGTAGAGGAAAAGAGATGTCTGTGAGTGGGACCTGACTGTGATGCTCAGGATACATTGGAGCCCAATGTGGCCTGTGTCCCGACACGCCCTATTGCAGCCCATGGGAGCTGGTACAGCAGGAGCATGGTCACTCTTCTACCATTCTCCTCAGTGACCACAGAAGGCTGCTTTTAGCTGTTCTCCTGGCAGATGCCTTTCTTTTATCCCCAGAGACTGGGTGAGGCCTGAGACTTAGGGTTTGGTCTTGGAAGGGGAGCTTAAAATAAGTAGCTTTGGAGAGAGTGATGTGGAGTACCTACAGGGGGCCCGGGTCAGGGAGGCGTGAGAGTGTCAGAAGCCTTGGAGGGGTGCCTTGGGAAATGGAAGAGGGGTGTTGAGGGCTCATCCTAGGCCCAAAGACACCACAGGGACCACTCTTGCCTTGTCTCTTCCCTTCCCCCAACACGCCTCCAAACAGAGCTAGCAAACTGATAACTCTGAACTCTTTAACAGGTTTTATGGGCTAACCTGATCATCTGACTATGAGTTATAAATCATTTTATGAAAAAAATATGCTTTCTTCCGTTGTTTCTTCCCTGGATATGAGTAATCAGCTTTTGCTTTAATTTAAAGAATAATTTTGAAATCATAATTACACAAATCACACATAATCATTATAGAAAAATTAAAAGGCAGATTTTTCAAAAGCGAAAAAGAAAAAAAGAAATAAATCATTTACAATCTCAGATGTCAGGTATACTATGTCTTTTGTGTGTATATTCTTCCAGTCTTTACTCAAGCAAATATAGAAATATATACTTTTTTTAAAAAAAAAAGAATCTTACTACACATACTATGTAATCTGTTTTTTTTTCTTTAATTATATACCACGGATATCCTTCTGTGGTATTAAATATGAATCTATAGTATCTATTTAATACTTACTGAGTATTGAATTATATGAAGGCAACATCATCAATTCCCTGTTTTGAGGGCCTTGAGGTTGTGTTCACTGTTATTCAATAATACTGTGAAGAATGACTTTATTCTTCTACATATACCCTTGTAGCATATGTAACAATATGTATAATAAACACTTTTATTCTTTTGGAAATATTATTCCCGAGGATGAATTCTGGTTGTGAGATTTATAGGTGAAATTCATGCTTTTTGCTATATTTTGCAAAAAGCCACTTAAGAATCCAGATTCTCAACAGCAGAATGTGAGAGTTCTTGGTCCCTGACACACATGCCAACTGACTGAGCATTACCTTTATGCATCTGAAAGGAAACAAACACACAAGATGTAGTATTGGAAAATGTTTTCTTTAAAACGTTTTCATTCTTTAAAAGCATGACCCAAAAGCTGCCTGTGAAATCTCTAACAAAATATGGCCAGACCGAGCCCTGTATCTGTCTACCTGTAGTTAAGACAAACTCATGTCTGAAGCAACAGAGGAATTTGGAGAATTCCTGGCAACCAGTGAGAGGGGGTTGATTTGATCCATATCTGGGATTTTCTTGAAAAGAGAGGTCACAATAAAAGCTCAATAGTTTAATTTATATCTTGGGGACTTTTAATGAAACACCACTTTAGGAATCCTCAGGACGGTATCAGGAGAAGTGTATGTGAGGTGGGAAGCATCCTGGACTCAGTCAGGATGCCAGGTAGGCGGGGATGTGCCACTCCTTCTCTTTTTTACCCTGGCACTCTCCCAGCAGGAGGTGGTTTCCAGCATCTGGAAGGAGCTTGGGCACTGGTTGGCCAGTCCTGAGTCCCTCCTCCAGACCACTTGTGCAATTTGGGCAAGTGATCTGCAAGGTGCTTATGCTACCTCCCCCCAGGAATTATTTCGAGGATTAGATAACACGTTAGGAGGTTTGTGCACAGTCACCACAGTCACGGTTTTTCCTTTTGCCCTTCCCCTTTTTCATCTGTTCAAATGAGGGACTCATTTATTCGATCTCTGAGAACCCTTTTGGATCAATTTCCTACCATTCCAAGTCAGCACCGGCAAAGACCTGCCTTTGGAAATGTCACTTTCTGAGGAGCTGAAGAATCCTTGCTCAGGGAGGCATGCTTTTCTGGCTTTGCACTTCCCATCTTTGCAAAGGTAGTGTTTTAGTCAGATTTTTCATTGCTGTGACCAGAGGACCTGATAAGAACAATTTTAGAGGAGGAAAAGTTTATTTGAGGGCTCATGGTTTCAGAATTCTCAGTCCATAGAAGGCTGGCTCTATTTCTCAGGGCTCGAGGTGAGGCAGAACATCATGGCAGAAGAGTGTGGCAGAGGGAAGCAGATCACATGATGATCAGAAAGCAGAGAGAGAAACTCCACTTGCTAGATACAAAATATATACCCCAAAGGTAAGTTCCCAGGGACCCACCTCCTCCAGCCACACTCTACCCATCTCAGTTGCCACCGAGTTAATCCAATCAGGGGATTAATTCATTGATTGGGCTCTCATAACCCAATCATTTCATCTCTAAACCATTTTGCATTGTCTCACCCATGAGCTTCTGGGGGACACCTAATATCTAAACTATAACAGGTAGACACTTGAGGTTCCCAGGGAGACGATTTCCTACACAGCTTGCTCTACTGTGACATCATCCACATATTTCTTTGGCAGATGTTTGAGTCATCTCCTTGCCTTGGTGGGTTTTGTCCTACAGTTTAGAAAATGAATTTCCTAAGGGCAAGACCATGTCCATCATGATGATCAGGAAGCAGAGAAGAGAATGTCATATGACATTCCCCTGCCCTTGACTAACTTTTCAATCTTAAGTTGGAAAGTGTACCTAGGTGTGATGGACCTGCATGCAGGGGTACCTAATTGGTTGATAAGGAGTTTGACTGACAGGGACTGTCCCAGTGGGCCAGCCTTACTGATCCTGGCTGTGAAGTCCTAGTTGCAGGTTGACAGTTGCTTTATTGCAATCCATCTGCACAACTCCTCACATCCCTATCCCCTCGTAGTTGCATTCAACTCTCTCTGATACCCTGGGGTAGAGGGGGAAGGATCATACCACACTGCTCAGGCAGGTTTCTACCCACCCTAATGGGTTCACACAGTGAAAGTCAGGAGGCTCAGCCATTTGTTAGGGGAGAAAAAAAAAACCCAAACAAATTATTTCCAAATATTAGAGAAGTAGGATGAGTCATTAAATATTAACCACTTAAAATTATATTTAGGAATGATAATTTTATTGCTTGTTCCATCAAGCAGTAACATCTCATGTATTACAGTAGGCCTGTAATTGCTGAGTCGTAATTCCAGCCACATTACCTACCTCTTAACTCATGCCCCTCGGTGACGGAGCAGCCAGTGTTCTTTCTGAGTTTCCATTTCGTGTGCACACTGGCACCTTTTCTTTTTTCAGTTCTGTGCTGTCACTTATAAAGGGAGTTAATCTGGGCACAGGAATATCCTGAGTTCTTTTTGTGTTTCCAGCACTTTGTAATTTTACCACAGGAGAATTGCTCATCCACTTCCTCATCCAATCAACAAATATTTATCAGCAGGACAATAGCCAGTGGCTTTGAACAGAGAATCTCTCTCTAAGCTCATGAATGTGAAAATGTCTAGCAAGGTGCTTGGCACATTGGAGGTACCGAATGCATTCTTCAAAAGCAACTCTAAGGGTCCTTTACCCCAAATACTGAAGCCCCAGGGTCTCGATAGATTTGCCTGGATGGAGCATGTTGCTGCCTTCTTAAACAGAATACGTTGTGATTTAATCTTTTCCTGGTACCTCAGTGCTGTCATTTTGAACATCTGGGCTGTATTGGGGTGAAGTGACATCTCTGTTTTATCGACATATCCAGAGTTCTTTGCTCTTACATGAAATAACAACAGAGTGTTGTCTTTATAAGTTCTTCTGTTTGATTTTTAATAGTTTGTCTCCATCCTAGCAATGAAACAAAGGCTGCTTATTTCTTATTCTGTCTGTAGGTCTTGGTGATAACAAACATATCTATTTAGTGCTTTCCATATGCATGGTTTTGTTTAATCTTTATGTTACCTCAGCAAGGTAGACAGGATCATCTCCATTTTGTTGACTAAAAGAGAGGTGGGGAAGACACCCAAGAAGTTGCAAGAGCTAAGCAATATGCCAGAGGCCCAAGGCCAGACAGGGGACAGTGGGCCCCAGAGCCAGGTTTTCTGATTCTAAGTCAGGACTCTTTCTGTGCCACTCTTTCTTCCCTTTAGTAAGTTTTTACCCTCTCTCTAGTTTGGTGCTGATGATCTGCCACAAAACTTGTTAAAATTAGGTATAATATGGCTGGGTAGAGGTCTAAAAGGCTTTCCTTTGGAGAGAGTGTTTGAGATTTAGCGCTTTGCCACCTCTCTAGTTGTCTGTTCACAGACCTTTTCCTTCTTTCTCCAACATGTAAGTAAGGAAGGTGGATAGCAGATAGGATTGCCAAAGTCAGCAACAAAACAAAGAATCAACCAAACCAAACCAAACACAAGATGCCCAGTTAAATATGAATTTCAGAGAAATAAATAATTTTGGTATCATTATATCCCATTGATATTTGGGACATGGTTATAAAAAGTGTTTGTTATCTTTCTGAAAGAAGATGTCCTTTGTTTTATTTGCACCCTTAATAGCAGTACTCTGGCTGGATAAGTGGTACAGAATTTCTTGAAATCTGCTATGATGACCACACTGAGAGTGGGGGCTGGTTATACATTGGTTTTGTAGAATCTATGGTGCTACTTAGATTGTGCTTCCTAGAAAAAATGGATTTTGAGCTGCTATTTATACATCAGTAGGAAGCTGGTTGGAGTCACTAACTACTGGAGAAGGAGCTACTAATACAGCCACAGTGGAGAATGGTATGATGCTTTCTCAAAAAATTAAAAATAGACTTCCCATAAGACCCGACTATCCAAATCCTGGACATACCAGAGAAAAACCTGCACACACATGTTTATTGTGGCACTATTCACAATAGATAAGATATGGAATCAGCCTAAGTGCCCCTCAACAGATGAATGGATAAAAAAAGAATGTGGTATTTACAAACATGGAGTATTTTTCAATCATAAAGAAGAATGATATCCTGTCATTTTCAGGAAAATGCTAGAGGACGTTATGTTAAGTGAAATAAGCCAGACACAGAAAGACAAATACAGCTTATTCTATCTCATATGTTGAAGCTAAGAAAAAAAGTTGACCCGGAAGTAGAATAGTGATTGCTAGGGATTGAGAAGGGTGTAGAGGTGAGGTGGGAAAAGAGATTGGATTTGATCAATGCACGCCAGAATGCATGTATGGAAATATCATGCTGAACCTCAATAATGTGTACAATTAACATATTAATAAAAAATAAGTATTGTGTAAAAGAAGGAGCTATTCTTATGAAAAAAAATAGTAAAATGAATAAAGGCTGGAACTCAGAGACACCTGCACAAACCAAACATTTACTAAAAGTACCCACTTTTTGAACAGAGCAAGGTTTCATTGCCTGCTTCACGTAATGATCAGTTTGGTTACTGTACTGAAAACGGAGAGAACCATGCCACTTTCCCCACGTACTCAAGTTGATCTGACAGCGAATGTTTGAAAATATTCAGTTCCCTCAGGCAATAAATTTAAAGAGCATCCCTGCCTTGAACACAGAATTAGGTTACTAAAGACATCTGCTAGGCAATCCAGAATTTCTTGAAATCTAAGTTATCATTTCCCCCTAGAACGTCTGTGAGATCTCACGCGTCATGTTTTTAAGGCTGATTGCTACCTTCATGTAGGGAATTTACCTGTGATGGTCCCTGGTGGAGGAAGTTTGTGGGATAAATTGAAAATTGCCAGCTTGTGAAATGAAATGATGTGGCAAAGAAAGGGCATCCTTTCTGAGCACCTCTTCAGGTGTCCAAGTTTTCACACTCCAGGTTTTCACTCTCTGGGTCCTCTTTACCCCCAGGGAAGTAGGGATGTGCTCTGTGCCCTTGTCTGAGTATCTTCCCCGTCTCTCTACTTTTTTGGATTGCATTTACATCCAAAATCCACAAACCAAGCAACGCCCTCTTAAAGTTTATATTTGACTAATTCTTCCTGCATATACCAGGTACATGAGAAGGGGCACAGGCCAGATCCCCTTCCTCCACTGGCTCTTGAATGCAGGCTTTACACCCTCCCCTGAGAGGGGCTTTCATCTTCCTTCATTCCTCCAACACGATGCCCTCAACAATGGGGCTTCAGAGGCTTGCCTGATGCCCTACAGCTAATAGCAGCAGGGTTGAGATTCAAGCTCACTTCTTTTGACTTAAATGCCCTGCTTTCTACCTACCCCACCAAAACAAGTGATTACCCAACAGGGGAGAGCAGATGGTGTGTAGTAGTGGGGGGATTAGGTGGATTTAATTCTTGTTTCTTTAAGAAATATTTACTTTGATGAGCATGGGCTGTGGTCTCCAAGGACTACTGGTCTTGGGGTTTTCCTAGCTTCACAGAAGTGTGGACATTGATTTCAGTTTTCCCAAACATCTCTGGCCTAGAAATGAAGCTGGGAATCATGCAAGGTCAAGTTCTCTGGCTGTGAGCCCATGTGTCTCTGAGTTTGAATAATCTGCAGAGGAATCGCATGCTCAATCAGAACTAGGAGAAAGCCAAGCAGGTCCCCTTCTCAGTGAACTGTGAGCACCTCTGACATTCAGTGGAAGGCTCCATCCACTGGGGACAGGGTTGCTGAAAGTGCTTCGGAGTGTACTGGGGTTAAGAAGGAATTTATGAGCGTCTACAGGGCAGAGGTGACATCACCCATGGGACAGTGCTGTGGCCCAGGTTTCAGTACAGGCTCAGGCAAGCTCCACCTGCCCGCCAGGTATTAATACCTGAGTAGCTGGATCATGGAGAGGTCCTGGGACCCCAGAGGCAGGACCAAAAGGATGAGAGATTCTTGAGGGCCTCAGGCAATGGCTAGTAACCATCTGGTTCCAAAATATTTTGATAGTTTAAGTACTTAGTTATATGTAAATGCTTTATTACATATATTAACCCACTAACCAGCCTTCACAAATACTTCTAGAAGTTAGACTCTGCATTCCAAGGTGTTGAAAAGGAGGCACAAAGAATCATTGAGTAACTTCCCTAAGATCCCAGCTAGAAAGTGCCAGGCTGGGCAGCCGCTGTCGGCTTAATTTTGAAGACTGTGCTCTTAATTACAAGGTGACTTTTGTCTCCTTATGCAAATTGCCTGCTACTCTCCCTGAAGGTTGATCTAGGCTGGCCACCAGAAATAGTTCATTTCAAAACAATGACACAGAGGATATTGTGCGGTTTGGGTCATATTGTGACCCGTGATTAACCTTGAGGCCCTAAAGGAGCAAAGTATGATGTTGATGTGTTTGAATTTCATCTTCCCTGGGCCAAATTCCAAGCTCTAGGGCCTATATGGAGGAAAGAAGAAACCCATATACCCCTTTGGTATCCTTCCCAGCTACCTGCTACCCCCATCAATCACCTCTGATACCTGGATTTAGTCTGTAAAGGACCTTAGCCATCGGGAGGCCATCAGAGGAGATTTAAAGGAGTGTGTAAGATGCTTGACCTGCCTGTTTTCCATCAGAATCACCAAAGTGGCCTCAAGGGTCACTGAGGGAGTCCTAGGCTCATTGCAAAACCTTCCCAAAGCCTGGCTCCCCTGCAAGGTGATAGCCAGGGTCTGGTTATCCAACGTGGAGCTGAGGAAGGATGGGGTGCATATTCACGTGTGTGTGTGTGTGTGTGTGTGTGTGTGTGTGTCTGTGTATATCTATCTGTGCTCCCTAGGCCTGGGCCAAGCTAACATCTCAGATCCTAGGGGAAATGTTTCCACTGTCTGGGCTTTGGAACACTGAGTTTATTATTGTTATTATTATTTTAATTTGTGGTTCCAGGAAAAGATGTTGACTCTGTGTCAGGTGGCTAGGACTCTGCCAAATGCTTCCTTAGTCTTCTAAAGATGCCACAGCATGCACCTTGGAGCATAGTCACTGACCCCTAAACCTTGAGAGTGACTCCTTGCATCTAACATCATAACAAAGTGCAGTTTTGGCTGGGGCTTAGCAGGAAGTGATTGGAAGGCCTTCAAAGGTAACATCTAGAAGCCAGGAGTCAAAATGTGATGTGGACAATAAAGCTTGATTTTGTATTTACCTTATGGCAAGATCATATAGGTATATTCTCAAATATACACTAAACAGTGTGTGTGTGACAGCCATTTTGGATTCTCACTCACTCTCAAGGATTGCAGGGGGTATCCATGATTACCCAGCTCATCTCCAGACACTATTCACAGAATTCTAGTCCCTAGGCTCATTGCAAAACCTTCTACCAGCTTGTACCACAAACCTCACAGGCCTCAGTGACACCCGATGCCATCCAGGTTAGATGAAGGATCATGCCCCTACCTTAGCCAGTCTCCCACCTGTGATCCTTGGCTCCCCTGCACTTCCCAGGGCAGTGACCAGGCCTTGCTCCTTGTGCTTTCTCCAGGGGTCTAAGAGCCTTCCAGGGGTTTATAGTTAGTATCAGAGTGCACAAATTATTGAAAGAGTGCACCCTTTCTCACCTTCCCACATGTATTAGTGAGGAGTGAATGAAGTGAGATTTACAAGTACCCACATAACCCATCTTCCAGATCATTTTATTTTCATTTGCATTTCAGCCAGCATCTAAGTGCTGTGTGCCAGGCACAGGAACAGAATTCATTGTTTTGTTTCATCTTGAAGACAGCCATCATCCAGCTGTATAACTTACACTCTCTGAAGATGGATGAGGACAGAAAGTTATGTCCCACATGTTTATCAGCAGGTCATGCAGAGCCTCAGGAGAGGTCAGGAGTACAGCCAGCTCAGGTCACAGAAGTCAGCAGGCTATGGGCTTGATGCTCATGTACTGCTCTCCCAGGGATTCCTCTGATCCAATAGGGTCCTAAGACAAAAGATTTCAGAGGACACGAACCCAGGTGCCCTGGACCAGCCTCCTAGCTCATACCTTTGGAATTCCAGGGAGTATTTGCCTTCTGGCATCCCATTCCCTAATCCTCATGCACATGGTCAGTCCCCATTTTCTCCTTGTCTGATTCATGCCTGAGCTTTGGACCCTGGGACAGATCTCGCCAGCAATGTCCCTGAATAGTGTCTGCTGCAGGAAAAGTTCCCACCTTGGAAGCAGGTTCCAGACCCCTGTCCTACCTCCCCACCTGCTCCAGGGGACTAAGTACATGAAGGGATGGGGCAGGGTCTCAGGCCTCATACCAGATTCAAAAGAGGGGGCTGGACCCCAAAAGAAGGGGCCTGGAGTAAGAGGATTTTGCCCTAGGGCTATTGGAAACAGCTTTTGGTACCCATTGAAAGACCCAGTGGGAACTCAGTGAGGTTTATGAACAAAAGAATGTTCTAGAAACTGCAGTGAGGTGACTCCCCACTGTAAATGAGCCCTATATTCTCCTTTTCCTGTCCCAAAGGTAGGGAAGTGCCAGGCTGGCTGTCAGGGCGTGACGACCTCAGGTGGAGAGGGGCATAGACTGCCCAGGTAAAGCCTCAGCTCTCTCTCCTCAGCAGGAATGCAGGCCTGCAGACCCACCTCCCTGCCAGGGCCAGCTAGCCACCCTGAGTGCTGGCCATAAGGATTCAGACCCCTTCAGATCCAGAGTGCGGGGGACTTCCCAGTGGTTTGCAACCCATGACTCAGTCATGCAGCTTCTCAACAACTTAGTCAATCCAAACATGGAGGTGATTGGCATATTTAAGAACTCCCTTCCTGTTGGCGGGTATGGTGTCTTCTCACTGAGGCACGACACCTGGTTTAGGGCTACAAATAGTCTCCCCACGGGAATGGGGTTGAGGAGCCGAGTGAGCAAGGATTTCAAGCGAGTAGTCGGCACAAGAAGAGGCACTATATTAAGGCCTGGTTATGTTTAGAAGTCATCCAGAGAATGTTTGGCATGCTGAATATAAACTCATGCTTCCGTCTGCCTGCCACACTTGAAGATTTCTCCCAGAGGGACACAGAACGTGGGGCGCCCTGGAGAAGATCTGGGAGTGTCTCAGGGAGAAGGCTCCTTTCTCAGGAACTGGGTAACACTGGGGAATAGCTCCCAAGCTTGTTCCTGCCTGGAATTCTCAAGATATGGTGGGCCAGGGGGTGAAGCTCAGTGGTAAAGCACTTGCCTAGCATGTGCGAGGCCCTGGGTTCCATCTCTAGCACCACAAAAAGAAAAAAAGGTGGGGATGTGGATAAATGTGACCTAGTAATGTCAGCATTCAGATTCCAGCAGAAAAGGCTTCCTTTGAAGTCGACCCAGTTCCTAAATGCCTCAATAATGGAATTCCTTTTAGAGACAGGCGTTAACTGCCAGCATTATGCTCTAGAGTTCAGTTAGCTTGGAAGAGTGATGAAAATGATTGTCCCTCAGCCCACACTGAATTGAAGGATGGTGGTCCCAGAAAAGACTGTGAGTTATCTTATGTGGTCCTTTCATCTGTCAGCTGGGGAAACTGGACCCAGAGAGAGGAGGTGACCCCTCCAAGGTCACACTGCCATTCAGTACCAGGGCTAAGGCTCTAGAGTGCTGAATTGATTTACTCTAACAGTGTGTTCCCAGGGACTGGGAAAACATGGCTAAAGTAAAATGAAAATGCCTTCGGGATGGAGGTGCAACCAAACGAAGCTCCACTGTCTGTGAGGTCTGCGGCTTGGCTTGGGAAGCGGCTCTTAGCAGGTTTGGGATATGGAAACAGTTTGGGTTGAGTTTTAACTGTACACAAGCTTTCAATCGGCTATCAGGATACCCCAGGACTGTGTCAATTGGAATCTTCTCCACCCGCCCCTTTAGTTAAGGAGAAGAATGGAAGGACTTACATGGAGTAAATTTTTGGCAATAAAATGCTTGATTCTGCAGGCTGGGAGCATAGTAGGGGTACATCATGCAAGGAGGAGATGGGCTCCCACACCTCCACGTTGCCCTCCTCCACTCGGCAGCCATAGCTCTGTGCTTAGCATTGCCATGGAAGGGAGAGGCGGGGCTTGGGTGTATCAGAAGGGTCCTGGGGAGGGCTAGGAAGAGCTGTGGAGCAACACACAGACCTGGCTTTATATCTCAGCTCTTCTTCAGTTGCTTTGGAGTCTTGAGCCACTCTGGTTCTCTGGGCCTCTATTTCCTCATCCAGAGGATGGGAATAGGATGGTTGAATGAGGGTAATGGTCTTGCACAGTTCCTGGCATACAGTACCCTTTGTAAAGGGCTCTGCCTACAGTAGTGCTCTGAAGATATTGCCATTCTGACTAGGATTCTGGACATTCGTGATTCATTTTGTCTTAGGGAGAAAAGAAGATAATTCCCCCTGAATTGATATGTGTAGATGTGCTGGTTTCAGAGAGGACCAGAGGAAGAAACAGCCGGGAAAGAGGGGTAGCCCCAGCATTTTTGAGTTTCCAGGATTCCTTTTTGGGTCTCTGGCTAGGACAATCATCCTGGGAATCGTGTTTGCTCACTCAGTGGCTTGTCTGGGAAACTCTAGTGAGAAGTTGACCCTTTTCTTCTAGTAACATCCTGTTGTAGTGGCCTATGAGAAAATCTTTCCCTTGCTGTATATGCCTTCTCCCACTGTGCTCACATGAGGCCAGAGACCCCATGTCACTTCCATCTGTTGAGCATCCAAAGTTCAGAGAAGTCCCTGACTGGACCCTCCCCAGGGCTAGGCTGTGACAGTATTAATACCAGTCAACATTGATTGAGTGCACATCACATGCCAGATTCAATGCTGAATGCTTCATTACAACCTTGGCAGGGAGGACACTCTTATCATCCCATTTTATAGATGAGAAAGTTAAGGTACTGGTGAGCTCCTGTAACTTGCCCAAACTCACATGAATAGTCCATGGCCATGCTGGTATTTGGACCAGGCATTCTGTGCCCCTAATTCCTATGCAGTACCACCTTTCAAGTAGGAGAAAGAGCAAGATCAAGGGGTTAGAAAAGGACCAAACATCCCACAAGGACAGTGAGCAGCAGAGGAAGTCGGCTGGGTTGGGTGGCCAGTTCTTTCAGTGAACTGAAAAACCCAAACGCCCAAATGGTGATTGGCTGGACACCTCCCTAAATGAGTAACACACCTCCCTGAGGCTTGCTCTTGTTGGTGTGAGTCGTTAAGTCTCCCTTTTCTCTCATCCCTTCTCCACTGAGCAGTTGCTGAGCATGGCTCCCTTTAGCTGGTACCCTCTGCATCTGTCTTTCCTCCCCCAGCTCCATAGCCTTCTGATTATTGGATACTGGAGTCTTCTGGGTTGGAAAGGACTGTGCAGGTCACCTGTGCATTCTTCTGCTGACTCAGGAGTCCCTTTGTGGTCTTCATGGAAGGATTTTTCAAAAAATTATTCAAGGATGATGGAGGCTCCTTTTTGTGCCCATCTAATTGTTAGGAGCCTCCTGTTTAAAAACTCTAGTCAAGTGCAGCCTCATACTCCAGCCATTGGTTCCAGCCTCTGTCCCTTTAGGGCCATTTCAAGACAGTTGCTGAATAAACTATTTCAGATATCATAACTCAAGAACTCTCAACCTTGGCCCTGTTGACATTTTGGGATGGATAATTCTGTTGCCAGGGGCTGTCCTGTGTGTCGTAGGATGGTTGGCAGCATCCCTGTCTTCTACCCATGAGATGACGTGGCAGCCTTCCCTCCCCAGTTGTGACAACTGAAAAAGTCTCCAGATACTGCCAAATGTCCCCTGGGAACAGGGGGGTCAAAATGTTGCCTGACTGAGAGTCACTGCTCTAATCCTGCCTTGTCACTGCTTATCTGGAATCCAAGATCGATCGCCCCCACCCCCAGACACCAATGGCCAACTACTGAAGAAAAGACCCCTCTGTGCATCTTGCCTCTGCTGAAGTGGCCAAAGTCAATAAGCCAGGCATCTTTGTGGCCATCCCCTGGCCCCAGAGGCAGGTTGGTTACCTTGGTGGCCTCGTCAGGAATGGCTCTGCTTCTCTGTTCGGCTGATGCAAACGTGAGATAAAGAGGGTGTGGCAACACTGGTGATTTCCAAAGTCTTCTTTCCCATTTATCCTTGCTGGAGAGCTGCTCTGCAATGATCCTCTTATTTTGTTGGGTGAATGCAGAATGGACACAGCATGTGTGTTTTTGACTGGGCTTAGTGTCCAGAGGCATGTTTCCTTCCATGTAGGATCTGCAGTTCTATGTTCCCCGCTGGTACCCCAAATACATGCCCACCACCTCTCCCACACACCCCGGGTCCAGAAATTATCCATCAAAGAAAGTGGAGCAAGGAAGGCAGTCCACAGGCTCCAGAAAGGTCTGGAATCGGAAGCCAGGACTCCCGTCTCATCAGGTTTTCTGTCTGCGCAGTTCAGCAGGCCTGAGTAACCTGCTGTGTTCTCTGGGACCTGACTCTGAAATGTGTTCGCTGAAATGTGTTCACCTTTGTTTGTAACTTTCCCATTCTGTGCCTTTCCTATATTTCACCCCAGATGCAACACAGTCCCCTGTGTCCCCAGGGCCACAAACTTCCCCTTCTGGGGTTCTGATTTACTCTGCAACAGTGTAGTGAGAAAGTGGACAGTGTGGGGTGTCATCAGTGTAGCTGCTCACCTGATGTCCCTGGACCTGCACTGTGGGTCTTTGGCAAGAGGCCCTACTGGAAAACACCACCCCGTGTAGCTCTGCAGTCTGCTCCCCCTTCCTTGCTCAGTTAATGAGGTCGCCTAGTCTGCTGAAGGTTGTCAGAAGGTCTAAACGGTGAGACCTCAATTGACAGGCCCTCTGGAAATTCAGTTACCCTGTAATTAAATTCTTATGTTAAAAAAAAAAAAAGTCTTCATCAATCATACAAAACAAGCTGCCTGCATTTGAAGTGTGTGGGTTGCAGGAAGATTTGGTGCCATGTGGTAGTGTTTGAAGACATTCCCAAGATGTGCCAGGTGGATTCCGCCTTGCTCTTGTTATCCTGGCCTTTGCCAGTAACAGCTTCTACTCCTTATCTTGGAGGGGAGATGTTTGTTACCCCTGAGGACCATGGGATAAGCAATGGTCAATTTATTGGGGAAAGTTTATTCTGAGGACAGGTGAGTGTCAGGGGATGAGAACAGACTGAGGATTAATCCTGACCTACTTTAGGGTTGTGATACAGGCTCTGAAAAGGCAATTAGCCTCTCTGAACTTCACTGTTGCCAGTCTGTAAAATTGGATAATGATGTTCACGCTAACTTTGTCAGAGCAGAAGTGAGGGTCAGATTAGACTTTGCAACACAAATGCGTCTTCAACTTTAAACATACAAAAAGGATAGACAGATTGCTATTGGGGAAGAGAGCGTGGAGAGAGCACCCACCATGTGCAAGGCTGGGTGCTGTGGGGAGGTCAGCATTGAGGTTAGGAATATGGGTGGGAGTTTAGAGGAGGACCTAGTCGCTCCAGCAGGGATGCTGAGGGCTGTTGTGTTAGCAAAGGTGGCTGAGACGATGGACCCTGCAGAGAGATACTCAGCTACCCCACAGGTCTCTGATTCAGACTGGAGAGCTGGGAAGTTCCAAAGCCCCTAGTCCCCTGTGGGGACCTGTGACTCTGTGGCTCTCCTTTTGGACTCCCTACCTGTCCTTTGCCAAGAATGCTTCTTCACTGCTGCCTTTGATTACTTTGTTGGGCACATGGCCCTTCCGTGCTTAGCACTAGGACTGGGAGCAGCCGGGAAGACCTGTGTTCAATTCTCAGGTGGCTTCAGCCTTCCCCAAAGAGGCGGAATGGAGGAAACTTCGAGGGTTTGCTTTAATCAAGTCAGAGCCCAAAGGATCTGTGGAGATGGTGGGTCAGGAGTCCGTCTTGGATTTGTTAGATTCCCCCTGGTGGTGTTGGGGTCAGGGACAGTACTCTGTGTGGAGAGCTTCCTGGAGGAGGTGAAGCATGAATTATGCCTCAGCTATGCACAGGACCAGAAGGGGAGAACATCTAGGGATGGGAGGTAAAGCAGAGGCTAAGACCTGGGGACGGACCGGTGATGGGGATCAGATTAGATGTGCCTGGCGAAGGGAGAAGTAAGTGGAGGGAAGAGGGAACAGTGAGGCTGGGGTGGTGGGGGAGCCACGCCTCTGGCTCCCGAAAGCCAGGTTATGTTTTTTCAACATTGTGTTGTAGCACTGGGTCTCTGTGTATGTGGTCAGAAAGGTTGTGGTATGAAATGCTAGTCAGGATTTGGCATCTCGGCTATGGCAGCTGTGTTCACTGGAGTTAGAGGAAAGACTCTGGACATAGACACCCAACAGGCCACCATTGCAGTAGTCCAGGAGCTATGGAAAGATGGCAGAATTAGGAAATTGCTTCCAAAATGTGATGAGGATGACGTTGGGGGTTATTGGGAAGGACTGAATGGAATCTGTTTTCCGGAAGCTCCTAACCCAGTGCAAGCCCTGCCTTCCACATCTGCGCTGCCCAGTCAGGCTGCCAGCACCCCTCTCTCCCCCAGCACCTTAGATCCCTGCTGTTCTGCCCATGCCTCTCCCAGCAGCCCGATGCAAGGCAGGAACTGGAGTGCAGAAGGCCAGGCAAACAGGCTTTGTCCTTACTCCAGTGTCTTGGGGTCCTTTTCCAGCCACCTGCTCTAAGTTGTGATGAACAAAATCTCTCCAGAAGAGCAGCTTACCAGTGACCAGGGACTCACTGAGTTGCAGTCATGATGGAAATACTGGTGGGGTTGGGAGATGGATTGGAAAAGGGACCAGGCATCTAGTCAGCAGCCAGCCTGCATCCTGTCTTTGAGAACCAGAGAACCAAGAGAGGGGAATGTCTGCCTGAACGTGAGCTTCCCTAGCTGTGCATGGGGGCTGAGAGAAGCTTATCATTACAGTGACCTGCAATGTAGAAGAGACCAGGAATTGGGGTCCATTCCTTTGTCTTGGTCAGCAGAGAGAGATCTGGCACTCCTGACCACAAGGTAGATAACAATTTGATTTTCTCTGAGGGCAGCAAGAGAATCCTGCATGCCTGGCTCCTGCTTTTGCTTCCCCCAGGCACAGGAAGGCTGACCTTGACTTCCGGTTATAGCCACATCACCCTGGGTTACTCTCTACCTCTTTACTCTCAACCCGAATAATCATTTTAGAGCTGAGGGATTCCCCCCAGTGTTAAGTTGTGTTTTGGTGGGGAAATCTGCACAACCCAGGTGTGCACTTAGACCCAAGGACTTGAGAGAAATGAAACCAAATCCTGGAGGCCTGGGGCTGGAGAACTGAGCAGGGGCTGTAACTTTCCATAAAGGAGGGTGCTAGGCTGCTACACCTGCAGTGGCCAGGCAGCCCTGCTCCCCTGACCCCGCAGTATTTATCATATTTACCTTCTCTTGGTTATGCAATTAGCGTGAGCCTTCAGACTGGAAAGGGTTTCAACTTTGGTCAGAGCTGTTTCCAGCCTTCCTTTAAGATCAAGAGTGGAGGAAGCTTTGGGAATTTGCCCTCCTGCAGAGGGGAAGGGCAGCCTCGCATTGGGCTGACATACAGCAACAAGGACATCTCAGTTGTGAAAATGTTGGAAAATATCAGCTTCCCTGGGCCCCCCATGTGCCTCTGCCCCTGCTAAGACCCTCCCCGCTGAAAGGTTAATTCTAGCACAGGACTCTACTCCCATCTGCTCCAAAGGCTCTTTTCTATGGGTGAGTTTCACACTGGTTGTTAAATATTTTGAGAACCTTCCTGTAGTTTGTGGTTTATGCCATGTCTCTTCACATTGGGTCTCAGTATTTTATGCTGCTTTGTTTTTGCCTTATTAAGATAGAAGTAGTACTTGTCAAAACCCCACTCACTGTCTCAAGCCCTGCTCAAATGTCACTTTGTCTATGAAGCCTGTCCTGGTCAGAAGGAGTCACCTGCCTCTTTGCCCACATAACATTTGATGTACCCTCTTTTATAGAATCAATGAAATTTAACCTCCTATTTTAGCAGTGGCTTACTAAAGGGGAAATTTTGCCACCCAGGGGACATTTGGAATATGTAGAGATAGCTTTGGTTGTCACAAGAGAAAGGGGTGCTACTGGCATCTAGTGGGTAGAGGCCAAGGATGCAGTTAACCATCCTACATACAAGAGCAGCTCCTTACACCAAAAAGTTACTGGGCCAAACTCATCAATAGTGCTGAGGTCGAGAGGCCCTGTTTTGGGGAGTCTGGTGTGTCTCCATGTCCATCCAGCTCCTTCCATGGTGAGCTCCTAGAGGGCAGGACATGACTACTTGTGTCTTTCCCCAGCCCATTCCTCCTTGCCAACACCCCAAGGAGCCAAGGCAAGACATTGCATTTAGATGGACACTCAATAAATGGGGCTGAATTGAATTCATTTAGTTAAATTGAATCAAATTGAATCGAATCTAAGCTGCCCTGCAAATCATTAGGCAAATGCACCAATTATTTTGGGCAGTAGCTCAATCTTTCCTTTGCTTCACAATCAGGAAATATACAGGGTCCAGCCCCAGCTGACCTTGTTGGCCTAGACCAGCGTCCTGAGGAAGTGAATGCAAGGGCTTAGGGACAAGTGTGACAATTGTACAGGTTTGTAAATTGTGACCATGAGGAGTTTTAGCTTCTTATTTGCCATGCGTCTCAGGGACAGAGCTGTTTTCTGATTTTTATCATCCTCCATCCCCCCAAAAAAGACAGCACTAAGTACTGAACTACCACAGCCCCAACTCTTTTCAGTGAGTTGCAAAAGTATAGAACTGTCCAAAATCTGTCCCAAGAGGCAGTGTGGTTTGGAGCAGAACTTCCCAGCCTTCTCACCTTGGAACTTGCAAAGTGTCATGTTCTAACTGCATTCTAGGGAAAGGTGTGAGGCAGGCAATCAGCCTGGTACTTCAACTGGCCCAGGCCCTGCCCTTCTGCCCCAAGGCTGGCAGGGGTAGATGCTCCTCACACTGGTAACGCCTTAGGGGCACCCCACTTTGGGGTGCTCTGATGAGACAGAAAGACATGGCAGAAAGAGTCAGATTACTTGTGTTATGGTCAACTCCTTCCACACCAGGACCAATGGTCTGACCCTGACCTGTGAGCTTAGTTCCCTCATTTGTAAATGGGAATAACAAATCCATACCTGCTTTCAAAAAGAGGCTGGACATGGTCATCTTGCACGCCTCCCCTTAAGCATACGAGGTGTACTGCATGTATCACTTCATTTCTCCTTTATTGGCATTCCCATTCTGCAGCCGAGAACACCGAGGTGCAGAAAAATTGTGTCGCTTGCCCAGGGTCACACAGCTCGCATACGGTAGATGCTGGATTCTAGATCCCATCCTGGGCCTTGCCTATTCCAGAAAGCAGCTTCATTCTTTTCTTTGATGTCTCAAAAGTGCCGCAACTGCCCTGCCTAGCATCCTCTCCATGAGGTTTTGAAAACACAAAGGCTGCTTCGCCTGGTGGTTTTAAGCTATGCTCGGGATATACAAGTGATCTCTAGGCTTTTTATGTTACACTTGGACAAGATTAGCATCGGGCTTTCCTTCTCTTCAAGATTAGATTTTCTGTTCCATCCAGAACAACCTGCTGTTCCCCAGCTATACTGCCTGGTTTCAAGCACATCTAAAATTACAAGAGAATTACCTTGCTTCTGGTATTTCTGTTTCCCCAGGAAAGTAGATACTAGAGAGACAACTACCCAGAAACCAGGGGGCGGCATGTTGGCCATACGGAGACAAATAAAGCTGTTTTCTTTCTTGGCCCTCTGAAGGATGTGTCTAATTTGGGGCATGTTTTGTTTGGTTCATCTTGTATCTGGAGAGGTTCTTCGTTTCTCCCTAAGTGACATCTCTCCGGAGCACACAATTCCCTCTCTTCAAGGTGAGTAATCCACTCTCCAGCTGTTCATAATGACTAATTAGTGAACAAAGAGGCTAATAAACAAAATTAGCTATTGGGCCATGGTTTGGGATTGAACCAAAGGGAGGAGAAAGGTCTCTGTCTACTTGCTGTTTATTTTTCCTTAAAAAAAAAAGAAACCACAATAAGACATGCCACACATCCCCACTGGTGATTTGTCAGTCACATCTGAAATGTCCATGTCCAGTATATCTCCTCCATTTGAGAATAGATTGAGGTGATTCCAGGAGAAATGGTAGTCTATTTTTTTTCTCTCTTGCTCTCCTCTCTCTCCATTCTTCTGTCTCTCTCTTTTCAATATATCCAGAAAAATATCTAGGCATTCTTATTTAACCAACACTTGTGGGCATGGAACTACATCATTGCATCTCAATCTTATTACAGCTCTTTCCGTCTATTGGACCAAGAAACTTCCACATGTCCTCAAGAGCACACCTAGTAGGGGTTAGTACTGGGAATTAACTGTGATCTCCAAATCCAGTGCCTATCAACTTAGGCGTTTACAACTAATATATGCCTATTTTGTGAGGAAGACAAAAATAGGCTAAAAAGAAGATATTTGAAAGGAGAGAAGTGCTAAGTTGTGAGCTACCAAGTACACCGGGCTTTTTGGAAGCTGCAGAGTCCGGCTTAGCCATAAAGCAGTGGGCAGTTTGTGGGTGGAGAACAGTGCGCTCACCCACAGGGCTGTTCTGTGAGATCACCTCTCAGGAAATATTTAGAATCTGATGCCCACTTGCTTTACCTCCCAGCAAACCCTACAGTCCCTCCGCACCAAGTGGTGCGGGAACTGTTCTTCTGGGCCCCTCGGGGCTGTGCAGGCAAATTCTTTCTCCATTTCCCTGCCCCTTCCACTGCCCTTTCTTCCCTCTGCTGTCTTCCCCTTTTCTTCCCACTCTTCAGAGAAAATAAGTCTGTGGCAACCACTGGACTTTGTCCCTCTTAGTATTCTGTCTGTCTCGCGGCCTTTCTTTCTCCTTCTCCCCGCCTGGCTGATTTTTCATATCTTTCTCTGGAGAAGGTTTTTGTATCTCTTAAAAGTCTCCTTCTGTTTTAGTCAGATTTTTCGCTGCTTCGACTAAAAGCCGGGACCAGAACGATCGAGGAGGAAGTTTATTTGGGGGCTCTTTTCAGGTGACCAGTCTCAGAGACAGCTGGCTCCGTTCCTTGGGGCTCTAGGTGAAGCAGAAACATCATGGTGGAAGACTGTGGTGGAAGGAAGCAGCTCACATGATGATCAGAAAGCAGAGAGACTCTACTCACCAGATACAAAATATAGGCACACCCCCCAATGAACCACCTTCTCCAGCCACACCCTACCTGCCTTCAGTTACACTCAGCTAATCCCACCAGGGCTAAGATTCTCATAACTCAAGCATTTCTCCTCCAAACTTTCTTGCATTGTCTTACATATGAGCTTTTGGGGGATAACTCACATCCAAACCACAACATCTGCAAAGTGAATTCCTGTTTGAGATTAACTGATGTTCTCTCACAGGGCTACTGATGGCCCACCCGTCTTCGACCCATCTTCCTTTCATGTTTGGCTCACATATTCCATTTGGTTTCCGCCTCCTTGGTTGGGTAGTCCCAGCATGCCCTGAGCTTTGCTACTGGAATCAACTGGAAAGCTCAGTAGTCCTTTCCTGGCTGTCTGAGGAAACATCAGGTAGATCTTCACGGCTAGAATCACCCTGATGCTTGAGCAAGCACCTAGGGAATTTGGGGGGTGCATTGTCATGGCGACAATGGAGTATTTATTGTAGTACCTTCCTCAGACTTTCTTATGCAACCTGCCCTCTTTCCTGGATTGCTGGGATGCCGCAGGGAGGTTTCTTAAATTAATCCTGTCAAAATAGCCTTTGAATCCTTTTGGAGCAGGACTTTTTTTTTTTTTTTTTTTTTTATCTCACAAAACACAAACTGTTCGAGAGAAGAATTAGGAACAAAGACAACTCAGGACTGGAGAGAACTTGGAGAACATTTAGAGAAAAGCGTGGAAATGATTGATGGGTTGGAAAATAGGACCTTGGATGAGAGGTGAGAGGGATGGGGATTATTTAACTGGGAGAAGAGAGGCTGACAGGTGACCTAGTAAGAGCCTTCAAGTTTGTGAAGGGTTGGGTTATGGAGGCTGGCGATTAGCTGGCTTCCCATTACCACAGGAGAAGGAAAGACACTTAAAGTGGGAGGTGGGAAGTTAGAGCTGCAGTGAGAACTTCTCAACATTGGCTTGATAAATCGAGAAAAGCAGGGTGGGCCACAGGACCTTCCACCATGCCATCTTCCTGGTCAAGATCATCTCTAGGTTGGTGATGTCACAAGAAAGCCAATGTCCATTCGTCATCTGGAACAGAGATTCCTAATCACTTTCCCTCAGGTAGTACCTGCATGGCATTACCACCATCTCCTGGAGCACATGGCAAAAATTCAGTTTCCTGGGGCCTACCCAGACCTCCTGGTTTGGAATTCCTGGGAGAGAAGTATAGGAGTCTGCTTTACTTGGTTTTGCTTTTTCCCAAAGGAAACTTGTGCCTAACTCATTGAGAAGTCCTATAATTCAGATCTCAATGGTCCCTTAATGGTCCTGTGTTAAAGGCATAGTCCCCAGTGCGGTGGTATTGGGAAGGAGTGGGACCTTAGACATGGACTCCAACGGGAGGTTTTTAGGTCATCAGGTGTGCCCTTGGTGGGGATTGTGGGACCTTGGTCTCTTTCTCTTTCTCCATTTCCCGTCATGAGTGGAGTGGTTTTGCTCCACCATAGGCTCCCCCCCTTAGGAGTGCTGCCTCATCACAGACCCAAAGCAATAAGCCAACCAGCCATGGCCTGGAACCTCCAAAACTGTGAGCCAACATTGCACCTCTCCTCTGTTTAAGTTGATTATTTCAGGCATTCATTATAGTAATCAAAAGATGTCACACACAAGAACCAAGGAGCTAGTTGGGTAAAGAAAGAGAAAATACTTCCCAAATGTCTCTTGCTGTCCGAAGTACGTCTTGTATCCAGTGAGTTGTTGGTCATGCACGAACTGTTCCAGAGCCCAGGCACATCTGACCAGTGGCCTCCATAGGAGGAATGGACCTCCACTGGAATGGGCCTCCACTGGAATGGACCTCCACTGGAATGGACCCTGTGTGTGTCAACGCTGTCCCTGGGCTCTGCAGAACTCTGTACTCTCCTTGGTGAGTGCTACCTAAAGAGCTCATCCTCACCTTTGTCCTGGCAGCAGCTTGGTGGAGTTTCCAGTACAAAGATGTTGTAAGGGTCCAAAGGGGCTAAAATGGAAAGGTCCTGGGGGTCAAGAGTTGCTATCCCTGTGACCTTGAGCAGGGGATTTGACCTCTCCTACTCATAGATTCTCTCTCTGGAAAAGGAGGCAGCTGGACTAAGCAATCTCCTAAGTGCCACCAGCTCTCCCTTTCTGTCTCTACTGTTGGAAGGATGGCAATGCTGGAGTATATTTTTAAGAATAGAAAGTCTTAAGTCTAGTGTAATATTTAAGGGTGAAAATATTAAACTCCAAGGTGTTTTTTCTTTTTACATAATTTGCCTGGTAGGGAGCTGGATGGATAAGGAGGAGAATAGTAGTCTACTAGCACACTCATCTCCAGTTAACTCAGCTTATTATGAGCCTGCTGTTTACCACAGGCAGCTATAAACAAGCTTTTCTGCCACTTGGTGACAGCATGCCAACTACAGATTCTGTTCTTTGACCTTGAAATAGTTTCTGGTATATTTTAAATGTGAGACTGTAATCAAAGAGTTCTACTATTCATGGGAATACTAGCAATGTTGGGGGAAGGGGCTGGGAAAATGATTTCATAGCCTTGTTTGCTTTTTCCTTGTTGGGTTCCAGATTACTGTGGTATTAAGTAAAAAAGGAAGTTCCAATGGTGATTTCTAACTTTGCTTCTGAACTGTTGGGGACCAGCCACACCCTGATACTTGAAAAAAAAAAATGATCTTGGTATAAGAAAAATTTCTGGTTGCCTGTGTACCCTGACCTTCCTCCTTAGTAATAGTATCTGATTGGGGAACATTTGCTACCTAAACTGAAACACCAGATTTTTCAGTCTCCAGCCAGAAAGGTGAGATATAAGTTGAAGCATTTACACTCTATTCTATAATGTAAGGAAATCCACTTAAAACAGAAAAGATAAACCTTTTTCCTTTTCTTCCCTTTCCTTCCACTTCTCTCCCTCCCTCCCTCCCTCCCTCCCTCCCTCCCTCCCTCCCTCCCTCCCTCCCTTCCCTCCCTCCCTCCCTCCCTCCCTCCCTCCCTTCCTTCCTTCCTTCCCTCCCTCCCTCCCTCCCTCCCTCCTTCTCTTTCCTGCTTTCTGGAATGCAGTTGTAATGGTTGGAGTTCCAGCAACCACTTTAGACTTAAGGTGAAAGGCAAGCATTGACCATGGCAAAACAGAAAGACAAGAGCCTGAGACTCAGTGACCATGCAGCTGCCATCCCACCCTAAGACTGTCTCCCTTTGGGCAGCTTTTCCTCGAGAGAAAACAGAAGCAATGTTATTTTTTGCTTGTTAATTTCATTTATGCAGCAGAACCAAATCCTAATATATATATATTAGGTTCCAAGCAAGCTGACTTAACAGTGAGAACCAGGACAAAGTAAAGAGCTACCTGGATAAGCAGACGCTCCAGCTGAACTGTGCAGAGCAGTAGATTTCTGCTCTAACAGAGCATTGGAAAGGACAGATTCTGAGTCAGACAGGTGGACATACAACTCAGACTCAGATTAACCATGACCTTGATTGAACACTCCTCTTGAGTCTCAATTTTTTAATTTGTAAATTAGAATAATAGTCTCTACCTCCCAGGCTATTCATAAGTATTACATATAATTTAGAAGGTGTCTTGTTTAGTAGGCAGCACACAGTAGGTGCTTAACAGTGTGTGTCTGTGTGTGTATGCATGAGTATGTTCATTTCGCACCAGGCTATACATCCACCTTACTATGTTCGTGGGATGTATAGATAAATACCGCATAGCCCCTGCTCTCCAAGGGCTCGCAGACTGGCTTGGTGTCCAAAGATGGGACCCAAGCATAAAGCACAAGGATGTCTGTGTGCTGTGATGTGGTCTTGGGGACACATGACGGATATAAAGTCAGAGCCTGAAGGATGCTCTCCTAAGAGCAGGGCTTCTTGGGCCTGCTGCTTGGGACGCCTTCTCTCTCCTCCACTCTTCTGAATACTACTATTTCTTTTGTCCCCACTGAGGCCCTTCCTCTTCCATAGAGCAATCCAAGTTGTTCCAGCCAGTCCCTGGCCTTTCCCTACACTTATTTCAAGATTTCCCAGCCCTGGGCTGGACTTGTTCCCCTGCTGGTGTGTGCATGTCCGCGTGGCCTCTCCATCTGGATTGTGCGCTCCTGGAAAGCAGAGAACAGGTCTGTGGAGCTTCTTAGGTGGAAGATAAGGTGGGGACTCAGTGTTATTAGGGAGAAAGCAGAGCTGGACAAGCTAAGAATCTTTGTCTATGAGATCCAGGAACAGGCTGGGCCTTCCCTCCCTCCTGTGGCTGCAGATGGCGCAGTGAGGCAGAAGGGGAAAGAGAGAGCCAAGGAGGGACAACTGGGCTTGGAGGCGCTCACTGACTGGGCCAGGCTCTGGGCCGTATGGCAGTGGCTCTGCTTGCAGGCACAGGGAACCCAACTCCTCCCCAGGTGTGAACAGGATGGTGAGAGGTGGTTTCTCACCCTAAGGAAACCTCCACACAAAAGAGGCTTCCTCCCCACAGAGCTCCCAGCCAGTTCCAGGCTGTTAGTCAGATGTGATAATGGCCCAGGGTGTGTGGGTGGCAGGCAGGAGGGATGAACATCTCCTTCTATCAGGAGGGAGCTCTTGGAGTCCCACATGTTCATCTCCCAGCTCTGCAGAGGAACCATTGCCTCACCCTGAATCCTCTTGCCCAGGACACAGGCCAGGAGAGACAGGTGGCTTGTCTCTCCCTAGAAATCCTCCTGATCTAATCTGGTAATAAACAGGAGACTCATGGGAATCACTAGAATGATACTTTCCCTCTCTGTATTCATATTTTTATAACATAGTGAGGGAGATCTTGGAAATCATTAGAAGGATACGTTTTCCCCCTAAGAATCATTTCTATCTTCCTTCCTTCCTCCCTCCCTCCCTCCCTCCCTCCCTTCCTTCCCCCCCTCCCTTCCTTCCCCCCCTCCCCCACCTCCCTCCCTTCCTTCCTTCTCCCCCCTCCCCCTCCCTCCCTTCCTTCCTTCTCCCCCCTCCCCCCCCTCGCTCCCTTCCTTCCTTCTCCCCCCTCCCCCTCCCTCCCTTCCTTCCTTCTCCCCCCTCCCCCACCTCCCTCCCTTCCTTCCTTCTCCCCCCTCCCCTCTCCCTCCTTCCCTTCTTTCCTTCTCATTACATGGTTCTGGAGAATGAATCCAGGGGTGCTTTATCACTGGCCTACATCCCCAGTTCTTTGATTTTTCATTTTGAGACAGAGTCTCACTAAGTTTCCATGGCTGGCTTTGAATTTGCAATCCTCCTACCTCAGTCTCCCAAACTGGTGGGATTTTTAGGCATGTGTCCCTGCTCCCAGCCTCCTATTTTTATAGTTCTCTATATTCCTCATTTTATAATTTTATTTTTATAATTTTATGGCTCACCTAACACTATGGTCTCTACCAAATAACTACTGAACTATACTAACAAACCCAGTTTTAGATGTCAGAGGAGAGGTAGGCTACCTGTGCCTGTTTGCAGACACCCCTTGTTTGGGAATTTCCCCCTAGTCTGTTCAGGCTCTCCATGAAGAGTACTTACACACTGCCTACCTGATGCCCAGCACTGGAATCCTCTCTTCATCCTCTCCATCTTCCAGAATTTTCGAGAATTTCCCTCCTCTGGATGTGGTCTGTGTATAGAATTAAACAACATTACATATGCTTGTTGAGGATGTAGATGGGCAGATCTCTTCCAGAGAGGCTTATTTTTCTTGAGTCTTGTGGTGATGGTGACTGTGTGTCCTAAGGTGCTGGGTGAAGAAGGCCCCTGCACCTCGTGTGAACTGCTAGTGAGGTACCAGCTTGGAAGGGAGAGGGTTGACGATGTTCAACTATTTGTCAGTACCCACCTCCCTCCTCGGGGACAGCTGCAAGTGTGGTTCAGGTCTGGAAGCCAGGAGGCCAGTGGCTTTACCTCCTGTGCCTGGTCACAACCCCTCAGAGCCTTGAGTGCTGTGTATGAAGAGTGTAGGGTATCCTGGTCCACTTTCCAGGTCAGCTTTCACTCATCAGTTAGCTGCCCCGGCCCCATCCTTGGGTTCCACTGCTTCCAGTGTGAGTCCTCAACCCCAAATGAGAGGTGAGATCAGGGTGAAGGCCAACCCTCCTCCCCCCGCCCTAAAGCCCCTTCTCTCTTTCACTGTTGGTGTGACTGTGAAGGCCTCTAGGGAGAATGCCTACAAGGACAAGGGAAATACATTAGAAATGTCTGTGCAAAAGGGAAAGTGTAATTTTTCACAGGCATCTCCGAGAGTGGGCATGTGGCTCAAGACTCCGCGATGGCAATGGCGCAGCTCATCTTGCCTGAAAGGTACAGCTCCAGAGTCGAGGCTGGGAGTGAGAGCTTGTGTTAGCCAGGTCTATGTGGTTATATAAATGAACAAACCTGAGTGTAGTGTCCTGGTGCAGAGACTGTGAGGATAAAAAGACAGAGGAACTTGAGTTATGTTTTGGAAATGTACCACAGACGGCCTGGATAAACAAAGATGTGAATAATGATTTCTTAATACAGTTCATAAAATAGGTGCAGAGTCAAAATAGTCTTGTCTTCTGCTAGAAGTCTCATCTGCCTAAAAGCAGAGCATCTAAATATATTCTCACAGTGGACTGCTGCGCATCCCAGCTCACAGGAAAGGGAGCAGCAATAGAGTCGACCATGCTGGGCTCAACTCTGAGCAAAGAAGAGGCTTGGGGTGAGGAATACTTGGAGAATAGTCGGTCATTTGGGGGTTCTGCTTGCTCACGAAAATAGAAACTGTTATACGTAATATAACCCCTGGAAGACAGTGGGAAAGGAGGTTGCAGAAAGTGCAGAGCAGAGAACAGTCTTATGATTCCATGAGACCCTCAATTCCAGAGGACAAGTTCTCTACAAGCAAACACGTGTAGAGAATACTAAGGGCACCACATGGGCGTGTGCAGTGAATTCGGGGGAATCAGAATGAGGGAGCCACTGACCATGACCATAAGAGTGGCCTGGCGACTACAAAAGAATTGAACAAGTGCATTTACCCTATCTACCTGTTCCAGTCAGTCTTGATTGATTTTATCTTAAATGGTGGAAGAAAGTGATATTTTCTTAGAGCTTCTAACAGTCATCTTTGTGAAATTATGGAATGTGTGTAAGAACCAGGGAAGGCAAACATTTTGATTTTCTAGCGTCCACAGGCTCTAGAAGGCTTACTCTGTTGTTAATCCCCAGCAGATTCTTAGGATGTATTCCTTAAAAGATGCCGTGTGCTGAAAGAAGTCAGTAATTTTGGCAACATGTCAGATTAACTATATTTTCTTTCATTATAGGCTTAGATCAAAAAAATAGCAAAGACAGTGTTGATTTTGGAAGGCATTTAGGAACATCTATTATGATTTTTTTCTTGAAAAACATGGATAAATAGATTTGTAATTGATCAGCCAACACTGACCAAAGAATGTGGACAAGCAGGGTGATAAACTGGAGAAAGGACTCCAATGTCATGGGGCCCCAGCCTACCAATATGTCTAATGTCAACGTTCTTGGAATTGCAAAAAATGAAACCCACTCAGACTTGTTGAGGACACAGAGTTTGGAGAAATAACTAATGCCATAAATAGAAAAAATATTTACAAAATCCATACTGGTTTTCTACTTAATATGACTGGAAACCAAACATGCTTGATATGCTTCCTAAGAACTTCCAAAAAAAAGTACCATAAATATACCAAGAAATTTAAAAATGGCAATCACATGATAAATTAAGGAGCAGTGAAGAACATACATCAAAGAGGAAATGGATTTCCTACCAGTGGGAATGGATGGACCCAGAGGCACGTTCCTGGCCCACGCTCTGCATGACTACCCGTTGACAGCCCCAGAGAACTGTATTGTTAAATAAGATGTAACTCAGATAGAAAACGTCATAAAGACATATTAAGATATGCAAGGTCTCAGCAAATAAACCACTCATGTCTTCCTCGTGAGACAATGAATCAATTAGTTCTTAATGTTCTAGGTGACTGAGATGAATCAGAATCAAGGACCCTAAGATTAGAATAAAATAGATCAGTGGTGAACTTGAAACCAATTAAATAGAGCAAGGGCTTAATAATTAAGAGAACAGGCTCTGAGATAAGAAATACTTGCATATGAATCCTACCTCTGCCACTTAAGGATTGTGGGACTGCGTAAGAGTTATTTAACCTTTCTAAACCTCACTGAAAATGTATGATTTCTATATGAGGGACAGAAAATGTACATAAAGTACCCAGTAAATTATAACTTATACCAACTCTATTAATATTATTAATACAAAAACTATGCTCACTGTGGCTACAAAATAGAAATTAAAATTAATTTTTAAAAGATTTTGAGAAATAATTATATCAGAAACTGTATATATAATGCAAGATTAATTAATATTAGCGAGTAATATTAGGTGTGGGCCAAAATTAGGTATTACATGTATTTTTAAAATTACTTTTCTTATTGAGGTGAGCCATGAGTTTCGCTTTGAACTTTGTAAACTATAGAAGTTGGGTTGTAAATGTAAGAGAAATGTAATATGTAATATGCAACCTAAATAAATATTATGTTTTATTAAATATAAAGATTAAAAACCAGGGTCTCAACTTTGAAAAACATAAAAAGGCTAAAATAAACCAAAATGCACCAAACAAAAATACTCCCACACAAAAATATCTAGACACATGGAACAAAATGGCAAAGTAATGTTGAACATATTAACTATGATTTAATACTGTAAAAAGTCTAAGACTTGGTCTGGGGTTGTGGCTCAGTGGTAGAGCACTCGCCTAGCACGATCAGCCTGGGTTCTATCCTCAGCACCACATAAAAATAAATAAGTGAAATAAAGGTATTTTGTCCAACTACAACTAAAATATAAACATTAAAAAAAAGTCTAAGACTTGAAGTTTTAAGAAAACAAAACCCAATTGTACTCTCTGCAAAAGGCATACTAAAAACAAAGTGATACAGAAAATCTAAAACAAAATAAAATAAGTCAATTAGAAAACAGTGTAAGATTATATTTGATACATATGTCAAGGAGCTAGAACGATGAAATTAAAAAAATATGTGACTTCTGGGCTGGGGTTGTGGCTAGTGGTAGAGTGCTTGCCTAGCGTGTGTGAGGCACTGGGTTCGATCCTCAGCACCACATAAAATAAATAAATAAAACAAAGGAATTATGTACATCTACAACTAAAAAAAATTTTTTAAAATTTGACTTCTTCAAAGTCTGGACTCAAAATGAGTAAGGTAACATGATAGCATACACAAAGGAGATTTTAAGACTAAGAGAATGAAAGCTATTCATAGTTGTATATTAAGAAATTTGAAAATCACAATGTCAACCTTCTTGAAATATGTAAATTTCAACTTTAGGTTATTTGTTCCAAAACACAGAAGAAAATACTAAAGTTAAAATCTTATTTGGTAAAACCCAACACAGATCTCTCTCTCTCTCTCACACACACACACACACACTCTCTCTCTCTCTCTCTCTCTCACACACACACACACACACACACACACACACACACACCACATGCACACAGAATTTTAGAACAATTTTATGTATTACACAGATGAAAAATAGAAAAAGCAACAAAATAAAATTAAATCTAATGGATTCACAAATGAACTCAAGGTCTATTTGATTCTGGGAAATTATTTGTTACTCTAATAAGTTCCATCAGTAAGTCAACTAAGAAAATGCAGTATACAATAAAAGAGGGTACCCATTTAGATAAAGCTTTTAGTATTCTAGAAATAATGACACCTAATATGATAACGAGTATCTATCTCAAGCCAACAGCAAACATTTAGTAATGAAGTCCCAAGGCATTCCCTTTACAAATTAGGAACAACAACAAAAAAAAGTTCTGGTTCTTGGAACCATTACTAATTGTCCTTTTAAAAAGGTCTGGAGAATGCAATGAAGCAGGGAGTGGAAAGGGAGAGACAAAATTGTCAATATTCGCAAAAAAATTTATTGTAGTCCTAGAAAATATAAAAATGTTTAGGATTAATAAAAGCACTCAGAAGGGTGGCTGGAAACGACATAAATATTTTAAAAATTAATAGCTTTTTTATGTATCAAAAATGACCATTTAGAAAATAGAATGGAAAATAATTCCTATCTACAATAATTACAAAATTGTAAAAAATATGCTGATGGGAAATATTTCTGAAATTCCGGGGACTGTATGACCTAATTAAATCTGAAAGATAAACAGTTCGAATGAAGAGAAACATCGTATTTCTATAGGAAAGACTGAGTATTGTGAAGGTGCTAAATCTTCCCAAATTAATTTCAGCAGGAGGCACTGGGGATTGAACTGAGGGGCACTTAACCACTGAGCCACATCCCCAGCCCTTTCTGTATTTTATTTAGAGACAATTTAGGATCTTCTGAATTACTTAGGCCCTCTCTAAGTTGCTGAGGCTGGCTTTGAACTCATGATCCTCCTGCCTCAGCCTCTTGAGCTGCTGGGATTACAGGCATGTGCCATTGTGCCTGGCCCAAATTAATTTTTAACTTTACAAAATCCCAATCAATATCTCAGGGTATTTTGTTTGTTTGGTGTTTTGTTTTGTTTGTTCTGATTTAGTGGGGAGTGGGAAGAAGGAGGTCACTTGGCAAAAATAGTTGTTTGTTTTTATTTTTAATTTATCTGAAAGAATAAACAGGCAGGATTTACCAAGCAAAACATCTGAAGAACATACTGCAGAAAAGATCTGCTCCTCTCTGAGACCATGTTCCTACAATGGAACAGATGGGTCCAGGTAGAAGAATCCACAGACAGAGCAGTGTAAAATCCAGCCAGGAAACGGGCTTCAGTAACAATAATTGCTGGTGGAGAGAATAAAATATTTGAAAAGAAATGTGTCCAAAATAACCTCGCATGTAATAATAGCACCATTTTAAAAGTGGAAAGCTGAAGCCATGAAATAATAATCCGTTCAAAAACAGCATCATTCTGTGCATCTTCAATGTAGCATATACTGTGTACTAGAAAACAGAACCTAGCAGGGCATCTTGGAGCACACCTGTCATCCAACAGCTTAGGTGACTGAGGCAGGAGGATCACAAGTTTGAGGCCAGCTTGGGCAACTTAGTAAGACCTTGCCTCAAAATAAAACATAAAAAGAGCCAGGGATGTAGCCCATGGTAGTGCCCCTGAATTCAATCCCAAGGACCAAAAAATAAAAATAAAAAATAAGAAAACTAAATCTATTTTCCCTTATGGAATCAAATTTAAAGTACCTTCAACCCATATATGGGGGGAGAAATTTTATTTATTTACTAATTAGAGCTTTCTGTATGATCAGAGAAACCCAGTACAACAGAAGATGGGTGAGATAAGGGTGCTGTATTATTAAGAATTTGGAAAGAAGATAACTTTACATATTTACCTTATGCATTGAGTCCAAACAAATTACAAACAGATTAAAGAGTTAAATGTAAAATAACACATTGGGGAAATGAATATTTAACTGTTCTCAGGATTGGAGGGGTTTTTTTGTTGTTGTTTATTTGTTTGTTTGTTTGTTTTTGGTTTGAACCCAGAGCACTTACCACTGAGCTACATCTCCAGACCCCCAGCTCTTTATTTTGAAACAGAGGCTCACTAAGTCATTAAGACTGGCAACTTGAACTTGTGATCCTCCTGCCTCAGTCTCTTGAGCTGCTGGGATTATTATTTAAACACAAAAATTAGGGAAGAAGGCACAAAGAGAAAGATGAAAAGATACAATTATCAACATATGAAATTTTTACATGAAATAGAATTACAGAAATTTGAGGCAGGCAAACGCAAACTGGGTGAATATTCTTTTATAGGCATGGGTCAGTATTGCTGTTGTGTAAGGAGATCCTAGAAGTCAATAGGAGGAACACTCACACCCCATTAGGAAATGTGACGAAGGACATGAAGAGATTTATTCACAAAATGTATTCCATACATTGGTCAATACATTTCTTTTTAAAATCAACCTCCAGGTAAAAGAGAAATGTAAATTAAGATGAAATTTTCACTTATTCAATTGACAAATATTTAAAAAATATAACACACTAGCAAAAAGTGTGGTAAATGGGCTCTCATATACTCTGGTCAAAATAGAAAAAAAAGTTGTAACCTTCTGGAAATGACTTATTAAGATCTTTAATATATCCATAAACTTTTACCAGTAATTTTCCTTATAGGTATGATCTGAGAAAATAATTTTAAAACATTTATTTACCTTTACATACAATAATGTTCATTGCAGCATTATGTTTAAACAGAAAAAAATACTGAAAAGAATCTAATGTCAAAAGAGAATGTTTAACTAAATCATGTTATAATTCATGATGAGCTAATAAAAGTTATGGTTTTTGAAGCTCACAAGTGGAAATTCTCATTTTTTCATTAATAATAGAATATAAAACATATGGCCAGCACAATAACAAAAGTTTAAAAGGGAAATAGGTATGCATAATATCACATTTTTTATACAGTAGAAAAATAAATTCAACTGCATACGAATAAAAATTCTAGGCCAGAACTAATGAGATACATTTATTATTAGAAATGTAAAATTATGTGCTCAAAAAGCAGAAATGGAAGCAGACTTAACTCTTGTATTTGTGAAGACCAGAGGGATTTTGTTCTCCAGGCCAGGTGACATGACACCTGGTTTGCCTTGATGGCAACCTGGGGTGTCCAGGTTGGGAAAGCAGCAGTCCCCTGTGCTCTTTTTAGGTCGTGTGCTCCTGGGGCATTGTTCTCCATGTTTGCAAAGGTTCAGGAGATTCCTCATCTCATGTTCGTCACATGCAGTGAGGGAGGCCAAGGAAGCCCTCTGGAAATTGTTTTATATAAGGAACCCTAGAGGGATCTAGAGATATTTAATTTGGAGAGGGGAAAATGTAGGGGCACTGTGTTGACTGGTTTCAAATACATGCAGGGCTGTCACAAGGTAGAAAAATTAGACTGATCCTGAGTGACTTATGGAAATGGGACTTGGGTAAGAGTTAAAGGGAAAGATGCAGTCAAGGGTTCATTGTACAAAATGCTGAGCTCATGAGGACAAAAAGCATCCTTAAGCAGCAACAACGAGAGGCTTCACCAGGCAGAAATTGGTCTAGTAGACACCCAAAGCCCCTTCCACCTGTAAGGTTCTAAAGTCCCATCTGACTGCCTAGAGACCAAGGTGGGCGGAACAATCATTGAATGTTGCAGTCTCTTTAGGCCAGGGATTCTGAGTCTTTCCTTTGCAACAAAATCATATAACAAGCTTGTTAAATCAGGCTGCTGGGCCCCACCCCCAGAATTTCTGATTCAGCAGGGCTGGGGTCGGGGCCTGAGAATGTGCATTTTAATAAGTTTCCAGGTGCTGCTTCTGCTGCTGTCCCAGGAACCTAACTTTGAGATACTACTGCTTTAGGTCAATAATAACAAATAAGGAGATTTTCTTAATCCTGTAGTGTGATTTAGTGGTATAGAAAACTCAGCAATGATACATGGCATGTAGGAGACATTGCTAAGAGATAAGTTCCATTCTTATCCCAAACTCTTGGGTGATAGTATTGCAGTTTGTGGAATTACATTGCAGGCTGTTTGGGGGCCCATTCTTTCCAGACTCATGTTTCTGCCCTGACCATAGAACAGCCTTATTCACCAGGCCAAACAAATTGATACTGATCATTTAAAGTCGATAAGGGGAACAGGTGTTGACAGTTTTCTCCTATCTTCCTTCAGTTGCTCTTAGATGGTGGGGAAGTATGCTGTCCCTTAGAAGATTGTGAAGGAAATGGCATCCTGGTCTTGCACGTCAGAATAACTTATAACTAGCTATTTTGGATTTTGTTTTGTTGGTGATTGATTTGTTGTTTTACTTGACCCTGGAAGCCTTTCTTAGTGAAGCACCTTGCTATGTTACAGCCCGTAGTTTATGATACATGAAGCCACACATGGTACCCAGAAGTTTGATGGTGTCCTCAGTGTCTCAGAGTAATTATAATGAAGATGCCCAGCCCCTGTGATCAACTCCATTCAAAGTGAACCTCGTGTGCTTGAGATTTTAGACAATTGGTTTAGGAAAATAGCTATGTGTGACCACCCCCCTCCCCACCTCCTGCTGCTCTCTTCCCCAGCTTATGGTGTGGAGTGTGAGCAGACTGTGTGCTTCACACACTTTAGAGTCTGTTGCCATGGTGCTGGGGAAGAATCTGGTTCCCATAGCAACGTCAGGTTGACTTGTTGTACCTTATACCACAGGCAGAGCTTGAGCAGTGGCTTATGTGATCCCTAGTTAATCCAGGACTGATGGGCGTACGTAGTACTAAAAAATGTTCCATTTTCAACAACCCAGCCCATACTTCCTGCCTGCCCTCCACTCCTTGACATTACCAAAATAATCACAGTAATAATAATAACAAATACACACTCTCTTTCTTTGGCAATCCCCCAAAATAAAGTATTACTTTAGTGTCTTCATCAGATTAAGATTTTGTGTTGAGGGCCAATGCCTATCTCTCCTCTTTTCAAGACCAGTGTACTCATCAGCATGCTGTCTGTCCCTAAGACTCAGCCAGCTTCTGGAAAAGTCCTGTCAGTTGCAGAGGCCCAGGGTTACACCACTGGTGGCAGCTCTCTGAGCAGTCCTGATAGGGCCTGACTTTTCTGCATGAGGCTTCATTTTGGGGGCTCGTTGGCAACATGAACACACTGATGTTGGAGCAGCCCCAGCAGAGGCCAGCAAGCCCAGTTTGTAGAACCACCTTAACTTGTCATCCAAAGAAATTAAGGGTGTCAGCCCATCTGTGTTTTAAGTGGGGTGCTGACTGGTGGTTTGGGGGCACGGTCATAATCTGGATTTCTGTTAAAGGA
The DNA here is from genome assembly GCF_048772815.1 of Callospermophilus lateralis. NCBI lineage: Eukaryota > Metazoa > Chordata > Mammalia > Rodentia > Sciuridae > Callospermophilus > Callospermophilus lateralis. Next base: position 67,023,566 of record NC_135308.1, read on the forward strand.
AGGAAAATAGGTATCTTTAGATCATTCTTAATGTGAAACTATCTTGCTGGTCTTCGGGGATCTTCAGTGAAGGGCAATCCATGAAGGCCCCCAACTCTTCATTGGAATGTTTATAGCTTTCCTTGTGGAAAACACCCATATGTTACCTAGTGAAATTACTTACACATCACCATTCACTTGTTCAACAGATACTCACTGAGCTTCCCCATGTGCCAGCCCAAACACCGATGAGCACAAACTGGGTTCCTTCTCTCCTGTCACCTACATTCCAGTGGGGGAACCAGACAATCAAAAGAAAGGGAAATAAATATCAGGAACATCAACATGAAGACTTGACGGAGAGGTATAGGGGTGGGTGCAAGCTCTGTGGTCACAGAGGGGACGTGGGGTCTGATTGTAAAAAGTAGCCTGCCATCGATGATTGGAAGCCACAGCATCCTAGGCAGAAAGTAAAGACCAGAGTTCGAGCTCTCTGTACTGGAGAGGCAAGTGGGGAGGAGGCTGGGGAGGATCCAGGACCTCATCTGTAGGGCTTATCTGCAATGAGGAGAAATTGGATTTTAAGTGATTGATAGGGGAGCCATCGGAAGTATTTTAGAAGGGAAGCAACAGAACTGGATTCCTATTTTTAAAATCATCCCAGCTTCCTGTTAACACTCTTTAAGTCCATTTTCCTTTTGTCCTTCCACTGGTGGCTTGTTTTCTATAACTGTAACTGAATGTCTCAGACTTGGTAATTTATAAAGATTAGAGGTTTACTTACCTTATGATTCTGGAGCTTGGAAGCATGACTTCAGCTTCTGCTTAGCATCTGATGAGGGCCTTCTTGCTGCATTATGACATGGCAGTTATATATAGTCATATAGTGTGATAGAGTGCTATAGGGTCAATCTTGAATGTCCCCCAAAGGCACATGTGTTATAGGCTTGGTCCATAATCAGTGGCAGGTGGTGGAACCTTTAAAAGTTGGGGCCTAGCGGGAGGAAGTTAGGTTATGGGTGGGGGAATATTGGGACCCTGGCCTCTCTTTTTCCTTTTCCTTTACTTCCTGATCTCCACGCAGTGAGCAGCTCTGCTTCACCACATGTTCTCACCATGATGTGCTGCCTCACCATAAGCAGAAAATAACAGGGCCAGCTGAATATGGACTAAAACCTCTGAAACTATGAGCCAAAATGAACCTTTCCTCCTTATAAATTGTTTATTTCAGGTATTTTGTTACAGCAGTGGAAATCTTACTTACAAAAAGAGCAAGCATGTATCAGTTCAGGTTTCTCTTCCTCTTATAAAGCCACCAGTCCCATAATGGGGACTCCACTCTTGTTACCTCATTGAATCCTAATTACTTCCCAAAGGCCCAGCCTCCAAATACCACTGACATATGAATTCAGGGCTTAAGTATCAACATGAGTTTTCAAGGAGACATTCAAATCATGGTGGTGGCAATTAAGAAAAGCCATTTGCTGCCCTTTGGAATCACACCTCATCTTTTTTCCAGGTTCAGTGAACTTCTCTTGTGCATTGTGCACTTTGCTATGCCAACTCTCAGAGGATTTCCCAAATGCCTAGTTTTATAACATCCTAGAGACAGTAAGACTTTGTTGTGAAGGGAACATTTTTCAAAAAAAAATTTTTTTTCTTCCAGAAGAGAGAGCTCAGTTGCCCAGGTGGTAAGGTGATCTGGCCAGCATCACAGAACTAGTTAGGAGATGGGCCTCTGGTACTGGTATCAATACCCACCCCCGCCCCTCCCCAGTCTAGTGATCTTTCCACGTGCCCTTTAACTTACCAGTAGTTGTTTTCATCTTCTCTTGCCTTTCTGGTAACCTTCCCTGCCTTCCTCTGGATCCTGCCTATCTTCCTTTGTATGCTAGGATTTTCTGCTATTGGAATGTTGGTAACACTACGTGGGAAATATGGCCATAACTTTTGATTATACTGACGTTTTTATTGAGGTAGCAATTGTTGTCTTTACCCTTTTCTGCTTTTGTGGTATTTGTGGCTCCATAGGGGTCTTCCTGCAATCTCCATGCCTTCCAAAGCCCTGCTGATTTCCCAGACCTGGGATCTGGGTGTCAGTGTTTACTCATTGGTCGTTCTATGTGCCAGGCTGATGTGGGGAGGTAGTCAGGACGTGGCCATCAAGACCAACAACCCTCTGCCTCTCATCATAGCATATCATGGCTCATACTGCACTGCCCTTCTATGGGCCAGGCTGTTGGGTGGGAATTTAACCCAGGTGAATTTCCCACTCCTGGGTCTTGACTGTATGGTTGGGACTCCCCTCTGGCTTATACCCACATAGAGGTCCCCACCTCCAGTGGGTCTCCTCCTCCCTCCTCCGTCCACTTAGTCATTCATTTAGCCATCAGAGAATTTAATAGTAGGTAATAACCACAGCTGCAGGAATGACACATTAGCATTAGGTGGCAAATAAAACATCTCCCATCAGTGTGAGTCCTGCCACATCTACCCAGCACAGTCAGAAAAGCAACAAGAAGTTTGAAACTCATTTCTTCCATCTTGAAGTCATGTGTCCACTAGAAGCTGGTTTCTTGGGAAAGCTGGGCAGCTCTACATCAGGATCCATGGCAGGAGGGCCTCATTTAGTGCTGCTGTCTGGGGACCTAGCAGTGACAATAATAGAGTCCCTTCAGTGACAGTCTATGGCTGTCACACACTTTTGGAGATGAGATTATCACTCCCATTTTCATATGGGAACACAAGTGAGAGAGAAAAGTGACTCATCCAAGGTCAGCAGATAGGAGTCAGCGTGGGAACATGAACTCAGGTCCCAGGCTCACTTCTTCTTTTTTTTTTTTTTTTGGTTTAATTTATTTATTTTTTAGTTTTCGGCGGACACAACATCTTTGTTTGTATGTGGTGCTGAGGATCGAACCCGGGCCTCGCGCATGCCAGTCGAGCGCGCTACCGCTTGAGCCACATCCCTAGCCCCCAGGCTCACTTCTTAACCTGCCATGCTTCAATCTGGACAGCAGCCATGCCTGTGCTGAGTGGCCACCAAAGAAGCAGCACAGCTGAGACACTGCAGAAGAAGGGTCAGTGTCTTCCCTGTGCTCCTCAGCGGGGCCGGGCAGACTGAGCATGCAGGGTTAGGCAGTGCCCAGCTCAGCCGAGCAGGCCTGGCACGGGGTGCAGGAGATGTGTATTCTGGGTCTGGCCTTGCCTCCAGCTCCCGTGGGACCACAAGCAAGTCTTGCCATATGCAAGCCAAGCCTTGGCTTTCTTACTGCAGGGTGAAGGAGTTGGACTACAGTCTTCAAGGTCACATTCACTGATGTCAATCTAAGAATTACAAAACATTAGTTCCCTTTTTGAAGCATGTTCAACTTCCCATTTATAGTTAACTTTGAATTGTCACCTGTGGTTTTTCTGGCCCTTGCTATCTCTCCTTTCTGTATATCATACCCTAAGGATGCATTTTATTATTGTCTTTGTTATTAGCTGTTGTTAAACCAAGTTTGCATGTTGGGGTGTGTGTGTGTGTGTGTGTGTGTATAATATATATTTTGTTATTAATATATTAAGCTAGGGACACAGACTTTCTGATAGTGATGATATAATGAGCAAGATTATATACTGCCCAGAGTTCATCGGTAACTCAGAGTGTGAGATGTTGTCTGAGGCTTCTGGATTGAGAACTGTCTTCTCCCTGAGGGATGGAACTAGCAAGGGCCTCTCACTTGGAAGGACTGTATATAATTAAATCAACCTAGAAACTGTCAGAGAGGAACCAAACAACTAAGCCAGCAAATTAGAAGGGGTGGGGAAAGTAGACCAAGCAGGGGGCCACGTGTGGTTCACCCTGGGGGCCTACTGCTAGCAGGCATCTGATAAACATCTCTGGGATCACCACACTATCTTAGGTGAGAGCAGCAGTTGAGCTCAAGTTCAGAGCTGCCCCTTACATCCCAGCTGTTGCCATCCCATCTTTGTGCCATTAGGAAGCATGATGCCATAGAGAGCATGCTGGACCAAACATCCAGGCTACATGGAGTCCCAGCCCTGTGATCTACTGTGCGACTTGGGGCAAGTCATCCAACTTTGAGCCTCAGAAGACAAGCACTCCTACATTTTAGACTTGTGGAAAACTCCTTATAAAATGCATATGGGTGGTGCTTCTGTGAGCATCAGTGCTTGGGGAGGGAAGGAGAGCTAGAGCAGGGCAAGGTCTTCCCCAACACACGCCCCCAACATGCTGATAGGGCTGGCATGTATGAGATTCTCAACAAAAACTAGGCAGATGGTTGGATGGATGAATAACTGGGGAGACAGATGGACAATAAATATATCAGAGATGTTCTGGTGGCTGCTGAAGATTAACTTGATGCATTTTGAGCGGGTCATTCTGCACTTTTGCAGTGGGCCAGGGGGCTGTGTCCTGCTGGATATTTCTGCCCCAAGAAGCCCACTCCCTGGAGGAGGCATGTGGAGGGCTAGATCACCCCAGGAGCACTTTGGGTTAAACAAAGTTAAACCAGACCAGTAGGTAGTGGTCTGGGTTAAACAACCCCGCTCTTTGGCTAAAGAGTGGGTCCTGGGCACACCTTTTACACAGAAAACCACAGCTCCACCTGCTCCCATCCATAGAAAGGGAAAGGCAGAGTCGCAGAGGCCGCCCAGCACCCTGCCTGCCTGCCTGGAGATGGATGACAGTAATCACAGAGCCCGTGATCTGGCCTTTTCTGCTGGGCCCACCTGCTGCTGCCGTTGTCGCGTTCTGTGCTCTGCTGCCATCCTCTGCGGTGGTGGAGCCTGCATCTTGGCAGCCCAGGGGTAATAATTAGGGGTGGGGCAGCTCCCCAGCTGGTGTGACATTTGAGGAGGGGCCTAGAGGAGAAGGGAAGGCTGGGACCCTGCCAACAAAAGGAGGAATTAAATGGGCTGTCCTGGGAACCCACAGTTAGTATTTAAACTCCAGAGAGAGCTGTGGATTTCACCCAAGAAGCAGGGCTTTCGTGAGGTTTCAGCACCCTCCCTCCCCCGGGCCCCCTGCTGTTTGTGAGTGCCATTTATTCTGGGGAGGTTGGAAGGACTCTTTCTCAGCAGAGCCACTGAGATGCCCCACTATCGTGCCCCAACTCAGAAAGCCAGGCCCAGGGCTTTCATGCAGTGTAAGGACACATATGGTGACAGAAAGCAAATAAGGCTGACTCTACCAGCAAGGCCATGGCCCTGATCCACTCAGAGCCAGTGGATAGAGGCCCAGCCCTTAGGGAATTTACTATCTGGATGGCTTTGCGGTGTGCCCTCCACCGCATTCCACAGGCCACCCACTTGTGCATCAAGCCCCTAATGCATATGGACACAGGTTTTGTTTCATTGATGGTTAGCATTGTTTAGACTGCCCTACTGGCTGTGGGGAGACAGCCAGGAAATACAGAAAAAATGCCCCGCCACCTCCTTCTCCACAGCCACAGACACATTCAGTGCATGCTATGTTCTTTATGCTCTACTCTTAAGTGTGCATCCACACTGCACACTTAAGAGTAGAGCAGATTAGCCCCATTTTGCAGCAGAGTAAAGTGAGGTTCACTAGCATTTCATGACTGGCCCAAGTTTACACAGCTAGTGAGGAAGAGAAAGGATGTGAAGCCAAGTGCCTCTGGCTCCTAGCATTCTTTCTGTTTCTATTTGCCATTCTGAGAGCAGGGAACAAGTTCTCCCTGACATAAGGGAGCATTTCACCATCTCTCCTGATGAGAAAAATGAGGTGAAAGATCATCCTGAGACCTCCAGATGAACTTTTGAGCATATAAAAGTAAGATGTAAGTGATCTGGTCTTGAACAGAAAAGAGGTAGAAGTGGGTGTCAGCTGCAGAGTGCCCTTCTTGGGACTTCTGTGTCTTCCAGTAATGATGAGAATAATAGCAACAAACAGTACAATTAATAATCATGACGGAGTTTACAACACTTGGGAATGAATGACACTTTTTTTTGTACCAGGGATTGAACTCAGGGGCACTTGAACACTGAGCCACATTCCCAGCTCTATTTTGTATTTTATTTAGCAACAGGGTCTCACTGGGTTGCTTAGTGCCTCACTTTTGCTAAGGCTGGCTTTGAACTCGCTATTCTCCTGCCTCAGCCTCCAGAGCTACTCGGCTGGCTACACACTAGTTCTTGTGAGTGGATTCCCAAAGTAGAAATGGCCTCCTGAACTCAAGCTGAGAAAAGAGAAGCTTCCAAGAGGGTTCTGGGTGTTTTGTGGGACTTTAACCATTTTTACTTGGTTTGGTTTGAATGTTTTAGTGGATGGACAGAATCGGTCACCTCTCTCTTCTATGGCTCCTCCAACCTACAGTTAAAAAAACAAAATTTTTTTCCCCAATAGAACATCACAAGGCTGGGTTAATACCTTTCATGAAGTCCCCACCCCCATACCCAAGGTCCCTAACACATTTATGCTGACCAATGTATATTTAGTGGCAAGGACAGACCAGTGGGAGCCATCTGCCCTGTGCAGGAAATGGGGGGACATATTTTCTATGGATAATTTAAAAAATAATAATAAAACTGACAAAAAGTGGATCTTCTGTTTAATGTCACCATGCCCTGTTAATTCTAAATAACGTTGTGATAAAATATTCCCCAACTTCACTTCTACCACTTGGCCCCCCGCTAAATCTACATTTCCCTGGTTAGTTTGTGCTTGATGGGTGTGTTTGTGTGTTTTAAGCCAACAGGCCACCACAGTCCATTCCATGTGTCTTCCTGGTCAATCCCCTGTTAACTACACAAATTCAGTTTTCTTTTCTGTGGTTGTATTTAGGAAACTACCTAAAGAATGGTGAGAAACCACAGGAGGGATGGAGAACAAGGGAGAAAAATACTGTTTTCCTCTTTTCATTGTTTCCTTATAAATGTCACAGAAATATTTCTTTTCATTTTGTGTTTTAGTAAAGTGCTTTTTTTAACCAAGGCCTAAATCAGGGCCTATCTTGGCAATGTCCCTTTAACAGAGTCGAGGGAGGGACAGCATGGCAGGGACACGTGGAGCTGCAGAGGCTCTTGTACTGTACAATTTTCTGGGTCCTGACTGATAAATTATTGTGCGTCTTCCGTGCGCTCTGACATGCAATACAATTTGTCCATGTAACAGTGATGATAGGCTGTCCTGGCTAATAATCAGGAACCCTTTATTTAGCTCCTTCAGCCTTTTAGAGAAATCTTAAGTAACCGTTCACATCCCTTTATTGGTTTTCTCTTCCACATTTTTGCATAAGTGGAAAAAGCTTTTAACCTTGAGAATTTTACTCACCCAGAGCTGAGGGCGAGGAAGAAGCCGTGTTGTTAAACGTGTGAAGGAAGAACGTCATGGTCCCAGCCAGGATGGCTTTGTCTTGGCCTGCCTCCTAGGAGGTGAGATGGTCTGCATCATCCAGTGCAGCCTTCGCACCAGGGGTAAGAAAAACTAACCCCAACAGGTGGAGGGAACTTGCTCATGGTCATGTGGCACATCCATGGTAGTGACATCAAGCTACTCTTGCCCGCCACAGAGAGCCCTCCGTGATGCCAGGATGCTCTCCTTGGGCATTGGACCCCGATCCCCACTCTGCAGTTGTTCAGTTTAAACACATTTGAAACTCTTCCCAGTGGTCAGGGGTCCGTGGCACACCTTCCTATGTCAGAGTTGTTGATAGTTCAGCGTGTATTCTTGAAGACACATGCTGTTCACATGTGAACAGTTCCATGTAGCGTCTGTGTGGTCTAACCCTACCTTGTGCAGAATACACTTTGGTGCTTAGGTGTCACTTTTGGCCTTGGTTTTGTGAACCTGCCTGTTCCTTTACAGCAGCAATACTTGCAATTTGAGTAACCGAAAAGCCATCACTAGACAATGGTCTTGTGATACAAAAATGGCTTCCAAAAGATTGGAACATCAAGGGGGAGGACATGCAAGCATTTAATCTGTGCGTCTTGGTGGTAAGGTGATGATGAGTGTTTGTTCATTGTTTTCTGTTTATCTCAAAGGATTTCTTCCATCCCTTTTCTGATAACCTGGGTTATCAGATTGGTGAGATCCCACATGCCCCCGCTTCATCCCTGGGGAAAAATAACCAAGCCATTAGGGGCAGCTTCCAACATATGAACCTGTCGTCCTATTCCTATGAGATGCCTGGAATGTTCATATGCACAGCACCCTGATCATTTTAACTGGGAACTGAGCACCCTGGGGAACTTCCAAACCAAGGAACTCTCCCCTGGCAGCCTTGCCTGCCAGACTTCAGTCCCAAGGAAAGACACTCCCCCTTTTCAGCATAAGAGAAGCCCTTGCTGCAAAGGGATTTGTCCCAGTGGGTGTCACAAAGGTTTGTTCTGGGCTGAGAGCTGGCACGAAAAGGCTCTGCAGTGAGCAACATTAGAATTAAAGACCTAATGATACTAATTAACTTTCTCAGGCCCATGCTCCCTGCATTTATTATTTGTAGAGAGATAAAGCATTAAATAACAGGACCAGCCTCTTTGGGAGCCCCACTTGGGGTGAGGGGAATGTCCTCATTATGGCAAGCAAGATGATGGTGTTCTGAGACTGGGGCATATCCCTAAGTATGACCTATAGAAGGTACAGCCTCCTTCCAAACCAGAGCGTGTGCCTTCTCATGGCACAGTGTGGGATGGGGAGGTGGACTAAGGTAGGTGGAAGAAAAGAAGCAATTTCCACCAGCTTGGCCCCTTGCAAGGTCCAAGTCCTCAGCCACCTGCCTCCCTGGGCCTGCAGTGAAGCCCTGTGGTGGCAATGATCAACTTGCTGCCTGTGATTATAGGGAGAGTCCCTTGCCTCTCTGACCTGTTTTTTCATTTTATGAATAGAGGCTCAAGAGGTTACATCAAACAAAATTTAATCTGGACAGGCTTCCTTGAAGTTCCCAGAATGATATGCAAAATATCAGGTGTGCTTCTGAGTGATTTTCAGGGGCTAAAAGTCCATTGCTTGCCTCTGATTTTCAAAGAAGTCTCTGAACCAAAGCATAGAGTCTTGGATGAGATGCTCCCCAAGTGTCCATCTTGCTCTTCCAGTTGATGACTTCAGAGCTGCCAAACCTGGTGCATTTGTCAGCTCAGTCAATCTCAGCATTGGGGTTTCAAAGACAGATGATGCCCTATACATTAACCATTTTAACAGGATTGACCAAGTAGCCTCAGTTACATTCCCCAACAGACCCCCCCTCACCATCTCTAGGTCCATGTCCTAGAGCTGCCACTCAAAGACAATGACCCACTGAGCAATCATTAGCATTTCTCATTCTCAATTTTACAAATGAATTATCAGTAATAATGAGTTTGACTATTGGGGATGCTTGAGAAACTCCCCTGGAGTACTTGGAAGCATCTTGAGAGAAAATAAAAATAATTCTATTTGAGGATTGGAGCATCCGGGAGGATTCTGGGAGACTGATTCCCAGGGGGTCAGAGGGCCCTCTTCCAAGTACGTACTGCCTCCAGCCAGGTGCAGATAGTCTCCCCTCTGTTTTGTTTTTGTTTTTGTTCTCCCAAACATTCCTTTGCTCTAATCACTAGTTTTTAACCAAGGTGCAAGAGGTCTGCAGATAGAATTCCAGAGGGTCTAAGAACTTGGGTGGGAAATAACTAGATCTTTACTTTCATAGACTTCTAACTGAAATTTATCATGTTATTTCTTTGTGAATAGAGGCAGAAACCACAATGGTATTTGTAGTTTCTATGAGTTTGTCCACTGCTCAAAACTATGAATATTTTCATACACATTAGGATGGTTGTAGATGTCTCAAAAGTACTGTTTTTTTCATCACTACTGTGGAATGCTGGTGGTCCACTAGATTTTGTTATTTAATACCTTGTCAAAGAAGCATGTGCATTTTTATATTACAAATTTGCCTTATAAATATTTTGATAACTGTATTTCAATGTAATTTGTTTTATTTGCAATCCTTTATTTCCATTTAAGAACATTATTCTGGGAAGGGATCCACAGGCATCACCAGAACTGCCAAAGGCATCCAAAGCCCAAAAAACTTACAAACTCTTACTCTAAATTGATATTTTGCCTCTTCAATTCTGTGTTGCTTACCCAAATCATATTATGTGTGGAACTCCAGGCTCAAACAAGTGTCAGGCTGTGGGAGACTTCTTAGAACTCCGAGAGATGTGTGAGCCAAACTCGTGTGTGTGTTAAAAGTTGAAAGCAATCATATACCCTACAAGGAACGGTTCCTAACTCGGCAAATTCCAGGTAGTACTTTGCCCTGGGTACTCTTTTACCTGCTCATTAAATAAGAGTATAACCCATGAGCATTAAAAAGGAGCTCGCATCCGTGTGGAACCAACTTATGAACAGAAGACATCAGAAATCTTGAGATCAGTTTATTTATTTAGACCCCTTACAGCTGTTCTTTCAGGTCCCATGGGAGGGAGCCTTTGCTATTTATCATCAGGATCAGGAATAGGAGGCCACTTAGTCCTGGGCTACTAGTAGGTGAGAGGGGCAGTATACACTAGTGGTTAGGATCATGCATTCTAGAATCAGCTAGAACTAGTTTGCACTCCTGGGTTCAGGTCCCAGCACTATCATTAACTCATTGTGTGTGATACAGGCAGGTTGTTCAATCAGCTTCTCAAGGGGTGCTGTGCCATTAGGCATATCTGCGTTCCCATTAGATTAAACAGTTATGGCTACTGCTCTTGCCCCATGCAAATAGCCCCTGTACCATTTGGAAGACTTGGGAAGAGAGAGGTGGTAGGAATGAGGGTGTGTTAGTTTTATACCTCTGTAACGAATACCCAAGATGATCAGCTAAGGAGGAGGCAAGGTGTATTTTTGTTCATGGTTTCAGAGCCTTCAGTCCGTGGTTGATCAGCCCTTTGGCTTTGGACCTGTGGCAGCACAGTACATCATGGTGAAAGCATGTGGCAGAGGAGACCTGTGTACCTCAAAGAATGAAATAGGAAGGGACCGGGGTCCCAATAACCCCCTCAAGGGCACACTCCCAATGACCTAACTTCCTTTGGCTAGGCCCCACCTCCTAAAGGCTCCAACCATCTTCCAGTAGCACTACCTAGCGTTTAACACACGAGCTTTGGGGGACGTTGAGGATCCAAAGTATAGCAAAAGGTGAATGGGCATCAGTGGGGACTGGAGCAGGGAATTTTATGGCAACAGTTAATTGATGAGCTTGAAGTTCTTCTTTTACCTGGTGTTCCTGTCATCTATATAAACAATATCTCCTGGTTGACAAGAGATCAGCATCATGGGACCGTTCTTTGGGTGGTAAAAATGTGCCCTATGTCCTTGGTTTCTAAGTAATGGTATCTTTGTGTTCAGTTGAGTGAGGGTCAGCTGTGCCTCTGGGATAAACCTGTGCGGTTATAAATAGAAGAGGCTACATTCCCAGACAGAAGAGAGGCAGAGCCGGTGACACAGCACAGTAAGTTGGGATTTTCACTTCCTCATCTGTAATGATAAAGTTAATAGCAATAACAATCATCCTAAGAAAGGCTTTTGTACCCGAGCCAGAGCAGGGGAAAGAGCCTTTTTCCCATGCCTTCCTGGGGACAGCTAGACACTCAAACCACGTCAAAACAGAAGGAACCAAAAATATAGCAAAGTGCCCTTTGCCCTACGGCCTTCACAGAGAACCCAGTGTGAGACAACCCACTGCAGAATGGGCCAAGAGGGCAGAGGAAGAGGCAGGAGTCCAGTCCCAAATTTATCTATTGGTTTCAACTTCCTCCTTTAATCACTTCAGAAGAGCTGTTAATGAGCAGCTATCCAATTGATTAGCATTTCACCCCCTGGCTTCCCTCTCTACCAAAGGTGCTAATGAGCAGGGAAATCATAGATCCTTCAAGTGCAAGAATCTTAAGAGGTCAGAAGATTGCCACCTCTACCTGGAGGACCTCATCTGAACCTCAGAAAACTGTTAAGGACCTCTCTGATTTTTCAGACCCTCTAGGTGATCTAATTTTTTTTCCTACCCCTATTGATCACCAACCACACAAGTTAGCAACCCAGGAGCTCTCTGATGGTTCCTCCCTGGGCAATTGCTAGTTACTCTTTTTCTGTAAGAGTTCCTTATATTTTCAAAGATGTTCTAATTTTTTCTTCATCATCTTTCTACTGCCTTTTCTTCTCCAGGCTGCACAGTTGTGTTTCATTCATGCTGAACAAGTTGTTCTTTCTGACCATGTTGTGTTGAATTTTCTCCAGGTTCTCCTGCTTCTTTGCTCGTAGATCCCGGAACTGGGTGTAGAATCCAGGAAAGGCTTTAGCAATAGTGGGTAGAGTTAGAGGAGGTCTTCTAGCCACCTGCTGTGCCCTCTTTATTTCTTCCTAACGAAAGCTGGTGATTATCCTCTGCAGTGCACAGAGATTTTTCCACCCAATTCTCTCTCCTTTGCGGTGCATGTACTCTTTTTCTTTTCTTGGTGGACAGTTCTGCATTTTCCCCTTTCTGAGCAGTGTGAAAGGTAAAGGAAGCTGAGGCAGAATAAGCAGCAAGGACAAACCCGAGTCCCTAGCCTCTTGAAGCTTTAATCTTTCCTTTGGCATTTGTGTAGTGCCAATGAGGGGCATTGCAAGGATAGATAAAGCCCATAGCAGGAGCATTTCAGAGGCCTTCAGAGAAATTCTTTGCAATCTGAAAGTCCACTTCTCAGCTTAGCAAATATGATTACCCTAAAGGTATGTCTGTGTCCCATTTGACATTAATGGAACGTGTTAGACACACTCTGGAAAGGGTCTCGGAATGGTCAGCTCTGGAAATGGGGAGCCAGCCATTTGCAAAAAGAGTAAAACAGAGAAACAACTCAGAGCTCCTTCCTCAAGGATAGAAGTCGCTTTTATCAGATGAAGACACACAAAGATGAAGTCTGGATTCCCAGAGCAAATGAGTCTTTTCACCCATAACAGGTTGTACTGTGAGTCAGAGGCAGTTAAGAAAGAGAAAACACGAGCAAATGCCAGTGGGATAGAATCATAGTCTCCAGGCTGGAAAAGTCTTTGGAAGGATCTGCTGTAACTCCCTCATTTTATAAAAGGGAAGCCTGGCCTGCCTAAGCTCCTCGTAATTACACATGCCAGGGACAGAACTGCTAACCTCAAGTCCTCTGCCCTACTCCCTGCCTCCTTCTCTAAGCAAACGAAATAGGTGTATTTTAGATAGGCGGAAAATCGGGCTCTGAGAAAACAATTTCAACTTTCTCAGTCTTCACCCAGAAATAAATTGGTTCCCGAATTTACCCTCACCCTGTCCACATGGTGCCTCTACAGTCCCTGGGCCAGGCTGCTGTCTCCCGTGGCTTCCCTCCCACTCCCCCTTATCCTCCCCAGCCTTGGTCAAGTCTCTTCAGTCCTTTGCTTGAACAACTGCAACTGGCATGACTAGTCTCCCTGCCTCCCTCCAGTCTTAATCCAACTGTCACTCCGAAGGTAGGTTATCTTGCTAAAATACATTTTTTGATAGAATCCACCTCTGTTTAAAAAATTTTTAAATCCTTCAGTGGCCCGAACTGCCCTAGGATAACTATCAAATTCCTTAACAGGGCTTACACATCAGTGGTTCTCACCCCTGGATGCACATTAGGAACACCTGGGGATCTTTAAAAAACATCACCAGTGCCTGGGTCTTACCCCTGGCGATTTTATATAAGCGGTCTGGGGTGAAGCTGGTGGTGTGCTACACACAGCTGGAGTGTGACTTGAACAACTCAGAAAATCTAGTGATTAAATTTTCAGAATTCTTGCAAATGGGTTGTTAGCTATTGTTTAAAATTGTATAAACTTGTAGTCAAATAAGTGACATTAAAAACAAAGGTAGGGACTGGAGTTGTAGCTCAGTGGTAGAGCGCTTGCCTAGCATGTACAAGGAACTGGGTTCCATCGTCAGCACCACATAAAAATAAATAAATAAAAATAAAGCCTGGGCATGTGGCGGCACACGCCTGTAATCCCAGCAGCTCAGGAGACTGAGGCAGGAGGATCATGAATTCAAAGTCAGCCTCAGCAAAAGCGAGGCGCTAAGCAATTCAGTGAGACCCTGTCTCTAAATAAAATACAAAATAGGGATGGGGATGTGTCTCAGTGGGTGAGTACCCCTGAGTTCAATCCCTAGTACCCATAAATAAATAAATAAATAAGCATACGAGCAAATAAACAAAGGTATTGTGTCCATTTACAACTAAAAACATTAAAAAAAAAAATAAACAAACCAAAGAGGTCCAGAATTCCTCAAATTTTTTGTTCCCTAATGTTTTTACTATATTTTGTTACTAATTATGGCCTTAAGGTTATTTATATCAATTGAATCTCTACTACTGTTCATCTCTTTCCAACATTACATTCAGTGACATGTCTCATGGGTAGCTTCACATTGGTCATGGTGGGAAATTTTACACCACAGAAACTGGCAAATTGGCCATGTCCTGTCTATTGCACTAGGCTCAGTACTAGCATAGTAGATGCTCAGTACATGTTGAGTGGATAAATGAACGTATGGTGTCTTGACTCCCAGTGCTGTGTTCTTCCATCCCACCATACCACCTGACCTAGCCTTTCTAAATTCCCAATGAGTTGAAAGCTTCCATACACGTGACGATTATGCTCCGTGATTATTATTGTTGCACATGGTATGAAGATGGTTCCCATGCTTCTTTTAATCATAAGCCTTTTTATTGGCTTAAGTTTTGTTTTTCCAGGTTTACAATTCTTTCCACTTATTATCCATCCAATAATGCCAACATTATTCTAGGCCTAGGGATGCCATGGAGGACAAGACAGGTGAGGGAACTATCCTCACAGAGCTCTCAGCTAGTGGGTGGTTTGGAGGAGTAAACCGGCAATAGCCATGAAGTGTGATCAGGGCTTTGGAATGGAAAGCACCTGACTCAGGGAGACTGCCTAATCTGTGGAGTTTCTTGAAAGCTTCCCAGAGTTGGTAAAGTCTGGGGCTGACACTTGAGGCAAAGAGGAAGGTGGAAAGGTGTTCCATGCAACTGGAAGGTCCTTTGTGAGGAATGGAGTGACATCTCGGGAGGTTTAAGAAACTTCAAGAAGTTGGTGCATAGCACGTGAGGGGTGAGTAGTGGCAGCTGAGGCTGGAAAATTAGCAGCCAGGACAAGAGGGTCTTGGGAGCCATCTCTAGGAGTCTGCCTTGTATCCTAGGAGTGGACACCACTGAGGCAGAAAGCAGGGTGGCTCCTCTCTCAGGTCTGTGTTAAGAGAACTTACTCATAGCAGAGGTCCAGGAAAGACAGCAGCAGGAGGAGACCATGCCTTGAGGAGAGAGGAGGCTGTTGGGATGGATAGAAAGGAATGGGTTCAGGAAGCAGAATCATATCTCACTTTCATGTAAAATCTGAAGAAGTCAAGCTCAGAAATAGAGGGTAGAAAGGTAGTTGCAGGGGTTGCGGGGGTGGACAAGGCTGGAGTGGTCAAAGTGTACAAACTTTGAATTATGTGATGAATGAGCTCCAGAGAAAAAATATATAGCATGGTAACTATAGTTAATAGAAGTATATATTTGAAATTTATTAAGTGGATCATAGAGTTATCACCACACATGCAAAGGGAACTCCATGAGGTGAAGGATATGTTAATTATCTTGACTGTGTTAATTACTTCACCATGGATGTTAATATCAAAACACCATATTGTACACCTCAATTATATATAATTTTTATTTGTCAATTAAACCTTCATAACGTTGGGGTAAAAATAAGCAGCAGAATCATGGAACATGATCACTGGATTTGGTGATGTCCCAGAGGGAGGCCTGAAGAACCTGGGAGAGATCAGCTCTTCTACTTAAGTTCATAATGGGGTTCACAGCGTTGGCAGTGTCTGCAACATAGCACAGTTGTCGAGGATGAAGTTAGATTTCTGGGTCTCAAAGTTGAAGGAGAGATACAGGAGAGAAATATAGGTTGGAGATCGTGAGTTTGTGGGCAGAAACCAAAACTGCAAGAGCAGAGGCCGCTCGTTGTCCAAGAGGATTGACTAGAGTAAGAGAGCTGGGGGCCTCTTAGGACATCAGGGATAATAAATGGCTGCAGCAGGAAGAGCCATGAGACGGAGTCGGCAGAGAGGTGGAGAGGAAGTCAGGAGCGTGTGGGGGACTGTGTGGTGAACAGACCTTCCCAGGCCCTTGTGCAGAGGTGAGGCCAGGTGTGCTGAGCACGGTGTGGCCATGCATTCACAGACACGTCAGGCACCGTGAGCATGCCCAGGGGAGGGAAGAGTCCTGGACACACCGTGCTGAGTGTGATGCAAGATCATGTCCACAAGTATCTCAGCTCCTGGGCTGGGAAGGAGACTTGAGAGAGAGAGCATTTGGGGGATCAAAGACTTTTTTTGTTGTTTCTGTTGATGTTTGTTTTCAAGCAGGAGCTGGCTATGTTTGGAGTAAAATGGAAGATTGTTATCCTGTCCTCTGTGAATGAAGGAGAACGACCTTTTAAAGGGATCAGTGCCATGTGTCATTTCGTAACCCCTGTGTCTAACCTGATGGACATTTAGAATCGTCCGAGGTGTTCCCCTGCTTAGCCTTGCTGCATTGATAACTGCTTCTGCAGATTGTCCACTGCTTCCTCATTGTCCACGCTGTGGGCCTTCATTTTTCTTTTCCTCGATAGATTTCGTAAGCCTCCTGTCACCAGCTTTTGTCAAGTCCTTGTGTAGGAGTTCTGTTGGGGCTCTGGCTCTCTACCTAAGCCCACTTGCTCATTCTCTTTAACCCCTCCGGTCCTGAGCCACTCTGTCCCTTCCCTCTCTCTTTACTAGACAAGTTCCAAACTAGTTACAACATGCTTATGTCGTTCCTTCTCTCTTATTTCTCATTTATCAGAGTTTACAGAAAACTGCCTACGGTGCCTCCTCTTCCCAGGCTGAGGAAATTAAAGTGGCTGAATTTTTTATTATAGCTTCTCTCAAGAATAATTCTAGAAATCAGACTCCTAGAAGCTTATTACTGATGGAGAAATGGAGAGGTCATCTCCACTTCATCTCCGTTTCTTTACTTGTAGGCAGCTCAATTTCTAAGCTCTTTATAAATGGATCTTCTTTAAGAATTCTTCATAAAAGACCCCAGGAGCCCAGGTCTTATGACTAGGGCAATGGTATAATTTAGCATTTAAATAGGGATACTTGTAAGATTGAAAGGGGGCCACTAATCAACTAGGACACCAGGACAAATGAAGTAAATGGGGACTGTCCTGGGATAGTCAGGATATATAGTCACCCTCCACAGGATGAGTGTAATGGATAGAACCAGAAATAATTTTTTTGACTGGGGTTTCACATTAAGGGATGATCATTGAGCATTTACTGTAGGATAGGCATTGTTCCACCCACTGGAACTAAAGATGGATGAAGTAAAATCCTTGCCTTAAAAATCTGTTGAGGGGCTGGGACTATGACTTAGCAGTAGCACACTTGCCTGGCATGTGTGAGGCACTGGGTTCGATTCTCAGCATCACATATAAACACATAAATAAATAAATAAATAAATGTCTATCAACAACTTAAAAAGATATTTTAAAAAAATCTGTTGAGGAAGAGACACAAAAAATTCTCTTATTCAATTTGATAAGTTTTGATTTCAGTTTTGATAGGTAATAGCTTTATGAACAAAGTGCTTTGTGAAAAGAGTGATTAGGTTGGAGGACTTTGGGAATCAGAGGAAGTGACGCAAGAACTAGGCTTTGAATAATGCTATGGTTGGAAAGCATTATCCCCTAAAGGCCCATATGTTAAAGATTTGGTCATCAGTCCATGGAACTATTAGAAGGTGGTAGAACCTTTAAGTGGTGGGACCTTCTGGAAGGAAGTTAAATCATTGGGGACGTAGCCTTGGAGGGGATTGTAGGATCCCAGCCCTTCTCTCTCCCTCTCCCTACCCCACCTCCTTCCTGGCCACCATGATGTAAAAAGATCTCCTCTACCACATGCTTCCACCATGTTGTAATGTGCCATCACAGGCCAAAAAAAACCCACCAAAAACAGAACCAAGCAACTGTGGACTTAACCTCTGCAACCATGAACCAAAATAAACCTTTTCTCCTTTTAAGTTGATTTGCTTCAGTATTTGTCACAGTAATTGAAAGTGGACCAACACAAAGAATGGTCAAGATGACCCAGCATTGATCTTTGGGAAGCATCTAACCCCCCAAAAGGGCAACAAACTCTGGAGGCTTTTCCATAGGAGCAGTCAGAAGTGGGGGACAAGGACCAAGGGGAAAACTGCCAGGGAAGCCAGAAGAGAAGTAAAGGTCAAGGGGAGAAAGCTCAATGCCGTCATGGATAACCACGAAGAGGGCACTGGAACTCAGCACGTAGTAGTCATTTGGGGGTTTTAGTCAAGTGACCAAATAAGATCCATAACTAGAACAGGGTGGGAGAGTGGAACATAGGAAACAGCGATGGATATAGGTTACTCCTTTTAAACATTTGAAGTGAAAGCAAAAGGGAACGAAATGAAGTTTAATGAAATAATTTCCTTTTCAGGTTAATGAAGTCTTAAGAAAGTCTCTTTCTACAGTAAGTTCTTAAAAAATACCCACTCTGGGTGTTAATGTAAAAAATACTTCATTCTTGGCCCACTAGACCAGTGTTTTTTGATAGATTAACCACTGGCCAAGTGTGGCTATTTAAATTAAAATTAATTAAGATTAGATAAAATTTAAAGTTCAGTTCCTCACTTGCTCTAGCCACATACCAAGTGATCCCTGGCCACCTGGCTAGTTGCTGCCATGTTGGACAGCACAGATCAGGGGCATTTCCATCCCTCCAGGGGCTGTGGTAGAAGCCTTGTTCGAGGCTCCACTGCATTTCACCATCTACCCAATTCTTAAGTGAAGAAAGCCAGCTTTCCATCAGATCAGCTGAAGAACTCTGACAATTTTAAAGTCAACGTTTCACCTAGACCTTGACCTATAATAAATTGTTCCATGATACTAAACAAAAGAGAGAGAAATGTAGCTATGTGGATTAATTCTGTTGAGCTATCTATGTGCAGTCTTTTCATAGTTATTATTATAACTATTTCCATCTGATGATTAGCCTTGTGCATCCACAGGAACTTGATACGTCTAATTTTCTTAAAGTTATGTGATCATTAGGAAAACCTGGTCACATAGCCTCTTCCTTCGAGGAAGTTTCAGGGACTCCTGTCCAGGCACCTCAACCAGACCTCAATCAGTTGGTGGGAATAAAAAGCACCCAATTTGCCAGCTCCTTGGTTGGATCCATCAGGTGGTGGGGAATTTCTGAGAAGTCATTGTGTAGGGGCACACGCCCAGAACACATTTTTTATTTCTCCCTAAGTTACTCTCCCCTTCATCCTCAGTGAGAATTTGTCTTTGGATGATTTTCTGTAACCAAGAGAAAAGGACTTTGCACTGTTCTGAGTGCAGCAAGACTTGAACTCAGGCTGGAGAAATGTGGCTGGTGACCAGGGAGGAGGCTGAAGACTGTACCTGAGCATCACCCCAGTGCCCTTTATCTGTGAGGTGTAGAGGACAATGACTCTATGTCCTATGCTTGGTTCCACCTTACATGGGTATGTTCATAGACACATTCAGCAGAATATGGCCACTAGAGAGCTTTTCTTTATGGACATCTGGCCTTTGTTATGTTGCTTAAATTCCCAGGACAGTCCTAACTTTCATCATTAAGAATATGTGGCATTCGTAGACCAGTGGCTAGAGTTAACCCTGTAGTGTTAGTACAGCAAAGTTCTGCCTGCTTTCCAGGCTCCTGGACAGACATTTACTTTTCAGTCAGAGCTCGCCCTGTTAGCTGCTCCTGCAAGTCACTGCTTTGCCTAATAGCCTGAAGCTAAGGATGTAACTTCACCTTCACTGAAATCTGGGCTCACCAGGAGAGGCAAGGCCCCCAGGCACTGTCTCACAATAGAAACTGCTTGACTAACTGATTATAAAATACAGCCTGGGTGGAGGAGACCTCTTTCAATGACCACTGGCGAGCAGAGGAGGGGACAGTTCTAGCCATGGATAACTGACCTGTCCCCACCTGGCCTTGTCCTCCAAAATCTCCTCCTCCCAGGGAAGGCCCAGCATCCAGAGGTGGGATCCAAGTACAAGGTGCTGACTACTGGATTCCTGCTCATTTTCTGGCTTTACAATCAGCCATCTATGTAACCTTGGGCAAGTGGTGAGTGCCAAGCGATTTGGAGTCTGACAGTCCAAATCTCCTTCACCTCTTGCTAACTATGGTTTGAGTCAAACTACTAAACTTCTCTGAGCCTCTGATTTGTAAAAGAATTTGGTAAGAATACTTACTTTGCGGTAGTGTTATAAAGATTAAATGATGTCTGTCAAAATCCTAAAACAAATGCTCTGCAGATGTTCCTTTATTCTCTTGGGTTTAAATCCTTGTTGGGTCTTAATTTTCTTGCCTACCCAAAGTTCTTTATATAGGTTATAAGATCCAAAGCTTTTTCATCTGAACAACCCTTTAGGGTAGGGCACACATGTCAAAATTAGACTTAAAAAATGAGGCTTGGAGAGAAGTTACACAGTTTTCCAAAGTTCCAGGGTAAGCCATTGGTGGGCCAGGTTGGAAGCCAGTCTCCTGCAATTCAGTAAGGTCCTCTTCCCACTCCTTATGTGGCTCCTCTCTGGTGTGAACACAGGACCAGATCCCATCTCACAGGATAAATTGGGGCATGACCATGATAAATACAGGTGTCAGAATCTAAGAGCTGAGAAAAAATAAATGGGACTATAAAATCAAAATGTCTCTATACCTTGATGCTTGATTTTCAAGGCAAGATATTGAATAAATCTGAGGCCCTCCAAGTAGACCTTTAAGAAAATATCAAAACTTTTACGTAATTATAAAACGGTAAAATCTCCTGCTGCCTGAAGAGAATGGTCATCTTCTCTCACCCGAATGGCACTCCCAAAGGGCTCTCTCCAGAGATGCCCTGGGGAGGTGGGTGGAGCTGAGCAGGAAGGGCTACAGGAGTGGAGAATGCAAGAAGCAGAAGCGGTTGGTACCAACCAGGTCTGTCTCAGAGTAAAACAATTTTTTTCTACCAGAAAAAAAAATTTAATTGGTGCATTATAATTAAACCTAACAATGGGATTCATTATTACATATTCGTACATGCACACAATATAGCAGTATAATTTGGTCAATTTCATTCCCCAGTACCTCCCACTTTCTCTCCCTCTCCACCCTTTTCCTCTACCTTCCACCCTTCTATTTTCATGAACTCCTCTATCCCACACTCCCCCCACACCCACACCCCTTTTTCCTCTCTAGATTCCACATATAAGAAAAAACATAATATGCTTGACTTTCTCAGTTTGGTTATTTCACTTAACCTAACCAAACTCTCAAGTTCCACCCATTTTCCTGCAAATGACATAATTCCATTCTTCTTTATGGCTGAATGAAACTCCATTGTGTATATATACTGCATTTTCTTTGTGTTGGCTGGTTCCATAGTTTGGCTATTGTGAATTCTGCTGCTATAAACATGGGTATGCATGCATCACTATAGTGTGCTGCCTTGAATGGTTTTGGATAAATATCGAGGAGTGGCAGTGGTAGAGCTACGTCATGTGGTGGTTCCATTTCTAGACTTTTGAGGAAACTCTATACTGATTTCCATAGTGGCTATACTAATTCACAATCATACCAACAGTGTATAAATGTTCTTTTCCTCCACATTCTCTCTAGCATTTATTATTATTTGTTTTATTGATGGCTGCCATCAACTGAAATCTTTGAGTAAAGTGAAATCTCAGTATAGTTTTGATTTGCATTTCCCTGACTGCTAAAGTTATTTAACATTTTATTTTTCATGTATTTGCTAGCCATTTGAATTTCTTTTTGTATTTTTTTTTTTTTTAGTTGTCAATGGACTTTATTTATTTACATGTGGTGCTGAGAATCAAACTAAGTGCCTCACACTTGCTAGGCTACACCTCTGTGAGCTACAACCTTAGCCCTGAATTTCTTCTTTTGAGAAATATCTATTTAGTTAATTTGCCCACATATTGATGGGCTTATTTGGGGGCTTTTGTTTGTTTTGTTATTTTTTATGTTAAATTTTTTGAGTTCTTTATATATTCTAGATATTAATTCTGTCAGAAGAGTAGCTAGAAAATGTTTCCTCCCATCCTGTAGGTCCTCTCTTCACACTAATTGTTTCCTTTGCAGTGCAGAAGTTTTTAAATTTTATGTCATTCCGTTTATTAATTCTTGGTATTATTTCCTAAGCTTTAGGACTACTATTGAGCAAGTTGTTGCCTCCAACAACACTCTACTATGTTGGAGTGTTGACATTGTGTTTTCTTCTAGCAGTTGCAAAGTTTCTGGTCAAATTCCATTTTGAGGTGAATTTTTTACAGGATGATAGGGATCCAGTTTTATTCTTCTATATATGGCTTATCCAGTTTTCCCATCACTATTTGTTCGAGAGGCTGTGTTCCCTCTCTCATGTTTTTGGTGCTTTCATCAAGGATCAAATGACTGTAGCAGATTAAAAATTTGAATGGTTTGGTTTCTGCTCTATACCTAGGATAGAAGTTCCATGTGCTACATCTGCATTAACAGTTTGAGGCTGGACTAACTCTTCTTCAGGATCCATATTCAACTTGCCTAAGTTATATGTTTGCATTTTTATTGTTTTCCTTTTTCTTAGTTTCCTACTGAAATTTTCATATCAGAATTCCCAGCCTTATTTTAACTTTGCTTCAATCTAAAAAGTAAAGGATTTAAAAAAAAAAAAAAAAATCCTTAAGACAGAGGGACTCAGTGCTCCCCTAGTGGTCAGAGGTTGTAGTTACAAAGAAAGCAAATCCAGTAGCTCTGTGGCCCTAGAAAAGCAAGAGCTGCTGGAACCTTCCTGGAGAAAGCAGATTTTTCAAGAGCTATTTCTTTCTTTCTTTTTTTTTTCCTTTCTGAGATTTCCCAAATATTACTTTTATGTCAGAACTTCCTGGCATATCTCTGAGTTCTATGACTTGAGACAAGTTAGTGAACAGGGAGCTGACTTTGCTTTTCTCTTTTGCATTTACATTTTCACAGACCTGAGCCACATTTGCTATACTAATATCTACTCCCCCAACCTTTTTTTTTTTTTTTTTTTTTTTGGTGGTGGTGCTGCTGTGGTTTGAACCCAGGGCCACATGCATGCCAGGCAAGTGCTCTACCAAGCCGCATGCCCCAAATATCTGCCTTTTATTTAGAATTTAGACATTCCTCATCTTACTGAATTCCTACAAGCTGGGATTCAGTATTAGGCTCCCCAGTTTTCAGAGACCAATGTGTCAAGATTGCAAACTGACAGATACTGGTTTGGCTCACTGGCGCCCAGGTGCCCATCCCTATAATATGTTGTCTTGAATGACATTGAACTTCAGCAGTGGATGGTCCTATCTAGTTGGTGGGGTTTAGTTGACATGGGAAGTATATGTGAATGGTATCTTTTGTATAGGTTTGGTATTGTGTCCAACACCCTAGTTGAATATTTAGAGCTTCTAGGACATAGGGTGCTTTCCAGGGTGCCAGGCTACATGCTGGAGTTCTGCCTGCACTGAGTTATATGTTTCAGTGAGATGCATCTGTTTTCCAAGACTTCTGAGATGAGGAATAACAAAAAGAAGTGAAGAGAGGCATCACACTGAGAATTATAGAAATATTTGCAACTTGATTATCTCTGCATTTATCACCAGCAAATCTGTCTTTACCCCATTTGCTAGTCTGAGGATACAGTGGTCTGCACAAGAAAAGGAGGGATTATTTTTCTCTTTCTGTGGTGTAAGGGAAGAAAGGCAGTCCAGCTGAACCAGTGGCTTGGGACAGGCCTAATGGGGTCTGTGGCCTGGGGAATGTGCTGAGCTTAGAGGCAAATGAGCAGTGGCTTGCTGCCCAGGCCTTGTGGTCCTCCAAGACACAGCTGAGAATCCTGTAACCTAGGGCCCCTGTGGACAGGGTAAGTTGTTGTCACCAAGACTAGCCTTGTCACCACCTATTAAATTTTCTGGGGACCCAGCAGCCCCAGGCCTGTGGCCATACAGCAGCCTCTTCCTGGCCCAGAGCTCTGGCACAAAGCTAGGCCTCTCTGACTATTTAGTGTTTCATTAGTGGTTTTCCAAAGGCATAGATCCAGCTTGGCTGAACCACTTCATTCGGAAGTACGTGAACACTTAATAAAACCAAACTGTTGAAGGATCCCAAACTCAGGAATCTGGTCATGTGGAAGTTCATCTGGAGGCCCAGGGAAGGCTGCTGCATTGTCTCAACCCTTTTCTGTCTGGTAGCTTTTGTGCCATGTATCTGTCTCTCTCCAGCTTGGTGGTAGTAGTTCTTAACTATGGCCTTCACAAAGCTCTTTTCATATCTGATGAAAGCTTTGGACTCTCCCCAGAAGAAACAGCTATGCAGGTACATACAATATTTTGCTTAGAATTGCAAGGTGTTCACAAGCCACCTTCTAGAGTTCAATAGATCCTGGTTAAAGATCCATGTGCTAAACCAATTGCTTCTGGGACTAGACATGGGACCTATGGAGTGTTATCTCAAAAAGAATAATAAACAGGTTTTGTGTGTTTTCCAGTTTTTGTTTGGTTTGGTTGGGAAATTCCAGAAGCCCATGAGTTATAAAATGGGAATAGATCATTAGAATTACTTCAGAATTCACTGGCATTCATGGGAGCTCATTTGAATGACAGGCCCATCATTGTCACTCAATGACAATTATGCAGAGCTCATAAGACCTTTTGGGGTTCTAGGGGTAACCAGGGGACCAGGAGTGGTTTCCAGCTGATGCTAATGTAGCAGTCAGGTAAGGAGGAAAAGACAGAAGCTTTGGAGGCCACACACCTACATTCAAGTACTCATTGCTATGGGTTATATGGCCCTGGACAAATCCAGAGGCTACTGCTCTATAAAAGGTAATAAAGTATGTGGTTGCCAGGGAGTTCAGGTGTAAAGGGTGTGGCACAAAGTAAGAGCTCAATAAACTAAACAGTAGTTGATGTTAGAGATGGTGGGAGTTGTAAAACCAGTGAGGATTGAAACACACCCTGTAACAGGTGAGTAGGGTTAGTGTCTGCAGGGGACTTCCTGCTGCGTCCTCAAGCTCTGAGACTTTGGAGAATTCTCATGGCCTGCTTTGGTGCTTTGGGGAGGGAAGACAGGGACAGTGGGGAGAATGCACAGTTAGGTGTTTGGTGGCTGGCTTTGACCGCATGCTTTGTGCCTCAGGTAAGCTGCAACCAGTGCCCTAGATGAGCGAGATAGTGTGGGTGAACCTGTGGCTGCCACTCCTGACTCTCTACCATTGGCCCAAGGGCAGGCTCAGGGTTAGATGAACTCAGGCCAGGGCTGGGGAGGAAGTGAAGAGGAAGAGAGATACTTGGCCTCTTCCCTAGAGTGGAGGGAAGACTTCTCCCTTTTATTCTCAAAAAAATTGTTTTAGAGTCATTATTTGCCTCTTCCCAATTGCATTGCCCTTGAGCAAACCTTCTTAACCCAGTCTACTTAGTAGCTCTGAGGGGCATCTACATATGTCCCCTCCCCAGGAAAACCCCTGACCTCTCCTGTGAGTCCCCTGGCAAGACATTGTATTAAAACTTACTTTGCAGAAGTTTGTTTGATATCAGAGTAAGAGGACTTTTCTTTTTATCAGTAAATCAACATCACAATGAATAAGCTTTTCCATACTGTATGTCCTACATCAAATGTGGGCCCCTTAAGTACCTTGCCCCTTCCCCTTGAGCATGCTAAGGTGTTTTGATAATGAAGAATCCACCCAGGAAGGAAGGGGCAGAAATGGCTGGAGCTGAAGGAGTGACTGTGGGTACCTGCTTGTGTTTCGCATAGCACAACCTTTCATTTCAGCCCCACCGTGACCCCCATCTAAGTCCCAGCTGAGCAGGAACAACCCACAGCTGATCTACCACTGTCTGTAGGAGCAATGTGGTTGCTTTTGCCAGCCTCCTCTGACCATCCGATGCTTAAAAAAATCTATTGTGGTTTTTTAAACACATAATCTTGGCCTCTGTGAAAGGACAATGTGGCTGGGTGGTATTCAGTGAGACAGAGTTCTGACATGCAAATCTAGAGAGACCTGCCACTCAGGGGCCAGATATCTTCTATGAGCCCAGTCTCCTGACCTGCAGATTGAGCAGTGTGCACCTTCCATCCTCCCCTCCTTCGGCAGCTATTTTACAGCCATTCAAGATCACTGCCATTCCTTGGGGATCAGTGTTCTTCCCTGTGTCCTGGCTTCTGTACAGGAGAATAGACAGTGCCTCCCAGCAGGATCCACAGTTGTCCACCAGCACTGTGCCTGGCTTGCCCTAGTGCCTAGGAAATACAGATAAGCCAGTGGCCAGCTGACTCTGTTTTGTATGTTTTTTTTCTCACCCGAGATCTGATGCTCAGTGCTGGGCTTCCATAACCCATGTCTGTCCCCAAACCTCTACACTTCTGTAGCCACACAGCTGCTTCTTCAGTGAACACCTAGGAGCTTCAGTGTCTAAGTGGGCGGGTAGGCCAAGACCTGCAGCCTGACCCCTTGGACACGGTGCTCAGTGTCCTGGCTTGTCAAGAGGGCCCTGCAGCACACATCTGGAGGCCAAGCAGAGTGCATGGTGCAGGGACGCTGGAAGGCTCACAAACCTGCGCCTCTGCCTTCGGCTGAAGGTTCTCCCAAGATGGTGGGGGAGAATAAGAGTGCATCCCACACTGGGACAAAACCTCTCCTTGTCCCAGCATCCTGCATGTCATTCTCACCCAGACTCACTGCTGGATCTCTGTCCTCATAAACAGTTACCTGGCCCTATTCCTGATTGCCCGCACCCTCTCGAATTCGCACCTGCTGATGTGCTCAGGAGAGGGAGAGAAGGGAGGGCGGATTGGAAGGAGCTCCCCATCAGGACCTGAGGCGTCCCAGGGCCAGGCTAGTTGTGTCTCGCCCTGCCTCCCTTCCAGCAAAGCTTAAAAGATCAGAACTGGGCTGAGAGAGCAGGAGGAACTTGTGCAGAGCATCTGGGCAGACGGGATGAGCAAAGGGAGCCAAAGAGAAGAGCGATTTGGCTCTGGGATCTGTCAAAGAACAGAACGTTAAAATAAGAGAAACAGACAAGGGACAAGCTGCGCGCGAAGGAAAGTGTCTCAGGGAAGCGGGAGAACAGAGGTGTGTTCAGCCACTTTTGTCGCACTAAGCAGGATTGTTATTGGTAATATTGAATACATTATCCCAGCACCCGGAGGGAGGCCAGCAGTGTCATTGTTGAAACTGATTAGATTGGGGATTTATCATGCAGTTGGCAATGGCCCTGACAGACAGGCTGGAGCAGCGTGGTGGACAGAGGGCCTGCAGCCCTGCAGGGGGAGAGGGGCCTTTGTGCCGAGAGGGGCCATCGCACTGAAGAATGGAAGCTGGGCTGCTTCTCCAGGCAGAGCCAGGCCTGCTGCCATGGGAAGGCAGACAGCCCCCCAACCTGGAGCCCAGTGTGAGCCCACAGATCTAAGAGTGCACTGCTGTTTGACCTTGAACAAGTCCCTTGGCCTTTCTAACCTGAAAGAATCTTTTTACTGAGGAGGAAATGGGAGATGGGAGGGATTGTGGTGAGCTGAGGGGAAGTGCTCTGTGAAGGAGACCCGAGTCCTTGAAGAGAGCTGGGGGCTGCCTGCTGGGTGTGTTATGAGGAGCTCTCATCCTACCCCCTGAGGGCTCCCTCCTGATGGGACAGAGTCAACAGCAAAGTCCTCATCAGGAGAGGATTCATTCCTTTCTATCTTAAAAGCATCCGGGTCCCTAGAGCTTTCCATTTAGTTCCAGATTCAGTCTGTAATGAACCAGCATCCCCAAACAGGGGCATCTCCAGAAAGGAGAGCAGCTTGGGAGGCTGAGGCAGGAGGATGGCAAGTTCAAACCCAGCCTCAGCAACTTAGTGAGGCCCTAAGCAACTCAGCAAGGCCCTGTCTCTAAATAAAATAAATAAAAAGGTCTGGGATATGGTTCAGTGGTTAAGAACCCTGGGTTCAATCCCTCCCCACCACAAAAAAAAAAAAAAAATGGAGAGCAGTATTCAGAGGCAGGTGGGGGGCTGCCCCAGCTTAGCCTGTCCGGTTTCTCCTAAGACCATGCAGCTATGGGGCTTCCAGGCTTCACTCTGAACTCTCCTGGCACCTCCTTGCCACCAGGGCACACTTTATTGGTCATTTTACCTAGAATTTCTTGATTTAGCTCATTTAAACCTTAGTACAGTTGGAAACAAGAATAAAGGAATTGAGTGGGCAGCCTGGGTACAGAGGAATCTGGTGGTTTTTAGGCTCCTAGATGGATCAGTCATGACTGAGATGCTCTCTCAGTACCCTGGCTACTGTCCCTGCCACAGACCCCAGAAAAAGGGAGCTTTCCGTACCATTTGACCCTCTCCCCACGCACTTTACGGTCCATTTTATTAAAGAGTCACTCACAGTACCCTCAGATCATTAATTACTTGGAATAAACTCATTGTGTAGTCTGAACCCTGGCTTTTCTGCCTCTTGGTTTCTTGGAAATTTAATGTCAGAGTGTCTGTTTTTAAGCACCAGGGGTTTGATTCCCCCTTGCGAGAGATTTAGGAGATTTAGACAATGAGTCTTACAGCAGTCGTGGCCCAGTTTTCAAAAATCTCACCTCCTAGAGGTGAGTGCAAAGGCAGAGGTGGGGTGGTCCTGAGACTGCGTGTTGGAGCCTGGGTAAAGCGACTGCGTTTTGTGAGATTTCACTGAATGTTATCCACCTCAACGACGCTGTGGGGTGGTTAACATTGAACCCATTCCACAGAAGGGAGCACTGAGGTTGAGGAACCTAATAACTTGCCCAATGATAGATCATGTGGACGGGGATTCAAACACAGCCCATGGTGGTATGTTTTCTCTTATATGTGGAAGCTAGAGAGGAAAAAGGACAAGAAAGATCCAGCTGGCTTGTATGGGGCAGGTGCTGTGTGGCCCACAAAGGACCATCCACCCTCACTCAATTAAAAGCACACAATTTGAAGGCTGAGGGACCTGGATTTGAGGGCCCACTCCTGCATTTGCATGCTGTGTGTGCGCTTGGCCTCATAGAACCTCAGTGTCCTCATCTGTAACCTGATAACCACGTAGATCTGCCAGGAACACTCAACTCAACAAGGAACACTGTCTTCTCGGACCACCTC
Source organism: Callospermophilus lateralis (assembly GCF_048772815.1). Classification (NCBI taxonomy): domain Eukaryota; kingdom Metazoa; phylum Chordata; class Mammalia; order Rodentia; family Sciuridae; genus Callospermophilus; species Callospermophilus lateralis. The sequence continues at coordinate 67,052,757 of NC_135308.1, forward strand.
AGATTAGCTTAGAGTCCCCTACAGCCCTCTGCTCTCCCTTAAGGCAGTCTTCCCTGCAGTGTATCTGCTACCCACTGGGTTCCCTAAGGTCGGGGGCCCCCAGCTGACCTGCTCAATACTGAGTCCCAAGCCCCAACCCAAGGCTGCATTTGAATCCTCATTTAGGTGACCCGTTGGGTGGGCAGTTCTCACCTTTGTGAAGTGGGTTGAATGTTACCACCTCATGGTGGGGTAGGGAGGAATAAATGAGATCATGCAGACTACTGGGCACATAGTGCAGGCCAACAGCCTCCTGGCACCTGGTCAGAGGTTGATACATCTTTGATGATGGACTTGCTGGCTAATAAATGACAGAGACATAGTAGCTACAATTTTTACTGTTGTAGTGTCCTTCTGGAAACTACCAACTACACTGGCCACTTCAGTCAATACCTTCCCTCCTGCCCCACCCTCCTGAACCCAGGCACCTCCTTTCTCCAGGCCTGGCCTTGCCACTGACCTCCTCCTCATTGCTCTCCAGCTCCCTCACTCTGTGGACTATCTCTCTGTCCAGAACCTGCTCAGGGATCTCATCCTTCCTTAATTCTCTCCCTGCCACTTCCCCCGCCATGTCCCATCCCTTCTCGTAATAAATAATGGGGCTGCTACTGGTGACACCTCAGGGTTCAGTACAGGACAAGATTATTCTCGCACTATTGTATTCATGCTTTGGAGTTTTCAGCCGCTGTGGGTATGTCAGGGTGCTGACAGGTGGGGAGACCTGTAATCCCTGCCTCCAGCCAGCACATGGAGCGCTAGGCTAAGCAGAGATGGCTGGAGGGATTGTCTATTTGATGGTCGCAGGAGCTCACAGATAATTGTTCAGGGGCATTACATGGGTGTGTGGTCTGAACTTTGGGCTTCTTTATCCTCACCATAGTCTTTGGTTTTGATCCTGCTTGATGATCAAGTAGAGGCTTTAGGATGAAGGTTGTAGTTAGCATAGGGGGCAGAAGATGTTAATTGATTTTTGAAGAAAGGGCTGAAGTTTGCCTTTTTATTTTTTGTGTTCCATCCATCCATGCATCTCAAAATATTCATTGGCTTTTTTATGCACATGGTCTTCTGTAGGCACAGAATAAACGAAATTAACAGATCAGTTTTCTAGCTTCACAGTTTGAAGATATAAAACCCAACCCACCAATGAGGACTAAAGCTGTGTTCTTAAAAATTTATAATATAAATGAATGGAGCTGGAGAATATCATGCTAAGCAAAATAATCCTGTCCCAAAGAACCAATGGCTAAATGTTTTCTCTGGTATGCCGATGCTAGTTCACAGTAAGAGAGAGGAGAGAATAGAGGTACTTTGAACTAGAGAGAAGGGAGTGAAGGGGGAGGGGGTGTGGGGGTAGGAGGACAGTGGAATGAATCAGACATTGCTGCCCTATGGGAATATATGATTACATGGCTGGTGTGATTCTTTGTCATGTACAACCAGAAGAATGAGAAGTTACACTCCATTTATGTATGATGTGTTAGAATGCATTCTACTCTCATGTATAACTCGTTAGAATAAAAAAAAGAAAAAAGTTTCTTACACTCGTATTCCTATCACACACTTGCCATAAAGGACACATTTTCTTGTCTGTGACCTCATTTGATCATCCTGTGAGGTGGGTAGGTAGGATGGGTCTGCCCTTGAGCACATGGGAAAACTGTGGCACAGAGTGCAAGGGTGACGAGCTGGCAGACAGGAGAGCAGCTGCGGATCCTCTAGTGTGCAGGGCCTCTCAAGCACAGCCCTGAGAATCAGATGGCCCAGGTGTGAGTCCACTGTTCCATATTTTTTTTAAGAAGCTGTTTCTCCTTAATCTTCTTATGCATCAGTTTTGCCATCTTTTAAATGGGTACAATACTTGTTTCATAGGACCAGGAAGAGAATTTATCGAGTTATTATCTGCAAAGTAAGTATCGACTTATAATGTGATTGGCACATAGTAAGCACTGAATATTTGCTAAATAAAGACACAAACTTAGGAGTGCATATGGAATTCTTTACACTCTGCCCTCTCCTTTTGTATGCTTCTGGACATCTCTGCAATAAGAAGGAAGGGATGAAGGAAGGAAGGAAAGGGTTGCCTATTTTTCTGCTACATAAAAGGATCCTGATACAGAGTGAGCCTCGGGAAGATGGAATGAGGACCCCATTGTTTAAAACCATTGCCTAAAACCTCATGGATTTGCTTTATGCATGAGTGTTGCGTGTCTCTCAGCAAAGAAGAGGAATGCCCGCTCAGTTACAGTGTTCCTTACAAGGGCTAGAGCATCCTGCCTGAGAAGACCTTGATTTCCAATCTGACTCTCAGACTCCTCCAAAGCTAGATGATTATCCAAGCAGCACCTGCCCTTTTCGATTATTTATCTTATTGGCTGCCAGTGCTCCGGGCTTCTCATGTTAAGCCTCTCCTGGAGGCTTGAAGGATGATCATGAAGTGGGAGTAGAGTGTGGTGTGCAGCATGTGGCTGGCCAGGAGCCTCCTCCCAGGAGCACAGCTTGAAGGGGCAACTCCACATACTTCTAGTGAACCAGAGGTGACCAGAGGCGACAGCCAGAGAGGAAGGCGGAAGGCAGAGTGAACGTGGAAAATGGAGAGCTTGCTGTCCCATGCCTCACTCTGCCTCTTAGTACTGTGATTCCAATCAAGACACTTAACCTCTCTGAGTCTCAGTGGTCCTATCTGTGAAATGGAGATTTGAATACTGGATCTGATCACTTCACATTTAATTGATCTGTAAATCTCAAGGTTCTGCTGGTGCTCTGATCTGGAGATAGCAGCGGTGCATCAGCGCTGATTGCACCACCATCAGCAAATCATATTCAGCTTGGCTGCTGTTGCACTCAGAACCATCCTGGTGGACCCCAGGGTCTGCGGGAGCCTCAGTGGTCCTGTCTCAGGGAAACAGTAAGGTTCTGAGGTACTAACACCTCTGGAAAATCACTCCCTTCAAGATTTATTCTTGGGTTTATGATTTAAGCCATGATCAATTGTAATACCTTACGAAGAATAGGTTTGCTAGATGTTCTTCCACCCATTTGATTAACTGCTAAGAACAAAGTTTTGTTTTTTGGTGGGATGATGATGTTGATGATGATGATGATGATGATTTGGGGGGGTATCAGTGATTGAACCCAGAGGCACTTAACTACTGAGCTACATCCCCATCGCTTTTATTTTTTTACTTTTAATTTTGAGACAGGGTTTCCCTAAATTTCTTAGGGCCTCATTAAACTGCTGAGGCTGGCTTTGAACTTGCAATCCTCCTGCCTCAACCTCCTGAGCAGCTGGGATGACAGGCGCGCCCCGCTGAGCCCAGCTTGTTTTTGTTCTCAATAGGAATGGGAATTGAAAGGGACAGCCAGATCATGAGATCTTGGAGATACAGGGATTTAAGAATGGCACTGTAGGGGAAGGGGAGAGGGAGCTGGGGCTATAAGTCAGCTCAGAGACACACAAGGCCAGGATGCAGGACCGGAGTGACAAGGGGAAAATGACAGTCTTCCGCAAATTTCCTAGAGGTCAATCTGCTTTTAACACCCTTAATTCCCTCTGACCAATATCTCATCTCCTCAAAAGTCAAGGTGAAGTAGATTCAAACCACAGGCTGAAGACGCGACTCGCCTTTGGGGCTGTGGGTCTTGGTCATGCTGACCAGTGGGCTGTGTCCATGGTTGCGTCTGTCTGGGTGGGCTGCAGAGCGGTGGTGCTGAGGCAGGGCCAAGCGTGGGGCTGGGAGGACGTGGAGGAGGTGGGGGTTGGCAAGCGGGGCAGGGGGCTGCAGGCACACGACTTCCACACTGGCATCACCTCTCAGACGACTCTGCACAGCCCGGGCTGCCACCCCAAGGCTGTTTTCCTTTTTCTTTCCCTTTAATTAATTTAAACTTTTTTTGATTAAGTGACAGCTCTCATCACTCCTGGCAGCTGCTAAGAGACAAGATAATTTATAGATGCATTGACACTATATGATTAGGACAAGTGTGGTAAATAGCAGACGAGAAGACTGCTCTCCCAACCTGCAGGGCCCCTCCCACCCCGGAGTGAGTCCCAGGTAGGCCTCTCTCGGGCCACGTGGAGCATTTGCCTTTCCCCACCACTAGACAATGAGGATGATGGTGTGTAGGTACCCGCATTGTCGTGGGCCATCCCAGTGCCCTGCTGCCCCAGGGTCTTTATCAGAGCTATCCATTTCCACCTGGGGGAAATGCTTAATTCTCAGGCTCAAAAGATTCTGGAAGCCCACAGGTCAGAATTCCCTGGCTGGTCTTCCAGAGCATACTCTGGGGCTTTATGCAGCCAGGCAGGGCCTGGGACACGGGCTCCCCTGGGCAGCCATGAGCTCCTTGTCCATTTCCCTTTGAATGTCAGGAAAATGCCATCACTTTCTCTGTGTGGTGTGTTGTGGGAAAGGTCGAGAATTCCCACTAGTCCACTCCCGTGCCTGCAGCCAAGGTAGTAATTAAGCTACCCCAGGAAATATGGCCTCCGTTCTTCAAACTTGTCAGTCCCAAGCTTCTGAAGAAGGTCCTTATCACTCCTTCTTCATATTAACCAGCAGTGTTCACAGGGGTCATCTGACACCCTCTTTCTGGTTAAGGACATTTTCTGTGCTCTGATGTTCTGTATGTGCCTTTCCTTGGGGCTGCTGTCTTCTCGGGAGCACTCCACTGAAGTCCCAAGGGGTCACTCAGGAGGCATTTTGCATGGGGTGGGGGTATACCCTGTGTATCTATTATCAGTATTTTCAAGGCACGATTAATCAGTGACACCAACCTTGTACATCTTCAACAGTTAATCTACTTGTAAATTGAAGGCTTGTGTCCTTACAGAGCTCTGGCTTCCTGGACACACCCCTCTCAACATGGACCCTTCCCTTGTAACTGAGGAGTAAGGCCTGAAACACACGCCCCCCCCCCCACACACACACACCTGATAAATGAGGTACTCTGGTTCCAGAAGATGGAGTGGACCAATACACGTTAGGATAAATGATCTATCTTGTCAGCTTCCAGGAATTGCTTGTTAACGTGGGAAGAAATGAAGCAGTTGAGGTTTCCCCTGGAAGATTACACTTTATGGCTGGTGTTTTTGTGGCTTTTCTTCGTGACGAGCCAGGCACGAATGACTGAGAGGGAACCCAGGCAAAAGAAGAGCCCTTGGATTTTTAAGGAGGGATCCATGTGGTGCATATTCCCAGTTTTCCCTCAATTTGCTTGGCACAGATGTTCCCATAAATACATTGAATTAAACAACTGTTAGCTCATTTTGTGGAGGGAACGCCCTACCTCTCTGTTGCCCCACCTGACCACCAAGGCTTTCTGGTGTGGATCTCCTGGAGGAGGACTGAGCTACTTACTGAGAGACATCAGGAACACTTGGGGATTGAGTGTGATATGCTCTACTGAGCCAAGTCACTTTGGTTTTTAAAAGCTTCTATGTTAAAACAATTGTGGATTCATAGGAAGTTTCAAAGGTGGTCCAGAGTCCCCTGTGCCCTTCACCCTGTTTCCCCCAGGGGTTACATCTCATTTAACTGTGGCATCAATCATCAGCAGGAAACTGACCCTGGTATGTGCATGTATGGTACTGTCACTTGTCACATGTAGATTTATATGCCATGGACATGCTCAAGATAGAGAACCCTTATGCTACCTCCTCAGTGTCACCTGCCACCTCCCTTCCACCCATGACCCTTGGTAAAAACTAATTGGTGTTCCATCTCTATAATTTTGTCCTTTCAAGAATGTTACATAAATGGCTTTTCTTGCCTTGCTGTGGATTACTTGAACATTTTTCAGAACTCCATTTTTATTTATCTCCAGGGTTTTCGGGTGTGCCTGTGTGTATAACTCTTTTTGTGGTTGCTCTAAATATTACATTATGTGTACATAATTTATCAGTCTACTGGTATTACTTTTTCCCAGTTCAAATGAGGTGTAGATATTTTATCTCCTTGTACCCTCCCCCAATTATAATATAATTTCCTTAGATATTCTCCACATGCATGAGAAACACATCAGAGTCATGAATTTTACTTTGACCTTCAAACATAATTTTAAAAACTCAAGAGGAGATAGAAAATATATTGTACCCTTTCTGCTTAGAGAACCTCCTTTAGCTATTCTTTTAGGGTAAATCTGTGGGCAACAAATTCCCTTAGTTTTTCTTCATCTCTGTAAATGCCTTTATTTTTCTTCATTCATGAAGAATATTTCCACTGGATATAGAATCTGAGCTGATGGTTCTTTTCATTCAGCACCTGAAAAACATTAAGCCACTGTCCTGACATCCGTGGTTTCTGATGAGAAATCAAGTGTTGTTCAAATTGGTTTCCCCTCTAAGTAGGTGTCATTTCTCTCACTTTCCTTTCGAGATTTTTTTTTGTTTGGCTTTTAGTTTTCAGGGGTTTGACTAATGATGTATCTTAGTATTGATTTGTTTGGGTTTATCCTCTTTGGGGTTCACTCAGCTTCTTGAATCTGTAGGTCGATGTCTTGCTTCAGCCACTGTTTCTTTGAGTACTTTTTCGCTCCATCCTCATTCTCCTCTCCTTCTGGGGCTCTGAGGATGTGGTTGTTAGATCTTTTGTTATAATCCCACAAGATCTATAACAAAAGATCTAACAACAAAGACTGTTTTCTCTCTGTTGTTCTCACTCAGTAATTTCTATTGTTCTCTTTCCATGTTTAGTGATTCCTTCTTTTCTTGTCTCCACTCCACTATTGAGTCCATCCACTGAGTTTTATAACTTTCTTTAATGTATCTTGCAGTTTTAAAATTTCCGTTTAATCTCCTTAATATCCCTTCTTTCTTTTTTCCCTCCCTCCCTCCCTCCTTCCTTCCTTTCTTTCTTAGTACTGGGTATTGCATCCAGGATCGCTCTGCCACTGAGCTCCATTCCCACTGTTTCATTTTTTATTTTGAGGGAACAGGATCTTGCTAAATTGCACAGGCTGGACTTGAACTTGCAATCCTTTTGGCTCAGCTTTTGGAGTAGCTGGGATTACAGGCATGCACCACTACACCAGGTGTATATCTCCTATTTCTTTGCTTCAAGCATTCTTATAATAACTTGTTGCATCATTTTATGATAGTGCTTTAAAATGCTTGTCAGATAATTTTAACAACTGGGTCATCTTAGTGTTGGTGTCTGTCAATTGCCTTTCCTCATTTTCCTGATTCTTGGTATGATGACTTATTTTCCATTGAAACCTGAATATTCTGAGTATTATGTTATAGGATTCTGGATATTTAAAGTCTGCTGATTTTCTTTGCATTTGACCCAGCAGAAAGAGGAATGCATCACTTTGTTACTGCTCAGTGAGGGTGGAAATCCAGGTCCCTACTCGGCATCTGCTGACACTCAATAATGCAGGGCCCTTCATTATGGCTGATCTTCAGGGTCCATGCTAGCCTTCTACTGATACTGCCCTGGCTGGGAAGGAGAGGGGGCCTCATTACTGCTTCCCTGACTCCACAGTGAGTGAGAGTCCTTATTACCACTGGACAGTGGTAACAGTCCTGACTCTCCACTAGTTCACTCACGAGGCCTCCACTGAGTTCGTGGAGATTCTGGGGAGCCTCATTACCACCCAGTGGGGAAGATGTCCTGGCTCCCCACTTGTCCTGACACCACCCTGCAGGGGGGGTAGGGTGCTGAGTGAACTCTAGCTTGTTAAAGATAAAAGTCTAGACTCCCCACTCAGCCTGAGCTGGAGGAGGTGAGGGTGGATGGAATCACAGTTTCTCCTGTGGAATGTGACTGAAATAGGATGACTAATGTTTTCCATTTTCACTTAAAAATAGGAAAAGGGACAGGTGTGTGGCTCAGTGGTGGACTTCATGCCTAGCACATGCAAAGCCCTGGGTTTCATCCCTAGTACTGCTGAGAAAAATAAGTCAATGAATGAATGAATAAACAAATGTAAATAAAAATAGGCAAATGACTTAAGAGATACTTATCCAAAGAAGATATACAAATGGCTCAAAAGCACCTGCAAAGATGCTTAATATTAAAAGTCATTAAAGAAATGTAAATAAAAACAACACTGACTGAGATAATACTTCATACCTGTTAGGATGACTGTTACCAAAGAACAGAAAAGAGTCAGTGCTGGAAAGGGTGCACAGGAATCAGAACCCTTTTGCATTGCTGGCAGGAATATAAAACAGTGCAGCCTCTATGGAAAAACGGTATGGCCGATCCTCAGAAAATGAAACAGCATGACCTTATAATTCCACTCCTAGGTGTATATGCAAAAGAATTGAAAGCAGAGAGTTGAACTATTGGTACAACCATGTCCAGAGTAGCATTATTTATTATATCTATAAAGCAGGCACAACCCAAATGTCCATCAGTTTTATTGATGAGTGATGGAAAAACAAAATGTGACAATGGACTATTATTTAACCTTTAAAGGAAGATTCTGACATATGCTGCATCATGGATAAATCTTGAAAATATTCTGCTAAGTGAAATAAGCCAGACACAAAATGACAAATACTGTCAGATTCCATTTATGTGAGGTATTAAGAATAATTAAATGCATAGAGCCTGAGAATATAATAGTGGTTATTAGGGGCTGGAGAAGAGAAGGTAAAAAGGAGTTATTATTTAATGGGTACAAAGTTTCAGTTTGGGATGATAAAAAGCCTTGGGAGATGGATAGTGATGATGGTTGTACAATAGAGTGAATGTACTTACTGTCATAACTATGCACTTAAAAATGGCTAATGGTAAATGTGTTGGTTAGCTTTATGTTACTGTGGCAAAATATCAGCAATAAGCAGCTTACAAGAGGGAAAGGTTTATTTTGGCTCCCAGTTTCACAGATTTCAGACCATGGTCACTTGACCTTGTTGCTTTGGACCTGTGGCAGCACAATAAATACATCATGGTGGGAGCACAGGGTGGTAGAGGCCTATGCACCTTGTAATGTACAGAAATCAGAGAGAGAGGGAGAGAGAAGAAAGGGGCTAGAGTCCCATGTCCTCTTCATGGGCACACCCCCAATAACTTAACTTCTTCCTACAAGGCCCCACTTCCTGAAGGTCCCACCACCTCCCCATAGCTCCTGAACTCCTGTCAGGGCAGGGGAGCTGGAGAGCAAGGCTACAGAGAAAACGGGGCAGGAAGAACACAAGGGAGAACTAGTGGAATAGAGAGATGGATGAGCAGGATGGCTCCTTGGCTCCAAGCCTTTAAGACAAGGGCATTCGGGGGGATGTTCAAGGTCAAACTATAGCAGTACGTTTTGTTATGCATGTTTTACTGTAATTTTCATAAAAAGTTTCTGTCTTAATAGATTTTCTCTTTTCTGGCCCTTTGACTAAAGAAGCTACTTTAATTGGGCTTCATTTTTTCTCTCTGTACCCTCTAGTGTGTCTGGGTTGCCCAGAAACTCAGGGAATATAACACTGTGTCCTTCCTCAGCTTCTGAGGTTCCTAGCCAACCAATCATCTTCCTTCTGTCCATTTGTAGAGTCTCTTTAATATCTTTTGTTATTTTGCATTGCTGGGGATCGAACTAGGGACCTTGCACATGCTAAACACTTTAAGTGCTCTACCACGGAGCTACACCTCTAGCCATTTGTGTTTATTTTTTTATCTAATGTTCAGGAGTTTTAGTTGCACTTAGTGGGAGGAATAGTGGGAAATATGTCTGCTTCACATTTCCAGAGGCATGTCTCCAAGATGCTTTATTTTCTATGAAGAATTCTGTTTGTGTTTCATTTCATTTTGCTAGCAGAGTCTCATTCTTTCCAATTTAGCACATACAACTCATACCTGAAAAAAAAAAATTACAGTTTTCATAGACAAAGGCTCCTACTTCTAAAATCTTATGTTAACATTTCCAAACATTTCCAGGGCAACAGTTATAGCATCAAATAAGTAGCATATTGCCATCCACCTAAACACTTCATTCCTGGACATCTCTTGTGCCCACGTTTCAGTCTTGAGCATTCCAGGTATATTTGACTTGTGCCCATCCACAATCATAAAATTAGTTTCTTCTACTTGTGCTGACACTTCTGTTCTCGTCCTAATCATTGGTTTGTTCAACTCGCCCCTTTCCTGTGCTTATTAGTATATGTGATTGAATGTTGGATTTGTCCTCTGCACCTCTTTAACCAAGATTTTTAAAACACTCCCTGGATGACACACTCCGTATGGCAGTAAAAGCAACGGGCTGTGAAGTAGGATATTTGGGTTCTAGTCCTAGTTTTTCCATTTCACTTCATTTCATTCCCTCAGATTCCTCATCATTAAAATGGAAGAAGTAGAACCCAGCTCATCCCTTGGGACCCTTCCTGTTTCAACTGTCTTTATGTTCTCATCCAGTGAAGTCAACGACACAGTCAGACCAGGAGAGGGAAGACAGAGGTGTCATCGTGGTCTGATTTCCTTGATGACCATCTGCTAGTGGATATGAGCCAGCAGTGGTGGACAGTATGCGTAGAATCATCATTGAGACTTCTATGAATTGTCATTGAGACTTGTAGCTGTACCTATTATTTTTAATTCTCATTGACTGTTGTGCTTGGAGCAATACCCAAGTCATCAGTGATTTTGTGTGATTTCCCCTTGAAGTTAGGTGACTTCACCGCAGGTCCTCTTTTTGTCTTTTGCCTCTTTCTTTCAGGATCCCTGCAGACCCCTTCTGCTCTTCCCTTCCTGAGGTGGAAGTGCTCACCTGTGCTCTCTCCATCCCTCCCTGGGCTTTCATGCCAAATTCAAGAAAGAGGAGCAAATACAGGGCCTGCCATCCAAGAAGGGAGGCAGGCTCCATGCACAGAATCCCTGTCAGGGCAGGGGAGCGGGAGAGCAAGGCTACAGAGAAAACGGAGCAGGAAGAGCACAAGGGAGAACTAGTGGAATGGAGAGATGGATGAGCAGGATGGCGCAGGGAGACAGGAATGCAAACAGAGGAGAATTTTCTATTGGGGTGGGGATGAATCATCCTCACCTGTCAGCCGCCGGGCCTCAGCAAGCTGGCAGCTTCTTCCTTTCACAGACTCTGGGTTGTTTTTAGCTGCCAGCCTAGGCTGGTGGGATTGTGCATCCCGTTCTTATTAAAATCTGCTAGAGGGACAGGGTCATTCTCTGGGGCAGCATGACTTGGCCAGTCATCCTGCCCCTTAGTGATTGATTGCAAACCTAACTCATTGTGCGGTCCAACGTAGCCGCTCCACCACCCATTTCTTGAAAAAAGACCCTGACCTCCCATCATCCACAGCATCGTAGGGCATTATGAACCTGGCCTACCATGTCCCATGCCTTCTCTTTGCCTTAAGAGTTTTTCAAGAAAACCTGCTAGGAACTTGATGCAGGATTTGGTTTTTGATTTCCAAAGGGTGATGATTTCTATGGATCCCTTTGTGCAAAAGCAAGCCAAAGCCAAATGTTTAAAGTGAGTGAGAAAAATATTCCTGGAGTAAAAAACATCTGGACTCTGTTGTGTGCGTGTGTGTGTGTGTGTGTGTGTGTTCCAGGAGGTGGCTCTAATTATGTTGTTCCCCTGTCCTTTGTTTCATCTTGCTGCCTTCTACTAAGACATGGATTTTTTGCCAGCTCCTTCTATAAGACTGGCAGGCTCTGTCACTCTCCACAGTCCTGTTCTGTCCTACTGGGGAGGATCTGGTCAGCATAAGTCTTACCATCATGATACCCCCCAGACTTCCCTAGCTGTGTGCATTGGGTGCTTCCAACTTTCCTCAACAAAGCTCACCTCTTCCCAACCTCCAAAACTATGGGATGTCAGGAATGTCCATCACTTGGGATGAGGAGAAGAAGGAATAGACTCCCCATCCCCAGTACCAGCTCCTCACCCTTGGAGAACTGTTAGCAAGATGGGCATTAATGAAGACCTTTCTCTGGATTGTTTTGCAAAGAAAGGACTCACAAGTCACAGGCAAGTCCTTAGGGGACCTGGGACCTTAGGGGACAAGGCACTTGTGAGGACTGTTTAGGGACAAGAAATGTGGGACTGGAGACCCCGGTATAATGGTACCCCAGCATATTATGTTACTATTTTGCTGGACACAAATGGTAGATAATGACTGCAGAAGCCCTGTTCCTTCTGAGGGCTAGAAGATCTTGGCAAGCTGTGTGATCAGAACCATTGAGAGCCTTGAGGAACAGAGCAGTGGGGGATGCTCCTTCCCAGGCCTAAACTTCTGGCCCTGGGGCTTGCAGGAGTCCCTGAAGGCAGCCCGGAGCCCCCAGCTGGGGCCTTCCAGCTGCTTCAGAAGCCAGCAGTGCCTTTCACCTTTCAAGCCAATGGCCCCAGAGGTCCTGAGCTGGCTGAGATGAATTCCAATGAGAATGAGGTTGCAGAGCCCCTGACTGTGGGGCAGAGGGCACTCACCAAGCTGCAGCTCCTTCCTGTACTCCTTTCCCTTGTGCCTCAGTGAGGAGAATGTGGCAGACAGAGGCACACCTGCCTTCTGAAGCCACCTGAAGGAACTGGGGTGTCTGGTTTTTTTTTTTATCTGGGGAGTCTGCAGAAGGCATGGGGGCCAGGAGAGGGGAAGATCCTTTAGTGTCCTTTGGAGTTTTCATTGGGAGCCAGAAAAGCCTTTGGGTGGGGGGCAGAGCCATCTTGCCCCAGGCCCTCCATGCCCACCTGCTCATCCTCCATGTTCCCTCAGCTGCATGGCCTCCCAGGCTGTCTGCTGCCATGGCAGACTCTGCAGGTCTTGCAAGAAGAGCAGCTTCACAGGCAGGGATCCCCCACCCCTGTTCATCGCCCTCCTCCTCCTCTTCTCTGCAGGTCTCCCTGAGCCTTTGCAGGAAGGTGGGCCCACTGAGAGTTAGTTCCCTAAGCACTCAGCTTAAGGGGCAAATACCAATGCCTCCCCTGTGCAGCGAGGACTGCACCTCTAAGCAGGGCCCCCGGGGGTTGGGGTGTTTGGGTGCCTGGCCCAGCCCCGCCCAGCCCATGTCAGCTTCAGCCATTAGCAAGGAATCTGAGCAAGCACCTACTCCAGGAGGCGGCCCACCTGACCCGGCAGACAAGCCATACATTGTAGATGTAGGAGGGAGAGAAGAAAGAGGCAGGAGTCAAAGAACCTGAGCTCTCTTCCTCCTTCTGAGTGTCCTTGTCCTTATTACAAAACCTTTTTGTGTCTTTTTTCTCCATCTGGAGTAACATTGACCACCGTGCATTAAAAGCTCGTTAGATTCAATGTCATACACTGATTATTTTAATTAATTATTTTTATGATTGCATACATTCAACATCCATTCAATATTTCATACATTCATTATTTTACACATAATAAAATATATAACAAATTTGAAATGTTTGCTAACCAGTCAGAACAGATAACAGATGAATAAGCTGTGTACTCACCTTGGGGTGTCCCAGATGAATCCAGTCTGGCAAAGATGGTCTCCTTTAAACTCCACAGAACCGTGAAATGTAGGTATCACTATGGACTTATTGTGATTTTTATTCTGTTTCACAAATTCAGAAACCAAGGCTCAGAGAGATTAAGTAACTTGCCCCAGGTCCCACAGCTAGCAGAGATACCAGGAAAGGTGATAGTGAGGAGGGGATGGCTACCTTCCCTGATGTACTGCTGGGGAAGCCCAGCCCCAGGTTCGGGCTCTTTGTCTCAGGATATGCTCAGAGCCTAGGTGTTTAACAGCTGCCCCATCCTAATACCAGCTCTTTCCCGGGGCCATCTCACATAGCCAGTTCAGCAGCGGGGCAGGCTTTGTAGGCAAGATGAGCCCGGAGCCTGGGTGGGGTATGTCAAACCAGCCATGACAGCCAGGCGCTGTCATCGCCCCAGCATCACTGTGCCCTATTCTCCAGTCTAATCCAGCCCAGGGGAACCCAGGGATCCTTCCATGTTCTCAGAGGCTGGGCCAGAAGGCAAAGAAGGCTCTGTGGCTTCTACACCAACCTCCATCAGAGCCTGGCATCCTGGAGACAGACACACACCAGCATTTCCTGGCATTTATCTTTAGATGTTTAAATGTCATTTCCTCCCTAAAGTATTCTTCATTGACCCCAGAGATATCAGGGGACAAGGTTCTGCTGCCCTAGTCCTTGGTTGTGGCACTGGGAAAAACAGCTTGGAAGCGGAGCCCCTGCAAGGGCTGGGAAGCAGGCCTCTGAGCAGGCGTGATGCGTGGTCGCAGCAGCACACACTCCAGGGGGCCGCCTCTACTTGGTGTTGTCACCTCTCAGCAGGTTTCTTAGAGAAACTGGTGTCAAGCAGTGAGGTTTGTGGTGATGTACTGCATTTAAGTGCTGTATCTTCTAGGATCCTGGGGACAAGAGGCAGTGTCCAGCAGATGTGGCTGCTTCAGCCTGGGCCTCTGGGAGCAAGACACAAGTACACACCCAGGGCACAGCTGTGGGTCAAGCACGCTACCTGCAGCCCTGCAGGTCCTGGGCAGCTCTGCTGTACATTTCCTTCAGAGCCTGGAGGAAAGAGCACTGTGTAAGGGGACTTGAATTCTGATCCCATCTCTGCTTGATTCAGCCATCTCCAGCCAATAGTAAAGGCTCAATAAATCATTTTACCTTTTCTTGAATCAATATGCAAACAAATAGATATTTAGCAGAGGTCTATACAATGGGTTTAATGAATTTTCAACCTATTGCATTGGAGGAAAATCCAGCATCTGAATCTAGTTTTATTGATCTGTTGAGTACATACCAATGGATCTGTCCTACAGGACAGTATTGTGGGACAACTAAGAAGAGACAGCTGAGAAAAGACTCTGAAACACACGCTTCTGTCCAAATCTAACAACTTAAAATCCAGGTGACATTTAGAGTGTAAACAAACAGGCCAGTAAAAAGATAATTCAGAAACCAGTGAGCTCTTGGGCCCCCCTGATGTTTTTGACGAATGAATGAATGAATGAAAACAATTTGATGAATTGTGAATGACTCTCCTAGCCTACCCCATCCCCTTGCCCTCTGTGCACCGTTCCACTCTGCCGTATGAATTGCCATGTGAATTTATTGCTCCTGCCAAATGAAGTCAGCTAAGATGGAAATGTTAATTTATTGGACCAGACATGTGTCAACACAGCTCTGATAAAATGCAGCTACATGCCATTCTAAAGCCCACTGTCTCGAAACCACTTACCATACTCCTGAAAAACTGCTGTGTTGGAGGTTTCACGGCTGCTTCCTGCTAGAGCCTCCTCCCGGCCATCTCTGTCAAGTCTCACTTCACGCCCCTCTATCACCTGCAAAGGAGCCACTGGAGTCCCTGAAGCCACTTCCCTTTCCCACCTCTGGGTCTTTGCTTGCAATGCTCCTTCCATCCACAAGACCTCCCCCACCACCCTTTGCCACTTGGGCCACAGAAATCCTTCTGTCCTTTAAGTCCCAGCACAAATGCAGGCCCTCCAGCAGCCTTCCCCTGCCCTGAGCTAGAGGTCCCCTCCTCCCTCTTTCCTTTTTTCTTTGTTCTGTCATTAATTGAATACACTGATTTTCTCTCTTCCTGGACCATAAATACCTTAAAAGCTAAGACTGATGAATTTTTAAACCATGTGCTCCTCAGTCTCTTCATTCAGAGCAGGGCCTAGTGTAAAGGAGATGCAGCAGGAAGTTGTACAAGAGAATAAGATTCAATGTAGGGCCAGCCCAAGTGCAGATCCTAGCTTCCTCATTTGCCAGATGAGGGACCTAAAAAGTTAAGTTGCTTAACTTCCCTGGGCTTTGGTTTTCTTATCTGTGAGGTAAGGTGGGATAATCACCTGTGTTATGAGAATGACTTCAGCTTGCTTCTCCACTTGGCCATCAGTCGGGGTAGCCGCCTCTGTCTTTTCTTTCTCCTTGCTTTACCAGGGCCCATCATCTTCAGTGTTTCTTCTAAAAGGACCAATACCTATGCAACATGACCTTTTTTGCATCAGAGCTTGGCAGTAGGAGTTTTACTGAAATGGGCAGAAGGTTAAGCCACATATAAGCCATGGGAAGGATCTCACAGATGACCAAATTTTATTACCTGTGTTTGGTGAGTAACATGATGAGTACAGATAGCTGAAGGGAAGGAAGGACCTTTGGAGATTTGCATAGTGACCAAGTTCAGCTGGTGTCTTTATGTGTAGATTAGGCTGCCCACCCACTGGCCTTAAAGCCAGTGTCCTTGAGATGTGAATAGTTGTTCTGAGATTAAAAACAAACAAACAAACAAAAAAACCTAAAAGCATTCTGTGGTTCCAGTGTGCACTCCCTGCAGCCCATTCCTGTGTCATAGGGCATGCTAACTTATGCAAGTCTCTGAGAAGCCCTGAAACAAAGAAACCTTGTAATTTTGCTTAAGCAAAGTTTATTTTGTTTCTTACTGAATATAGGCAGCCCTGAGCCACAGGTGTGAGTTCCATCCAAGGGGCAGTCGGATGTCTGCCAGGAACCCTGTTTTTTTCTGTTGGGGAGAGAAGCTGGTCAGCTTGCTTTATCCAAAGAAGGTATCCAAGGGCCAACTCATTTCCCAGAGAAACCGAAACAGCACTCGCCACTTCCAGTTCCAAGGAGAGGTGGGCCCTAGAGTCAGCTGTTACCTGTTACGGAGGGACAGAGGGAGGGACAGAGGGACGTGATGAATTCAACCTGCACACCAGGCATCCTCCAAGGCATCCAGGGAGCGGGGGTTCATTTGACATCAGGGTGTGTGTGTACTGAGGGAGCTGTGAACAGGGGACTCTAATCCTGAGCGTCCCTTCATGAGACTCAGACTGATTTGCACTTTTATTTCTTGCTCTTATATATTTTCCCTTCCTGGCTGTTTTGCCTTTTGATCCTCTTTTTTGTGTTTTTCAGGTTTTCCTCTTTAGTAATTTTGACTTGACTTTTTAGCTTTTGTCTTACTTCTTCCTCTGTGAGGGTCCTCCCCCACTCACCTGTTGCTCTAGAGTCACCTCCATGCCTACCCACACGTCCAGTGTCAGACCCCAGCAGACTCCCTGAGGTTGAAGCCATCAGACCCCCTACAGAACCCCCTCAAGGCCCGCTGTCGTCCTGAGTTACAGTTGTTACAATGAAATATTCAGCCTTTCTTCTGAGTGGAAACACTTTATGGTATTAGCTCCAAGCCTGGAAAAATGAATATAAAAACTACAGCAGCATGGGGATCACAAGGAGAAGTGAAATCACAAGGAGAAGCAGTCGAAGCCAGGGAGACTGGACTCTAGCGTGGAGTGTCCAGGGTGCCTGCCTCGGGCAGCTGCTCACCTGTGATTTCATCCCAGGGGGCAGCTGGGGAGGTGCAGGCTTCACAGATGGTGGCTGTTAGAAGCCCAGGCAGAGCCCCGGATGTTCAGGGGCCCTCCCTTGCCCTCACACCGCCCAAGCTGAGAGTGTTGGGTCTCTCCAGGGCACAGTGGGCTTGATTAAGGGTTCTCTCTGTCTGTCGCCCTCCCCTCGTGTGTTTCTCTGCTCCTCTCCGGGCCTGCCTGGTTCCCTTGAAGGGTTGCTCAGCTTGCTTCTTTCCTGGTGTCTTCCCTTCTTGGAAGGAAAAAAGGAAGGGATGATTTATATTTACAGATTTTAACCAGTGAAGTCACATGCCAGCCCCTGGGGTAGCTACTATCATCTCCATGTTACAGATGTGAAAACCAAGCCACGGTGTTTGATTAACCTGCCCCAGGTCTCGGGCTTGGTAAGTGGCCAGGCAGTGTCTCTCCAGGGACTGGGTTCTCCACCACCATGCTCTAGGCCTGGACTGGTACCAGCTGGAGGCCTGTTGGAGGCGACTGGGACTCACAGCACTGTACCCCAGGGGATGTCTCCATGAGGAGAAAGAGAGAAGCTACTGTTCACTTGGCATCTAATGTGGAAGTCACCGTCACATCCATGATCTCATCTCATCTTCATCAAGACCCTCTGACAAAGGTGTCACCCTCACCACCCTTTACCAATGAGGTCTTGGAGGATCAGAGAGCCTAAGGGCCAGAATTTCCCCACTAGGAAGGGTAGAAGGTGGACTCAAGGACTCGTTACCTCAGATTCAGTATTTTTCACATTTCCCATGCTCCCAATAAAGACACGCCTTTTGAGCTTGGTAGTCTCTCCCCCTGTTTGAAAATTCACACATTCACACATCATAAACACGTGTTTATCATTGCTAAGTGTGGGGTTGAGGTCATTTCTATGTAATATTCTAATGATGGTGAAATCAGATGCAGCCAAAGCCATTTGGACGTAGATTACCTCTTCCAGAGAATGGGACCTGGGAAGGGTCTCCTATACCCAATACTCTGCCATGCATATCCCATCTGGCATTCATGCCCAGTGCTTTTCTGGGAAAATCAGCTTCAAAACACTGTGACCTGCTCATCATTCCTCATCTTAACCTCAAGGTCTCTAAATGATGATACTTCAAATTCCCGTAGTTGGTATAGAAGACCTCAGTTCTGGCTGGTATTGGAGTCATGTTGGGTTCTTTTCAGAATGCTGACGCCCAGGTCCCAGGTGATCTCATCTCTGGGGATGGGGTTCCAACACTTTGTTTGAGGTTCTTGGGGAGGTAAATGCTGGTGGCCTCTGGCCAGCCTTTCAGAGTGAGGAGTCCTGGGTTTGTCTTCTGGTGGCGTGTGCCTTGGCTGCAAGGTGGTCCAGGGAGATGAGAGGAGAAAGTAATGATGTTGTTAATCAGACACTAATCTGTGCTAACGTATCGTCCCTCCCAGGTAGCAGAACATTCTAATTCAGTTAAAAAAAAAAAAAAAATCTCATCTCCTTGAAAAGGCCCTTGAGAAGTGAGTGATGTGAATGTCGAGAATTTCAGGGACCCGACTGGAGAGTTATTTTGGGCAGGAGACTTTTTATTGTGCCCTGATTCCCCTATAAGTGGCTACCTCTCCTGCCTGCAACAAAGGTTGCCATAGAATGTCAAGGGAGGTTTTCCAGGGGGTGTCGGGGGAGACCTTCCTCCCGTCATCACAGAGAAGGGCCAGCCATGTGCAGGCTGAGCTCGCTCCTGGGGCTTCAGTGGTGACCAAAACTAGATGTGGCTGTCTGCCCACACAAGGCTCACATATGGTGAGGAAAATGATATTGCTGAAGTAATTGTCTCCTCAGATATAGAATGAAGGCGCTCCTCCTTTCTGAGTCTGGGTCCCTGCTTTAACCCTCGGAGTGTGTAAACCTACTTGGCCGACTGAGACATAGAGCCCATCCTCAGTGCTGGTTTTGCATGGGTTAGATTTGGCCTTTGATTTTGGAGCCTCCATGAGGCCCCCAAAGTGCTCCACCTGCCCACCACATGATGCCTGCCATTCTTTTGCCTTTGTCTGGGGACATTTCTACATTTCAGATGGATACAAACACAAAAATCTGCAAATTCCACTACTCCAAGGAGAAGGACTTCCAGGATTGAATTGTATAATAAGATGTAAATGCTTAAAGTCATGGGAGCAGGTTTTGATAGATGGAGAGAGTCTGACAGAAGTAGGGACTGGAGAAGGACAAGGGAAGAGCCCATGCAAACAAATTCTGCCCACATCACGTTTCTGCTCAGATAGGCCAGAGCCGAGTGGAGGAGGTCAAGATTTGAGCAATGGGATTGAGAGAAGAGGAGGCAGGCAGGAAGAGAAGGGAAGACTCCTGGGTTATGGTCCAGGTTCACATCCTAAGGAGAGGACTGTCCCAGGAGGGGCTCAGGGGCCTTCCTCCAGCAAGTAAAATGAGCTTCAGAGATCACCCAGAAGCCTGACCTATGGAACTGACTTTTCCATGGAGGTAACTGACACCCCCGGAACAGATGGCTGGCTGAGCCGCCAGGGCAGGGCTGCTAGTCAGCTTTGGCCT
Organism: Callospermophilus lateralis; assembly: GCF_048772815.1. Lineage (NCBI taxonomy): Eukaryota > Metazoa > Chordata > Mammalia > Rodentia > Sciuridae > Callospermophilus > Callospermophilus lateralis. Next base: position 67,072,584 of record NC_135308.1, read on the forward strand.
CGGACTCTGCCCATGCTGACCCCAGAGGGAATGAGCTGGTCACTCTAGTTCTACCAACCACAGAGGGGACTCAGCACCTAACTGAAGGATTCTTCACGTCCTGGGGCCAAGAGCCCACTGTGGTCTGTTGCAAGCTCCAGAGCCCTGTGGAAACACCCACAAACACGCACAGGAAACTCTAGTGATTTTATACCATAGAACCGACGTTAGGTGAGGGTGAAGGGATAGAGGTGTTCATTTTACAGATTAGAAAACTGGGCCCAGAGGCCTCTCCACCCACTCCAGTGCCTTTTCTTTCTTTGTAGAGCATCCCACATCTACCATGAGTTACCTTCACATTCAACTAGACTCTCAAGGGCATGAGCAGGGGTCACACAGCCTAGAATTTTCCAAGGTAGTTCAGGTGCCTCATATTCTGCTTCCATAAATCCAGACTTGCCAGTCTATGTGTACTGGTTCAGGGGTCCAGAAAGGGGCATAAACCCACCCTGCAGACACACACTGAGTGCTCAATTAATAGTGGTTGCAATGTTGTTGAAGAGACTAGAATCTCAAGGGTAGATAAGCCAGTTCCTCTTGAGAGATCTTGACTCTGCAGTCCAACTTCAGCCACACTGGAGAGAAGACAGCCAATGCTGGGCTAACTGGGACTTCACAGAGGTGTCAGTTGTAGGTACCAGGGCCCAAAGCCTGCCCTGTGCAAGGGTCACTTCCACACTGTCCCTGTGTAGTCCACATGCTCCAATTTGGCCCACACTGAACTCATTCAGCCTTATTCTGCCCACTGCCAAGCTTTTCCCAATGGGGTCACTTTGGCCATGGCCCCATGCATTTCTGTACCAGGATAATACAGCTTGATATGGGAGCCAGTTCCAGCAAAACTCTGTGTGTGTGTGTGTGTGTGTGTGTGTGTGTGTGTGAGAGAGAGAGAGAGAGAGAGAGAGAGAGAGAGAATTTAATAGGGAGGGTGAATATGAGGGGATAAAGAGCTACAGAGCCTGAAAGGGACAGGGAGCCACTCCCACTAATTATCCCTCCCCCCTCTTTCCCCCACCACCTCTCTGCCCTCCACCTGGGAAGTTCCTTTCCTCTAAGCTGCCACTATTAATTTATGTGAGAGATTAGACCAGGGAGATGCCACCCGTCCCTCGTCCAGGCTGTAATGACTGAGACGGTGGGAGGGATGGTAGGGTTGACTGGGGCCATCTTCATTAGATGGAGCTGGTGTTGGGATAAAGGGGATGCTTCTCATCACTGTGCTGTGACCTCTGGTGACTTCTCTCATGCTGTGATTGGTTGTCTCAGTCATGGAACAGGTGTGTTGGCCAAGGTGGGAGGAGAGTGTCACCACTGAGACCCAAATTATCCACAACCCTTTGAGTGTATCCTCTGCATGAAGAAGAAAAGGGATTTTTCTCTTGTCTGCAGGAGTCTCTCTGAGTAGAGCTTCTGGAACATCTATATGCATTTTGAAACCTTGGAGTGTGGAGTAGGGGTGGGCAAGCAGAACCTGATAAACATGAAAGAGCTGCCTGGGGTACTGGGCAAAGCCAGGACTAAGGAGTATATCTGGGTTCTAGTCTTGACCCTAACCTACAGTGATTTCTTGGGCAAGTGACTTACCTTCTCTGAGATGTGGTTTCTGTATTTGGAGAAGATGTATCCATCCCTTACCTACAGCTGTTGTGCAGATTAAATGGCATTTTATATTTGAAGCTCTTTGCATGGTTCTGGAGCTGAGGATGTCCTGGTGGGTACACTAAAATTTTGGTCCCTGCCTCTCACCTAATTGCATGAAATGTACTCTTACGGAAGTCAGATCCTGTGGATCAAATAAAAAATGGCCACATAGTTAAGAAGACCATCTATTAGTGGTTAGCAGAGTGGAAGTCCACAGCAGCAATAGCAAGACAGTTCTACTTGCAATTAAACAAAATTCTCAAATGGTTTTTCTCATACTCCCACCCCAGAGGATTATAAAATTTAAAGCTAAGTGAAAAACATAAGAAACTTATATGGTATTTATAAAGCATGCTATAACTGTAATATTTTTGTTCTTAATTGGCTTCATAACCATTTTGGGGACAGTCTGCCCCCATTGACCCCCAAATTAGATAACTTTTTAAAACCTTATTTCATAAAAGAGAAAATGAAAGGGCAAAAAACAGAAGAGATATGATTAGTGTTAAAAAGCAAATTAGGGGGCTGGGGATGTGGCTCAAGTGGTAGCACGCTCGACTGGAATGCGTGCGGCCCGGGTTCGATCCTCAGCACCACATACACACAAAGATGTTGTGCCCGCCGATAACTAAAAAAAAAAAATAAATATTAAAAAAAAATTCTCTCTCTCTCTCTCTACCTCTCTCTCTCTTAAAAAAAAAAAAAAAGCAAATTAGTAGGGGGGCTGGGGTTGTGCTCAGTGGTAGAGTGCTTGCCTAGCATGTGTGAAGCACTGGGTTTGATCCTCAGCACTGCATAAAAAAACAACATAAATAAACAAAATAAAATAAAAGGTATTTTGTCCATTTACAACTAAAAAAGAAATTCTTAAAAAAATAAAGCAAATTAGTAGGACCAGAATATAACTCAGTGGTAGAGCACTTGCCTAGTACGCAAGAGGCCCTGAGTTTGATCCCCAGCAACACACACACACACACACACACACACACACACACACACACACCAAGTTAGAAACTGCTGGTTAGAACTTTTTGTACTTGAAGCTTCAGTTTGTTCATCAAATCTCTTTGTTACAAATCATTTTTGAGGAAAAAATGGGATTTATCATGGAAAATAGATTTGAGAAGGAAGAAGACAACATAGCCAGTCTAGAGGTGTCCAGCAATTGAGTTCCATCTTGCTACAAAATAGGCTTTCTGTCCCTGGAGCCTCATGACTTCCTTTCCTCCCTCCTAGCTGATCTTCAACATGATTGTAATTATCTACTCCTTTGTTACAACCAGGCTCAGACCTGGTGAACCTGGCAATGAATGAACTATCTTTCTCTGTTCCTCTGCTCAGGAAAATCCATCAATAATTAGACCTTGATTTTTAAATTTTGCCATCTAGAAACAAAAACTGTCTATAATCTTCCAAAACAGAAATCAAATGCAGCCCATTTAATTATCAACAAGTAAACAAAGTGATTCTTCCTCCGTAAGATGCCCGAACACATTCATAATTGGCTAATTAAACAACCATAGAAACAATTATTCAACATAAAGAGGAGGAAAGAGAAGAGGGAAGGAGAGAGCATTAGCAGACATACATCGCTGTTGGCTGGGAAGGTAATGAGCTGTTCCAGGCCAGTGAAATTCAGGGAAAGTAATGAAAGAATGGAAAATAACCCTGGGATGGTGGAGCCGCTTCTGCAGACAAGTCTATGAGCCGGAGTGTGCCTTCATGCTTTCCTACCAGGAGATTATCTTCTCTTTCCCATGGCTGCCTCCCACTATGCCTTACGAAGATAATCCCAACAAGCCTTCCTTCAAGTTAGTTTCGTAGCATTTCTGTCCCACAAAGACTTAGGGCACCTTGGGTACCTCCAGCGGCTCACCAAGTATCATTAGGCTAACCATAGTTTCCATTTCACCTGAGATAATCCCGGTTTGCACTTGTATTCCCATGTAATCATTAATAGTACTCTTTTTTCACTCTCAAAAGGACCCTTATTTGAATGATAAGTATACAGCAGTCCCTGTCTCATGGAGGAAGAGTAAAAAAGTGTCACTATAAGTCAGTGCTGATGGGATGATAGGTAGCTGCCTGGAATGATGTGTTGAGAAGGATTCTGGAGCCAGGTCGAGGCTCAGCAAGTAAAGCCATGGTGATAAGTTAGCAGCATCTGCCCTTGGGGTCAGTCAGGAGCAGGAGGCACACTGGTGTCATGAGATCAGGGCTGGAGGAAGGTTGGAGGATTTGGCTTTCAGACCCAACTCTGCTCCTATCTCCGATGTCACCTTGGGTGGATCATTTCCCCTATCTGACATTGGACCAAGTCACGTGTAAGGTCTCTTTCTATCCCATGATTCCAGTCTAATCTTGCATCCAATGGGAAATAAATGACATCTGAGCTCCCTGCCAACCCTAACATTATGTGATCCCATGATAATTTTATGTGAAGTTCCTCTTTGCCCCAAAGAGAAACTGTACTTTGGGACAGATGCCAACTGGCATTTCCATAGTGCCCTTTACATTTCACAGAACACTTTTATGTGTATAACCACAATCCCATGACTTAGGCTTTATTTTCATCATTTTCATTTTTTGGATGAAGAAATCAAACCTAAGAAATGTTGAGCCATGAGACTCTGGGCTCTGACTGCCTGAGTGCAGACCCTTGCCTTGGCACCTATGATCTATGTAGTTTGAGCAAGTTAACTACTTACTCTTCCAGTGCTTCACTGTCTACACCTGTAGGGTGGGGATAATATATTTACATCAATGCCATTGTGAGGATTAAGTGAAGTAATTCATGCAAGGTGCTTGGGTTACTAGCTGGAATATACAATGCCAGAATAAAGGGGCTGATAAAAGTGGTAGAGGTGGTGGTCATAATAGTATGGCAGTTCTTATACCCAACAGATAAAGGGACTAACCAGACTCTTCTCAGATGCTATGATCTCAGAATTCATTGCACCTTGTCTACCTTAGAATTTATACATATGAGCCAAAAATAGCAGGTTAATGAGAAAAAGAAAAACAACAGTGAAGGAGATAGTTATAGTTTGCAAGTTGAGAATCCCCCCGCCCCCAAAGTCCATGTTGGTCCCTAGGGTGGAGCTATCTGGAGGCTGTGGAACCTTTAAGAGGTGGGGCCTTGTGGAGATCTTTAAGTGTTCTGGAAGGGGACTGTGGGACCCTGGCTCCTTCCTCTTTTTTAAAATATTTTTATTTTATTTATTTATTTTTATGTGCTGCTAAGGATCAAACCCAGGGCCTCCCACATGCTAGGTGAGCGCTCTACTACTGAGCCACAATCCCAGCCCTCCTCTTCCTCTTTTGTTTCTGGTTAAAAGGTAAACAGTTTGCTCTGCCACACATTCTCCACCATTGCCATTCAGCATCCCCATCCTGTGAGGCCCAAAGCAACAAGTCTGTCTGGTTATGCACTGGAACCCTCAAGACTGTGAGCCAAAAGAAATCTTTTCTCTTTATAAGTTGATTATTTCCAGTGTTTTATTATAGTTTCAGAAACCTGACTATCACAAATACTGAGAATATTAACTAAGGAGCTCAGATGCTTCCCTCCTCTATTTCTGACCATGCCAGTGAAGTTAGTGGCAGGGTGAAGATGGCTATTTTGGTTATTGTTCTTGCATGCACACAGCCGTTGAGTGAGTAGGCCAAGCTCATGCTTGCACTCTATTCTTTCTCCCTTTCTCTCGGGTAATGCTGCTTCAGATGTCAGTGTTCCTCCAGTGACCCATCCTCATTATGTGGCTCCATCTGGGTCAGGAAATTTTCCCTCAATCCGCACATAGCAAGGTCTCATGTTCCATTAATGGCATCAGTAACCCAGGCTGATGCTCGTGGCTCTGAGTTCTTCCATTTTCATTGGAAGCAATTTACAAATTTTAAGCAATTTACAAGAAATATCTCAATTAGCTGGGCTCCTGTGTGACCCAATGAATGCCAAATGTGGACATCTGCACATCCCTCAGATATAAATGAGAAAATCTGACACAGCCAAAGAAGAAAACAGGAGAAACGGTGGGGAAAAGAAAAAAAAACAGGTTAAAAGGGGAGAGGAAAAAAGAAAGAAGAGAGGAGAAGGGATGAGGAAGGAGAAAGAAACCAAAGGGGTCTAGAAGTGCAGACATGAGGACAGAGCTATTTTCACCCAATATGAGATAGAATCACTTCTTTCTTGAAAATTTGGTGTTTCTGCTAAAAATATGTCACCTTAATGGTGTCTTGGGTACAGAAAGATCCAGAGCAGCATGATGCTTTGCAGAGAGGCCAGGCATGGAACTGCGCTCACATGTGGGTGGGGGTGCATTCTTTGCTGTGCTGAGAGTGGAGCCCAGAGCATTGACAGCACAAAAACTCATTTCTCCAAGAAGTACCAGGACTCCAGGGTCCCTCTGCCTGCCTTCCTCTTTTGGCTGCATTGTTGGGCTACAATTTCTATTTGGGCACTACTGTTCTGGGGGAAGAGGAAGAGAAAGTGAGGGAAACTTCCCCCCAAGAACATGACCTGGCAGAGGCAGTGAGCTGGAGGCTCAAGCTGATGGTGGGGAGGTCCTCACACTCACAGGGCCAGTCCCACCTCAGCCGTATTGTACAGTAGTGTCCCTCTAGAGGCTACCAGTAGCTACTGTGTTCTTTAAGGAGGAGTCAGGGACCTCTGACTCTTAACTCTGCCCCTAAGAAAGGAAGAGTCAGGGACTAGGGTCAGGGAAGGCAACACAGAGCCACCCTAGGGTGAAGCAGCCACTGGCTATTGACTTCCCCTGACAGAAACAGGACCAGATCCGTCACCAGGTGGAGTGGAAACCTCAGCACCAAAAGCAAGGAACTAGCTAAATTATAGTACACCTATCCATGCTACTCAAATGCTGTAAAGTTATTGAAAGTGATATTGTAGATAAAACTGAATAATGTATAAGATGTTGAAAAGCTATTGTTAAGCACGAAGACAGGAGACTGTAAAATAATATGAACAGTATGATCACAATTTTGGAAACACACAAACACCCCATACACACACATGCCACACAGGAAACATTAATCACACATACCAAAATGATACCAAGGCTAACCTCAAGGAAGGACAATGCTGTTTATCTTTATCTTTCCTTTCTCACTTTTCTTTCTTTCTTTTTCTCTCCCTTCCTCCCTCCCTCCCTCCCTCCCTCCCTCCCTCCCTCCTTCCCTCCTTCCCTCCCTTCCTTCCTTCCTTTTCTTCCTTCCTTTTCTTCCTTCCTTCTTATCTCAGAGTTCTCTTAAATTTCTAACATGAAATCTGTTATCTTTGCTATTAGAAAATGCCATGATCAAGACTGCAAGAGGGAAAAATGGGCTCAGCTGAAGGAATGAGTGGGGGTACAGGGTGCAGCTCAGGCAGGCAGGATCTAGAGGGAGAGAGACAAAACTCCAAAATGCTTGTCCTTGACTTATTACCAGCCATTTAAGAAAAGTGAACCAAAGGATGAAAAGGCAAAAGCAGGACCCCCTGGCCTTTACCTTTGCAGTTTGACCTTTAGCAGCCTGGGCACTCCTGCTTTAAATACCTTCACCTCTTTTCCAGCCTGGGCTTAAGGCTTTCCTCATTTGCAATGCTAAGCTTTTTATCACTTCCTCCTCAAAGCTTTGTAGTTCACTTGAAAGACCTCAGTGAAGACTGAAAGGCCCAGGAAGCCGGGATTATCCAATGCCAGTGTCTGGGACAAATGAAAGGTCATGGGAATGAGAAGGGAATATTTCCAGGGTGTTCAAGAAATCCCCAAGACTTGAGAAGTCAAGGAATCATTTGAAAATGTGGTCTTCCTTGCTATGGATTGGGGGGTGCCTCTCTGATGCTAGAGACCATTCACGTAGGGAGGACAGCAACCAATTTCTCTGTACACAAAGCCTCTGTGGTGGGACTGGGAAACAAGATGAACCCCGTGGAAAAGCCCAGGGAAATAGATTATCTCAGGTTGGAGTGGAAAGTGCATTGGTGAGAACTGACCAGAAGAGCTATTTTCAAATACTCAAAGGATTTCCAAGTCTCATCAATCAATGAGCAAAAAATATCCCTATCCTGTGCAAAATTCTGGGTTAAAAGCTGTGGAGTCTAAATATAAGACAAGGCTTCGCCCATGAAGGACTGACAGTTTGACTGAGAAGTCAAGATGTAATAGACCCACATAAAATTAACATTATCAGAAATAAATTACAGCAGTAAGCGAGAAATGTCACAAAGTCATTAGTATGTGATTAAGGGGCAAGGGAACAGCATAGACCAGGAGCACTGAGTCTTTAAGAATGGCTAAAGTCTAAGGATAGAAGAAGCAGATATTATAGGCCTGGGGGTAGGGGCAGGGAGAACTCTGGTAAATTCTTTAGTATAGGAAAATCTAACTTGTATTTGAAAGGCAGAGAAAGTCTATGCAGATTATGGCGGGAAAGGCAGGTTTCTGCAACATAGAAAGGTAACCTGATACACATACCTTGTTTAGCTCACATTTCTGTCCGTTGGTCATTGGGATTGGGCTTAGCTGGGTAGTTTTTCTGGACCTCAGAGGCCATGGCTGGTCCTAGCTGGGCCTCTCAAGTGTCTGAGGGTAGATTGCTATGGTCTGCTTGCTTGTGGCCATCATTCTCTAACAGGGTCCCTTGGGTTTGTTTGTGTGGTGGAAGAAAGATTCCCCATGTGGAAAGTCCAAGAGACCTGGACTTAGGTGTTGCACAAGGTCACTTCCACAGTCTTCTGTTGGCCAAAAAAGTGACAAAGTCAGCTGTAGTTCAAGAGGTGAGGACATAGACACTGATTCTTTTTTTTTTTTTGTATTGGTTGTTCAAAACATTACGAAGCTCATGACATATCATCTTTCATACATTTGACTCAAGTGGGTTATGAACTCCCATTTTTACCCCAAATACAAATTGCAGAATCACATCGGTTACACATTCACATTTTTACATAATGGCATATTAGTGACTGTTGTATTCTGCTCTTGATGAGCTGAAAAACACCATGGCCATCTTCTATAAATGGGTTGATTGGATTGTGTGTCAGACCAAAGCCACCTTAGTCAGAGGGAAACAGAAGTATGTAATGAGCCAGAGTGGGTCAGCCTGCTGGCGGTGCCAGTCTGCAGCAGGTGTATCAGTCTGCAGCATATGTGCAAATGATGGCCATGGGGTGGTACTGGAAGTCACCCCCTATTCTGTATTCTGGGATTGTTTCTTCTTCCTTTTATGCAATGAAAGAAATAATAAATGCCATTGTTATTTATGTCTACTTAGCAGAATAAAAAGTAGACAACCCTATGTCTGTCCCTAATGTTTCTTGTGCTGTTTAACTGATCCATGAAATCAAGAAAAGAGCCTGGGAATCATTGGCTTGTTAAAGTCAAGAATTTCCAGAAGGGAAGAGGGATGACTCACCACTGACCTGGACAATCCAGGAAGGCTTCTCAGTGGAGGAGTAATCCCAGCTGGGCTGAGAATGGCTAGCATTTTGCGGGGCATATTTTTATTTATTTGGGGGTGGGTACCAGGGATTGAACTCAGGGACACTCAACCACTGAGCCACATCCCTAGGCCATTTTTATATTTTATTTCGAGTCAGGGTCTCACTGAGTTGCTTAGCACCTCACTGGTGCTAAGGCTGGCTTTGAACTTGAAATCCTCCTGCCTCAGTCTCCTGAGCCACTGGGATTACAGGTGTGTACCACTGCACCTGACTACAAGGCATATTTTTAAAGTGTCCACTTTGGAATGTTCATGCTCTATTAGCAGCACCTTGTCAGATCAGGTACTTGGCCCTATCACTTCAGAGCATTTAAGTCGAGAAACACCTTCAAAGGAAAAATTATCTTGTATGATTTGCTTTTCAAATTAAAAATCTGTTTTAATTTTACTGGAATCTAATCTAATTCATAAAATTGACTTATGCATTGTTGGCCCAACATTGCCTACAATATAAAGCCCAAATTCCTTCCAGACATTGGAAGCCCTTCCAGATCAGACCCCCAGCCTCTGTACTCGCCCTTCCCTATGAACTCCCACTTTATCCAGGTCTAATATAATTGTGCTTGCATGAACCTGACCTCTTCTGACCTTGAGTTTCCCCTGCCCCTTCCCCAGTGTTCAGCTCCACGGCCCACTGCCTTCTCCAGGAAGCCTGTAGTGCCTGATTCAGCCAGCGGTGGCTTGGCTGACTGTGCCACTCACTTAGTGTCTAGTTCTATTTTTGAGGGGTAGTAATTTTACCCATTGAGACTGTCACTTCCTTGTCTTCCAAGTCTCTGTGTTCCTTGCAGCATGTAGCACCTTGAAGACACTGGTGTGAGGTTGAAGAGCCAGTTAGTAGCTGGTGAGGTAGGCATGGGGTGCTCAGGGTAGTAAAGCAACAGAGCTGGCTCAGAGGGGACTTTTGCTCCATCTGACAGGGACCAACACAGTGACCAGCTGTGTGTATCCACACTGCCTACTTCTTGGGGCTGATACTGGATCCCACTGTACTCATGACCCAATGGGTTGTCCCCTGACCCCAGGTAGCTGAGCATTTTATTAAAGGTCTGGGAGAAGAAAGAGAGCTTATGAAAATCAGACATGCTTTCTGCTTGCCCTGAGTGGGGACTCTGCAGTGGAGGTGAGGATGACAAGAATGAGGTTTAATGTGTGTGCCTCGTCACGCTGATTCTTCACAAAGAGGAGCTGGGAGCGTCACAGGCAATGGCCTTGTATTGGTTTCCTAGGGAAGCAATGACAGAGTACCAAGAGTAGGGTGGCTCAAAGCAGCAATACTTCTGTTCTCTCATAGTCCTAGAGGCCAGCAGTTTGAAATCCAGGTGGGGGTAGGGCCATTCTCCAGTGGATAATCTGTTTTGTGCTTTTTATTTTTCAGCTTCAGCTGTTGCCAGCTACCCTTGGCATTCCTTGTAGCTCATCAACCACTCAGATCTGCCTCTGACTTCACATGTCTTCTCCATTTGTGTCTCTGTTTTCCAGAAAAAAGCACACTAGCATGTTGAATTAGGGGACTGCCTGTTCCAATATAAACTTATCTTAAATAATTGCATTTGCAATGACCTTATTTCCAAATAAGATCACATTTTGAAGTTCTGGGAGGGACATGGAAAGGGGACACTCTTCAACTCAGTTCAGGCCTGAGCTCTGTGACAAACTGGCTGGGAAGGAGTCTATGTCCTCCTCAGCTAATAGAGTAAATTCTGGGACTCAGTATTTGTTCAGTGGGTGCACACCAGGTTAATTTAGGGGGGAAGCACTAGGTTTGGAGTCAGGGAACTTAGGTATAAACCTTCTCTCTACCATTTACCAGCTGGCACTGCTTCGGTTTCCTCATCTTTCACATGGGAAAGAAGACTCTTTCCTCCCTGCTAGGATTAAGGTGAAGAAAAACTACTAATACACACAAAACCTCTTCATAACGCATGAGCAGCATGCACGTGATGAACGATTGTGTGTCTTGTCCAGGAAGTGTCAAGTATGGACATTTGCAAGAGGCACTGGGAACTATTTAATAGATCCCAGGCATGTTGTTCACTTTCAAGTACTTCATGGTATTCCACGCACCAAGAGATCAGCTCATCTTAGGTAGTGGGGAAGAGTGGCTTCCATAGCCTGAGTGTTCTGGTCCAGTGTGGTGAGAGAGGAACCTTGCAGAGTCTGGCAGGAGGCTGTTCCTGAGATAAGGCTGTTCCTGTGAAGGCCTTAGATTTGAGTGGCATCTTAGGCCATTGAATCTGATGTAACAAAATACCATAGACTGGGCAGGGGGTACGTTATAAGCCACAAAAATTTATTTCCCACAGTTATGAAAACTGGGAAGTCTAAGATCAAGGTGCTGGCAGACTCAGTGTCTGATGAGGATCTGCTTCCTAGATGGCTGTCTTTTCAGTGTAACCTTACATGATGGACAAGGGTCAGCTAGCTCTCTGGGGTCTCTTTAATAAGAGCACTAATCCCATCATGAGGACTCCCCTCCTCTGACCTAATCACTTCCCAAAGACCCAATTGCCTAATGCCATTACCTTGGGAGGTTAATATATCAACATATGAATTTGGGGTGTACACAAACATTCAGATAATAAAAATATGTAGTGAGTGGTCCTATCTTTCCATAGGTCTGCTATATAAAATTTCAACCCATGCATTATCAGGAAAATATCTAATTTTGCCTATTTTTATTGGTGCATTAAAATCAGTCATAATGGTGGGATTCATTGTTTTATATTCACCCACGTACACAATGTAATCTGGTTAATATCATTCCCCAGTAATTTCCCTTTCCCTCCTCTACTCCCCACCCCGGTCCCTTTCCTCTATTATTTCTAACTGGGACCCAAAGACACTAAATGTCTCACCTGAGTATCTGCAATTAGTCAATGGAAAACCAATGCAGATGCCTTGATCCATGGTCCAAACTAGTTCCTGGGACTATTTGTAGGAAATTACAGATCTATGCCCCTTTATACTTGCCTTAGGATTGATTTTCTTCCCGGGAGTAATATCCCTGTTTGCCTATCCCAGGATAATAGGCAGGTATGAGATCCGTGCTTGCACATAATAAGTGCTTAGTAAACATCATCCCCGCCCCGCCTTTTAATTTGAGCATCCCTGGTCTCTGTTGTTCAGTTGCCAATTGCTAAATACTCTCTGGGTCTTTTAGCAATCTGGCTATACAGGTCTCATTTCCCCAGGAACATAGAAGGTTCTTCCCATGTGTTCCCTACACCCTTCAACACAAAGCTGGGAACATAGGGCACAGTCACCATAGGTGACTTTATACTTACCCAGCTTTGCACTTACCCAGCTCTCCCTTTGTTCTTGAGCTTCCCACCCTGGACACATCCACTACTGGTTCCATGTCACCATGCTCCAGATGCACATCACTCCTCTGTGGGTACCTTCAGCAAAGTTTTTGCCTCCCCCCAACACACACACACACACACACACACACACACACACACACACACTCTGACGGTCAGGCATAGTAGGTCCAGGTTGTTCTCCCACAGAGCACCTTTCAGAGGCAGAAGGGGATTCCTTCCTTGGAGAGGTTCCCATGAGTCCAGGAGGGTGGGGATATATTTGAGAATCAGAGAATCTTGTAGGTGGAAGGAACCAAGGAGAGCATTTAGATCTGTAGTACCCAGACCTGGGAGCTCTTCAAGCTAGGAAGCTTTCTAGAAATACAGATCCCTTTTTCCTCACCAGAAGATTCTGATTCATCAGACTGGGATGGGGTCCCACAAGACTATTTTTAACCAGTGGTCCAGGACATTTCTAGATAGTTGTCAGAGAACCCAAGTTTGGGATCCACTAATACAGTCATTTTGTGGATAAGGAAAAATTGATTCATAGAGGCTGTTGGGTGACCCTAGGTCAATAGCTTGATACTGATGAGACCCAGATTTCTGAGGATGATGCTTTTACTACTACAGCTTGCTCACTGCCCTTGTTATGTTTCCAGAGGGAAAATAATGTTAAATGGCAATGTGGAACCCAGCAATCCAAATGTGTTGCTATATGCTGCAAGGTCAGTGTAACATGATGGGTACGACACCGATGTGGTGCCAGGCAGACCTCAGTTCCTGTAAATTGAGAATAATGGTTGTACCCACCTCCTAGAGACTGAGATAATGTATGTAAAGCACTGAGCTCAGGACCTGGCATGTAGCAAGAACTGGAGCCATGAGCTTGGCCAGTTTGAGATGCCTTTGGGTCTAATGAGTCCACTCAACCACCATCACTGCGGTGGAGGAGTCACACAGCAGGTTAGTGTATACAATGGCCATTACACCTCTTTTCAGCAAAAAGTCTCTATTTAGGAATCATGAAATGGGGTCAATGCAGGGACCCTATGGTTTCATGGCCTCTGGTCTGCCATATCCCAAGATCCCCACCCCCCCTCTTACCTACCACAAAATTCATTTTCATCTGAGAAAGACAACTCAAGGCTCAGCCCACCCCTGCTGAAATGCCCAAAGGAAAAACCATGAATCACTTTTGCCAAAGTCCCCTTTTTAGGGCATGTCCCCAGTTTTTACTGCTCTCTGTTTTATGTCATTATAATTGAACTGATCAGCAAGAAGAACAGGCCCATTTTTACAAGGGAAAGAAGACACCCACAAAAACTAAAATTATTACTGTTTACAGCTCACAGGAAACACTTTTTAAATTAGATCTGCCTTCAGTATAGTCGTCAGCCAGTTTCCGAGAAGAGCTCATGCCTGAGGAGCTGAGTCTGTATGAAGGGGAGGGGAATTCGCCCTTTTTACATGGAGATAGTCAGTGGGCAGGCCAGGAGCAGTTGCTGACCTACTAGAATGAGAAGTGGAGGGAGGCTTGTTCAGAGCAGAGACTGTATCTGTGCATCATTAGCACTCTGGTATCCAAAAGGGTGCCATGTGAACCTTTAATGTCTAAGTAGCTTACCCACCATCTGGATGGTCGTCCTTGAAGACCTGTTCACAATGTTTTTTTTGTTTGTTTGTTTTATTGATTTTATTTTTTTAAATACACGACAGCAGAATGCATTACAATTCTTATTACACGTTCAGAGTACAATTTTTCATATCTTTGTATATAGAGTATGTTTACTCCAATTCATGCCTTTATACATGTGCTTTTTTGGCATTACTATTTTTTTACACATATGTACCACAATTTTTCATATCTCTGTTTTTACATAAAGTATGACACCCAATTCGAGTCCTCATGTATGTACTTTAGATAATGATGTCCATCCAATTCCACCACCCTTGCTAATCACAGCGGTTTGAGAAAAGTGGCTCAAATGTTTTGGGGTTTAGTTTCTTCTGCTCCAGGAACCTAATATTCCACCCTTTGCCCCTACTCTGATAACATCTTTGGGGAATGTGTCTATGGTCAACACCAGACTGAGACCAGAGCAGACAGGTATGGATCCCACTCTAGATGTCTCTGCCATCTTGTTTGACCTTAGGGAAGTCATTTCTCTTCTGCATGTTTCAGTCTTGACTGAGAAATCAGTACTTCTCACCTCTTGTTTCACATGTTTGAAATATTTCCCCCTTTCCCTTATTTGTATAGTGATAATTCATATTTATATAGCACTTTTGACAATTAAAAAGGGCCTCAACAAATATTATTTAAAATCTTTATGTAAAAAAAGTAATCTTTATGTAAAATCCATCACATCCTATGACATAGGTTTTATCATCTCTATTTCACAGGTATGGAAACCAAGCTCCTAAAGCTAAAGTGATGTGTCCAGCAGCCATTGGTAACAGCAGTAGATCAGGTCATTAGGACTCTATGTTGGATATTCTGTCACTTTTCTGGGTGTGCTGATACATAGGAGAAGTTCATGCCCTGCCCTCTACAAGGCATAATCTAATATATGCTCATAATAACATAATAAACCCCAGAACTGTTATGGTTTGGATGTAGGTGTTCCCCAAAAGCTCACATGTGAGACAATGCAAAAAGGTTCAGAGAAGTGATTGGGTTGTGAAAGTATTAACCCAATCAGCGAATTAATCCTTTGATAGGGATTAACTGAGTGGAAATTGAAGTGTTAGGGTGTGGCTGGAGGAGGTCGAATTAGGGGCGTGGCTCTGGGGTATATATTTGTATTTGGCAAGTGGAGACTTCTCTCTTTTCTTCCTGATCATCATATGAGCCACTTCCCTCTGCCACACTCTTCTGCCATCATGTTCTGCCTCGGTCCCTGAGGAATGGAGTCTGCTGTCTATGAATTGAGTCTGAAACATGAGCCCTCAAACTTTTCTCTCTCTACAGTTGTTCTGATAGGGTCCTTTAGTCACAGCAGCAAAAAAAGCTGACTAAAACGAGCACACACAGAATATTATTCCAGACAGGTTCCTCCCAATACCTATCCCATCAGGAAAAGAAGTTAAGAGTTTAGCTAGAGGAGCTGTCACATATTCTGGATGGTAGATCAGAAAAGGCATAGATGCAATCTTCTTTTTTTTTTTTGACACAATAATCTTTATTTTATTTTTATGTGGTGGTGTTGAGGATCAAACCCAGGGCCCTGCACATGCTAGGCGAGTGCTCTACTGCTGAGCCACAGTCCTAGCCCCGTAACCTTCTTTTTAAAAAAACAGTATGTAAATAAGCATCACTACCATGTCACTTATATTATGCAAGTCCTTCCCCTTCTTTGTGCCTTACTGTCCTCATCTAGGAACCTAAGGCATTGGACCCCATGGACTCCAGGTTGTTACCAGCTCTGGCCCCGTACCCAGATTCCTGTGACCCACAAAGCCTGTGGGTGTTTTGCAGCCTTCTGGGTAAAATATCAGGGAAGAACTGGGACATTAGGAGGACAAATAAAATGGACACAGAGGCTGGGGACAGGAGGTGTGTTCCTTTAGAGCATCCCTGCCCCTGAGCCAACTGTACTAGAGGACCCTTGCTGCCTGAAACAAGGCTCTTGCTTGACTGAATTTGATGTGCACACTGATGTCTCTGTGCCATATGGGCAGTGTGTCCTGGATGCTACTGGTGGACATTTCATTTCTTTGCCTGTTGTTTCTAAGGAACCTGGATAGATGGTGCCACTGTGCCTGTCAGTATGGGAGACAGGCTGAGGAGCTGGGGTGAAAGGCATTCAGAAGCTGAAGAGGTATCTGGCCTGGCATACCCTGTGTACAGAGTTGGAGGTACCCCTGCACAGGGGTGGAACTTCTTGTGGGGGCCTCCCAAATCAGAAGCAGATTTAGGCGTGGGAAATCCCAGGAGGCTAGGGGAGGGGAGAGGATTGATCAAGTTACCAGAAGCCCTGCCCTGCCCTGCCCTGGATCCTGGCCTGCCTTGATAAATAGCCCCTTTTCACCTCCATTCATTTATCCATCCATTCATTTGTTTCACTCTCATTCACAATGTGAGGACACCTCATGACATCATGAGACCTTGGAGGAAACTACCGGAGGCTTCAGCCCCTAATCCGAAGCCTGCAGGTGACTCCTCCCTCCCCTGTGCTCAGGGCCACAGCCTTCAGACTCAGCCCTTCCCATTGTTGGAGGACTCCAACTCCAACTCCTTTGAGACACAATCGGCTTCTCTCTAATTTCCACTGATCAGTCCTACTTCTTTCTTGCTGCCTCCTGGACCCACATGGATTAAGTCTGATCCTTTCAAAAGACAACTCTTGAGTCCACTGTTTCCCCTGTGACATGTGTGACATTTTCAGGTAATGGACAGATAAATATTTTTAATAGCTAAATTTTACTTTCACCTTTATCACAGAAAGCCATTGACATGGTGCTTTGATGAAAAGTTTCTTTTCTAATGTTTGTGTAAGATAAGTGAGTTGATATAAAAGGAATTAAGTAAACACACAATGGACATGGCAAAAATTATTGGTCTTGAGAGATGCTGTATTGGGCCACCTTCCCACCAGTGTCCTCTTCCTGGGCCCTTTTCCTCTTTTCCCATCACTGCACTCTTATTTGGCCATGGATGTCACATAATCATCACTGCTTCATCTGTACAGACTGTTTCTCAAACCCTGACCTTCAGCCCTGTCCTGCCATCATCTCTAATCACCTGCATTCATTTCCTTTTGGGTGTAATTGCTTTTCTTCTCATGTACTGTCTTCATCATGTCCAGAACGAACATCTCAGATTCCATGAAATTCTAGAACCACTGGAGGTGGGAAAGGAGACATTTCTTTGGTATTTACTGCATACATTTCCCCCTCTGTCCTTAAAGATTCTCTGTAGAAAGTCGATGGCATCTCCATTTTATATCCAAAAAATTGGAGGTATACAAACTTTAAAAACATGTCCAAGGTGCAGTGGTTGTAGATCTAAAATTGAGAACTCATGATTGCCTCCTGGTACCATGTAGTTACCACCACACAGTTTTTTTAGCTGGATGCAGGAAGGACAGTGGAGGTTTCTGCTTAAACTTCCAATTTGGTGGATAAAGGAACTGAGTCCAGTGAGCTGGCAAGACATGTGCCCAGCAGGCTGAGGCCCACTTGCCAGCTCCTACCATGGATCGTTGCTGTGTACAGAGTGCCCATTCTTCCAGCCATTCAGAATGAAGTCCTAATACCATGTTCCACAGTCCCCACTTGCCCCACCTCGAGTCATAATATTTTCTGACTCTGTCATTTTCTATTTTCTCCTCCTCTCTGGTCCAAATATCATTGCCTCATTCCTGGACCACTGCGGTGGTCTCTATTTAAAGGTTGCTTCTCATATTTATCTTTCTAAAACACAGCTTGGCACCTATCACTCTCTGATCACAAACTGTCATCAGTCCAAGTCACCCTGGCTCTTAAATCCTAGGTGCAACATCCTAGGATAAAATATGGACTCTTTATCCTGTCACTCAAGACTTGCTTTAATTTAAACCTTACCTGTCCATCCAGCTTTACCTCTGGCAGTGCAAACTCTGGTTGAAATGTTCTACTTCTCATTTCTCCTAGGAAACCTTATTTTCCATATGGAGATTCCCTCACCTGGCCAAGGTGCAGGAAGGCAGTCTCCCTGCCCCCCACCCCCAATCACCGGCCCCTGGCAGTTGCTCTGTCTCCAAATCCTTTGACTTTTTGGCATCTGCAGCACTTATTGTCGAGGAGCACATGGGACCCTGGGATGTAATTTCTCTGCATGATGCACACCCACCCTGCCCACTTGCCTGTACTGTGAGACCCTGGAGAGTAGAGGCATCATCTTATACCCTTTAGGGTTTTTTAATTGACACATAATATCTGTATGTATTTATGGGGTATAATACCATATTTTGATACATTTATATAGTATATAATGATTAAATCAAGTAATTAGCATTTCTATCTCCCGAAGGTTGATAACCTTTAAACTCTTCTACTTATTTTGAAGTATATCAGATTGTTGAAAACCATAGTTGACTGTGCTGTAGAACACCAGAAATAATTTCTGATCTGGCTGTATGTTGGTACCCATTATCCGACCTTCCTTGTTCCCCTCCGGCTTCCTAGTCTTCCATGACTCTTCTAGCCTCTTCCGTGAGATCATCTTTCTTAACCTCCATGTACGAGTGAGACATGCAGTGTCTGTGACCACAGTTCATCTCAGTGCCCTTTTTGTGGGGTGGGTCCTTCAGGACATGTTCTCCATGCTGATGATGCCACAATGTCCCAGTGGGTGCTCCTGGTCTTAATTTTCAGGGTGGGAGCATTGGTAAGAGTGCTGATGAAGGACCCTGTGCCCTGGAGTCACACACCTGTGTGACACAGCCTGGCAAACGAAAGCACATTGTCCACCATAAAGAGCTGTGGGCACATGAAAGAGGCCAAGGCCTGGAAATCAACCTTGGTGACTCTCAGTATCCTGCCAATGACACACTGGAGGATCCTGTGAATCCCTGGCACTGAGCCAGTCACCTGGGAACAGATTAAAGTGCAACATAGTTTCTGCCCTCAGTGTATGCAGATTCCTGGAGGAAGAGGGTTCTGGGACAACAGCTACACTTGGAGAACTTATCAAACAAGCCTTAGTGCCAGATACTGATATTTCAAATGAGCAGACAGACCAGTCATAAGGCTGCAGAGGAAATTGCCAGGCCTGGAGAATCAAAGCAACCTCTCAACTAGGGGAGGAACAGTGGTCCTGAGAGAAGAGGGAATCTTGCAGGTAGGGGGCCACATAGGCTGGCTGGAATGGGTAGGCAGACAGCTTTTTTACTTGATCAATGGGCATTGGGAGAAGACAAGGTACAGGGGCGGGGAGGGAAAGAGTCAAGCAGGGAAGTGGGGTCCAATGAGCTAGGAAAAGAGAATCCATATCATTTCTTGAGGCAGGAAGTAGCATATGTAAAGTGAGATTCTGAAAACTTTCTTGCTCAGCTATTTCTTCATCTTTTAAAGATAAGAGAAAACCTATACTTCCAGGTCTGCATTCCTGTGCCCTTCATCTCCAGGCATCTGAGGCTATGCTGTTGAAGGGGCTTCTTCTCTGGTTCCCCACCCCAGCCTCTTTAAGAACTGCAACATTAGTAAATTACTGCCTCATACCGCCTTATCCTTCGGCTCCTCCGTCCTGTGCTGTAAGGAGAGGCTAAGCATAGAATTACGTGGGCTAGCCTCTGATAGGGATTTGGGCTGATCTCTCTAGATCCAGTCTGAGACCATAATCTGAAGTAAGCATCTCATGCCCGGGCTGCAAGCTAACGGGGAGACAGAGAGGCATTTGTCTTCCAGTGTTTACGAGCTCTTGCCTTTTCCGGCTGGGTGAGACTGAGCTGAGTTTTAATGTGCCCCAATGGCTGATAAGGGGTGGTGGCCCTAAACAGCTGTGGGATAAAGATGTGAAAGGAGGAGTGGCACACGAAGATAGCAAGTGGAGCCCGTTGATAAGGATGCTTCCTGATGCCAGCGCTAGAAAACTCAATTTGAAATGGTTTTGACAATAAGGACATTGTGTCTCAAAGATAGAAGGAAGGAAGCCCCAAATTAAGGTGGCATCAACCCAATTAATTTACTGGTTTAACAACTTTACTCAGATCCCAGGTCTCTCCACATTTTCTCTTTGCCACCGTTAGCTTGTAGCTCGTGTCCTCAGCTCGTAGTCCTCATGGTCTCAGGTGCCACCGTACCAGATTTCATACACAGAATGAGTGTGTCAAACTGAAGAAGGGCTTGGAGTACCTTCCTGCTTGTATGCCTCTCTCTCTCTCTGTTTTGGAATCAATGAGGAAATTTTCTTCATGCTGCATCAGCAGGCTTGGGTCACATGCCACTTCTGAAGCCAGTGGATGGTTGTGAGGAAGGGGAATACCTTATAGTAGGTTAGACGAGTGGGTGGTTTACAGCCAGCCATGCCCTGCACAGGGTGGTGACCAGGTTTGGTCAGCAGTGGGCAGAGTCTGTGGGTTCCATACAGCAGTCAGCACATGAATCCTGCAGCCACATGTCCAAATGTAGAGATGCAGAGTGCCCCAGGCCAAATCAGGCTCTGAGGGTCAAAGACTTGCTACACTTAGAGAACTTACCAAACTCAGCTAATAATACCGAGCTTCACATAAAAACCAGGCATTTGGTGTAGCCCCAACAAAGCCCCAGAAAGGTGAACTAGCAGAGTCTAGATTTTTCTATAACCACAAAAAATGGAAAAGACATTAAATGGGGAGTGTGAGCTGTACTGCTTTCTAGCTGCATGGCTTTGTAGAAGACTTCATAGTCTCTTTGATAGATTTGCTCATGTTCTTACATAATGAGATAATATTTTGTAAACATCATGCAACTACTGTTAGGATTAAAACTAATGTGCAGGCTCAGACTGTTGTTAATGGCAGCCAGGATAGAGGGGGTGGTGGTGATGATTGTGGCTATGATGGTGGTGGTGGTGATGGTAGTGATGGTAGTGGAAATGGTGTTGGTGATGGAAGTGGTGGTGGGCATGGGGATGGGGATGGTGTGATGGTGGTGGTGATGGTGTAGTGATAGGGATGTGGTGATAGTTATGGTGGTGATAGTGATTGTGAGGAAGAAATGGAAGGAAGACGAGTTAAAGGAGGAGAAAAGTACTGGCCTTTCCTTCTACACAGTGGGTCATAAGACTGGGTCATAGGTCATAATGGATAAAAGAAAGACCTTATAAACTGTGAAGTTCAGCCACACGAGTTAGCACTATGGTGATTGTCATGTCATTTAGCAAACCTCCTAAGCACACTGCCCATCACCCTCCACCCTCATTCTCCATAGCTGAAATAAGTCACCTCAAGAGACATTGGTTTGGCACAGACCCAGGGAAAGTACGTGTCACTGTAGGGCCAGGGGCTTCTGAAGCCACAACAGAACCTATTCCTGTAGATCAAAGGGCTAAGGAGGGAGCTGGACATGACTGTCCAGCAGACAGGATACAGGGAGAGTTTTTGTTTTCTTTTTAAGTGGCTTTGATAATAGAAAGCAGATGTGGGGCCTCAAGTCTCTGGTTTTTGCTGAAGTGAAGAGGATCCAAAGAAGACAGTGAATGTGCCACTGATGTGAGGACAGCTGATGTGGCCAGGGAGGGAGAGGACACAGAGAGAGGCAACTGGGCCAGTGCTGCTGGCCACTCAGCTGTCCAGCAGGGACCCTGTGGGAGCAGGCAGAGCTGGGACCTGGGAGGAGGACACAAAGCCCCAGGGGTGAAAGAATGTGTCCACTCCACAAAGGTGTGTTGCACGCCTAGTGTGCGCAGCTCCTATAGGTACAGGTGCCAGGGCTGTAGCAATGACAGCAGCTGCTGTTTGAGTGACAGCTCTGTGACTTTAATTCTCAAAATGACCCAAGGTAGGCATAACTGTTCCCAGTTCACTGGTGAAGAAACCAAACTTTAGAAAGATTATGTGGCTTGTCATAGGAAAAGTCTGATCCCAGATGTGTGTGACTCCAGAGCCCTTTTTCCTCAACAATTTGCCTTTCATTTAAAGATACCGTTTAGCCAAAGGCGATAAAGACACCTGCTTCTGCCCTGCAGGTGCTCTGTCCCTGGATGGGGGAGGAACATGGAAGCCACGCATACCATAATGCATGCTATAATGGTAACATGAACAAGGGCACTAAGACCATGAAGAGGGACTGATCCCACTCCTTCAGGGTCCAGGGAGGCAGGTAGGGGTTGAGAGGTCCAGTTTGGGCTGCATCTTGGGATGAGACGGAGTTTGCCAGGTGAAGGACAGAGCAGGGATGGCAGGGGCAGGGAGAAGGGCATGGTGAGACTTTGGTATGGCTGGAGTGTGGGCTGGTGGCCAAAGGTGCAGCTGGGGGTCATGTCATGACAGATCTTGGCACCATGCTAAGGAGGCTAGATTTTGTTTTAAGGGCAGAGGGGAGCCATAGAAGGCTTTGGAGCAGTAGATCCCCCTGGGTGTCCAGGAAGCAATCGGGAAGCTGCTCAAACGCCCAGACAACCCATGATGGTGCCAGATTGGGAATGGACAGTGGGATGAGGCAGAAAGATGGTTATGTTTCCCTGGGCCAGGTGTTAGTTGGGCTCCTTAAAAGAACTCAGGCAGTTAGTAGAGAGTTTGAGGCCACTGCTGTACCTTCCTCTCATTTGGGAAATTACCTACTAGCCCACAGGTCACTAAGCATATGCCCATTGTCCCCAGGAGTAATTCCGCCCTGATTGGTAATATCTCTCACCCTCTCCACTCCATTACCCCCAAAGAAAATGTAATATCTTTTTTTTTAACCTCAGAGAGGAAGGGATGGTGGCCATTCTGTGAAAATCAGAGCTCCCCAATGACAGATAGGCAGCTCATAAAGACATGACGGACCTGAGATAGAGGAGGTCAAGGGGAGAAGGGAGGAGGCTGGCCTGTGTGACATTCAGGCTTCCTTTCATCTCGGGCTGCAGTTTGGTGGAGGTTGATTGTTCAAATGCTGGCTTCAAGCAGAGGAACGAAACAGGCTGTGTCTGCCCTCTAGGGTTTATAGTTCCAGAAACACAGGCTCAGAGGAGGCCGTGGGGGTGTGTGGAGCAGTGACCAGGAGCTGCCTGCGGGAGGTCAGCACAGGCCAGAGTGGAGGACAGTGAAGGCCTAAGGGATGCAAGCTGGGCTGACACCCAGAGGTCTGGTGTCAGTCTGTCCAGAGCACCTGTCCCACCTGCCATGCTGGGGCAGCTGAGGCAAGGCCAGCCTCTAGGGAAGAAAACATAAATGCAGGAAACTGATAAATGAGGAAGAAGTCACTTCAACTTAGCGTCACGGGCAAGCACAGAGAAATAGACCGTGGTTTTGTTTTTCACGGAGCGACTGTAAAGCCAGTGACTCCGGCTTGCTTTTCAACTCTCCCAACTGCAATTGCTACTTGCCCTCAATAAATAGGTGAATCGTTCTTTTTGAGGCTGCTTTGCTCTTGGGCCATTAAATGGTTTTCCGTGTCCCTTCATCCTTTGCAAAAATGTCCTGAATAGAAAGCCAGAGCATTTGAACCACCAGTCCCCTTCTAAATAAAGCTTCTGTTTGAAGCCTTCGGGATGGACCTGCCTCCCATCTCCCACCTCCCTGCTCAGCTCCCATCTTCCCAATCCTGGTGCCCAGGCATCTGTCCCGGTCCTCCTACCAAAGACTGCACTGTTCAACTTTCTGATGAATTAGCCTTGTTTTAGCTGATCCAGGTTGGAACTTGACCCGCTAGGGGCTAGAAAACCTTTAAGACCCCCAAGAATGCTTTTTTTAAAAAAAATTGTGATAGAGTATAAATAACATAAAATTTGCAATTCTAGCCATTTTTAGGGAATCATTCAGTAGTGTTAGATACAGTCACAATTTTGTACAGCCATCACTTCTGTCCCCATCCCAAACTAAAATTCTGTATACCCATTAAGCAGTGTCTTCCCATTCCTCCCTCCTCCCAGCTCCTAGTGACCTCTTTTCTACTTTCTGTCTCTTTGAATTTATGTATTCTAGGTATTTTATACAAGGGGAGTCATACAGTATTTGTTCTTTTGTGACTGACTTCTTCCACTTAGCATGATGTTTCCACGGTTCCTTTATGTCATAGCATGTGTGGGAAAGTCATTCCTTTTTAAGGTTAAATAATATTCCTTTGTGTGTATATTCCCTATTTAGTTTATCCATTGCTTGGTAGATGGAAGTCTGCTTCCTGGCTGAGTCTCAGGTACCAGTGGAGACCCCAAGGGTGGGATGCCCTATCTAATGATGCCTATTGAAAACTTTAACCCAGAGCTTCCTCAGTCCATAGACAGGGACAGCTGCACTGTAGCAAAAGACACACCAGATCTGTCATTAAGAAACCTAGGTGCCCATCCCCTGGGCAAGAGGTGCAGCCCCTATCTTCTGCACAATGAGGAAGTGGGGTTGTGTGTCTCTGATTTTACAGCTTTGAACATTCTACACATCTGTCAGTCTCCTGAGAGAGCACTGCTGCAATGTGGCCTGGGGCTGAGCAGACTCTCAGGAAGTATTTGTGATGCAGGATGAATGCACGAGAGGATCGGAGAGCGAAGAGCTAAGGTCTCTTAGCTGGAGAAGAGACCGGAGACTGTAGTTAGAGGTCAGGTTGAACAGTACTTATGTTATGAAACAATCTGGAAAACAATGTGCTGTGTGAAGTATTGTTATTGTGTCTATTGTCTTTTCCCTTGTACCTCGATAAAATCGTGTAAATGAGCTTCTCATCAATTCTGTTTGATGTAGAATTCTTGGTAGCCTCAATAAATACATAAATTCAAGTAGGTACACAGGCTCTCTGGGTATGAATTCTCACACCTTGGCTCTTTCACAGCGCAAACCTAAAGCCTTGTAGTGCTCAGCACAGGAAGATGGGCATTTCACAGCTTTACAGTATTTGTAGCTGTGCTGCAGAAACGCACCTATATGGAGAGACACATCAGTCCCTCCCTGGTTGTCCTTGTCCTAAAAGATCTAACCTAACCTAACTTCTGCTCATAAGGAGTTTGTGTTCCCCTAAAGCACCATTACTAATAATTTTTAGATGATGGGTGTTTTTATTATAATGTTTATTTGCACTTATGGTAAGTCCCAGAACAACAGGGAGAGAAAGTGAGAAAGAGCTCTTAGCTCCATTCCATGTCCTGGGATCTAGCTGTACCTTTGCCACATCTGCACACAGGCTGGTGTGCAGCATCCTCACTTGCCAAAGCATTTCAGAGGTGTTTCAGAAGTCATCTATAAGTTGGAGCACTTTGTTATTCCAAGTTATCAGAAAAACTACAAAAGCAGTGATCCCTCTTCTCAAGTAAAATTGTATGCAGAATCCATCAGGTAAAGTCAACAAAAGTCTTCCAGAGTGGTTGGTAAAGGCAGCCACTGCTTTTGTGTGTGTGTGTGTGGGGGGGGGTGTGTTCTCTGTTCATATTCCATCATATTAGCTCTCTGGACTCTATTCAGCTGGTTAGGACTCCTGGACAACTCAACCCAATGTGGGTTAACGTGGCAATGCTCTGGCTCAAGAGGGGATGAGGCGTCAAAGCCCTATTTTTTCAGCCTTCCCCTCACCTGTTCCAAAAACATGCTAGGAGCGTAGGTCTGTAAGTGTGCGCGTGCGTGCGTGCGTGTGTGTGTACACACAGATATGTAATTTTAAAAATTTTGTGTACATATGAGGAAACAGACCCAGAAAGTAAAGTGACTTGGCCTAAGCCACACATACCAGTTGGTGGTGAATTAAGATTATTGAGTATTACCATCAAAACATTGTCCATCAAAATCTCTGTCCCCTAGGAGCTTATGATACAGTTGACCAGGTGGGACATGTGTGCATGGGAGGATAAATGGAAAGCTAAGATGGTGCATGCTCATCCATGTCGAGCTCCTTTGGAAGGCATTGTCCTCCTGGACTGAGGCTCCCTCTCCACTCAGATTCTGAGCTCTGTATCTCAGCTCTCCAGCACCCAGCAACATACATAAGCACATTTGTGAATGTTTGAGTGAATTTTTGATTGAGTGATTCACTGATGTGTGGGGTGGATCCTTCTGGATCACTATGTGTTATTTACCAGGGTGTGGAACAGATGTCACATGGCATGGAGTAAGGAACAGTCTTCATTGGGAAAACTTATGTAGGCCAAAGTTAATTAAGAGAAGTAACATATCCCCCAATCCCCGTATCTCACAAAGTTATGTGGCAGGTCCAGGATGCTGCTGAGTCTGCATCCCAGTGGAGGGCCCCCTCCTCCCCTACGGCGCTATCTTTTTAAAGGGCACATAAGCAAGGGAAAGTAGTCTTGTCAATGAGGGAATAAACAGACTGCTTGGTGCCAGGCAGTCTGGATTGGGGGTGCCAGCTGTTTATAGGAAGTTGTCTGGGAATGCCAGCTTCCTAGCATGTAGGGCCCTTGGAGTCTTTGGAATATTGGTGTTCTCCTGGAGGGGGAGGAAGGACTCTGAGCTTGAGTGCTGTCTCTCCCAAAAAGTTCATTTCTAGGCCACCCAAAGAGAACTCCATGTCACTTTCTGACAATTCACTTAGTTGTACCATCCTGGTCTTGAATAACGGAGTAGATGGATGGATGGATGGATGGGTGAGTGGATTGGTGAATGATTAGATGGATGGATAAATGGGTGGGTGGGTGGGTGAATGGCTAGGTGGATGGGTGGATAGGTGGACAGCACAGGGAGTCGGCTCGCTCATGGGGGTGGGGGCAAGACGACTGGGGCTGAGTGGCTGTTTGATAGCCCCTCTCTCTCTCGCCTTCTGCAAGTATCCTCAGCTTTCAGCCACCCTTCTGTAAGATGTCTTCCCTGTTAACATGGCCTAATGTGCGCTCTAACACAGTATCACCTAATTTGAAAAGGCTGATGCTTCCACACATCATAGATTGTTCCTGGGTCACAACCACCAAGGCAGCTACATCCGCAGACCAACTGTAGGGTACTAAAAGGGGAGGAGTAAAAAGATGAGTCTTCTAGATGATGGCTGAATCTGAACCCTCCGCTCCTTTCCTGCCTGGTGGAGGCCTTTGTCAGCCCCTGTGCTGGTGGCTTTCCTCAGATTTTGAGTTGCCTCAGAAACACCTGGAATCGTCTATGATACATATTGCTATGCTTCATGGCCAGGAGATCTATTTATTAGGTCTGGATGGGGCCCAGAAGTCTGCAGTTTTTAGCGTAGCATCTTCAAATTGCATCATTCAGAGCTGGGCACAGTGAGGCCAGAGCTCATTAAATGTCTAGGAGATGAGAAAGAGTGACTGGGGCAGAGGGTACCTGTCCCTGCAGAATTACCCATCAGATTCCCAAGGGCCCCAGATTTAGAGCACCCTGCAGGTCAGCTTGCCAGGAGAGGAGGGCCTTTGCAGGCAATGCCCCTTTCCAGAATGTGCATGGACCTGGATGTCTTTAGTGAGCTCCCTCTGACCTGGCAGAAGAGAGGGGCCTGGTGATTCCGAGTTTAGTGTCTCCTGGGGACAGTGGATGGGCAAGCCCTGCTTTGGAAAACCTGCACCTGAATGCACATGGACAAGTATTTGGTGGCTCCAATGAGATTGGGACTGAAGCTCTTGCAGAGAAGAGCAGTGGAGCATGAAGGCATCCAGGCAGCCTTTGCCTGGTGGGGGCCATTAAGGCTCTGTGCTGGGGGCTGAGGAGAAGGGAGCAATTAATGGTGAGGGAAGTGAGGGAATCAGCACAGGGAGTCGGCTCGCTCTAATTGAGTCAATGAGTTTGCCCTGTGGACTGTGGCGCCCAGGGACAGGAACTGCATCCTTAAATGCAAAGCCCTTCTTCAAGGTAGCAGGGAGAGAAAAGATAACCCTCTGCTCCTTGAGAAAAGAGCTGGCCTTTTCTATTCATCACCCACCCTGGCGACTGCTTCCACTCTCAGATGGCTGGTTTCTTCTGCAGACCTGGTCTGTGTCTTTGGGCAGAGTCTCATCTGCTCACGGAAGAGATCTCAAATTTCTGGATCCATGTATATGAGCAGGTTGTCTTCTGGCTGCTGTGAGGAGACCTTCAGTGTCTTGATTTCTTTGTGGCTGGCTGTATTGCTGCTGTTATGTTGGAGAACTCATCTGGTACCCTCCCAGAACTGTGTCTGTGACCTTCACTATTTTTAACTGCAGAATCGAGGCATGTTGAAAATCATGGGGTTCTGCTCCAGCCCTTTTCTCAGCATCCTTCTCCTCTCTCTTGGTGTTTTTTCCCTTTAGATCAAGACATTATGACTTTTCTTCAAAGAGGGTACAATAAAATGTTAATTGGTTTAATTCGATGTTTAGAAAACAATGTGAATTTGTGTACCACCCTAATATTTATAATTTAACAGAGAACTTTGAAAACACACACACACACACACACACACATACCCTTAATCTGTAGTGTATTGAAGCTCTTATGGTTGAAGAAGTTGTGGATTTCCTAATTTGGCTTGGAGGTCCACTCCTTAGTATTCCTTATGTCTACCACAGAGGAGGGAGCCTTCTCTTCCATCTGCCATCATGTGTTCTTTGTTTGTTTGTTTGTTTGTAGTTGGAGCTGGACAGCATGCCTTTATTCTATTTGTTAATTTTTTTTACGTGACGATAAGGATGAAACCCAGTGCCTTGCATGTGCTAGGCAAATGCTCTGCCACTGAGCCACAGCCCTTGTTGTGTGTTCTTAATGATGGGATTACATTCTGATAAATGCGACATTAGGTGATTTCAGTGACATCATGGAGTGTACTTACACAAACTGAGATAGCTATGATGTCACTAAGTGATAAAGTCTTGTGGAATTTCCATTGTATTTGTAGTCTGTGGATGACTGATGTGCCATCATGTGGTACCTGACCCTACGTGTGAGATCTGCTGGTTCAGAACTTTCCACATCCCTAATCTAATGATTTATTTTTTCTCTCTTTTTCTGTTTTTGTTTCCTAGGAACGAGTGGAATATCTCTTTCTCATAATTTTTACTGTGGAAGCATTTTTAAAAGTAATCGCCTATGGTCTACTCTTTCACCCCAACGCTTACCTCCGCAACGGTTGGAATTTACTAGATTTTATAATTGTGGTTGTAGGGTAAGTACATCTGTCTTTCTCCTTTCCTCTTCCTTACTCATGCACACCTCTTTCTCCCTCTCCTCGTATCTCTTTTTGATTTGGTCATAACTGTACTAGCCTTCAGGCAATGAAAGGATGTTAACAATCACTTTGAGTTCAGACTGTTTCTGAAGGGAAAGGAGCTATTACCTAAAAGCACCACTCCCACATGCATCAGCATGCACACACACACACACACGCACGCACACACACACAGAGGCAGATATATACACACATGCACACATGCATGCACACAATATGTACACAAACACACACATACGCACACTTGAATTTGTGTGCTCTTAATGGCACCAGGCTCCTCTGTGCAGATGAAGCAGTTCCTCTGCTTAACGACTTTTCTCTCCCGCTCCAACCACATCTGAGCCAGCAGTTCTTCTGACCAGCTTTCCCACTGTATCACTAAGCAGATTTAGTCAGGTTGCCTGGGAGTATCCAGCCCACCCGTGTGGCATGATGTGGGGACGCCTGCCGAGGCTATGCCTTTGGTCCACAGATTACTCATGTATACCATCCTGTCCCCAGCTCCACAGTGGGCCCTGCTCTGTGGCCCCAAGAAACCAAATTGCTTGAGACCACTGGGTGAGAAGGAAACAGAACTCTGAAAGGCCGAGGTAGTGGGTAACTCCACCCGGCCTGAGCTGAGGTACCTTCCTCCAGATACTGTTCCATGTTAGGATGAGGCACAGTTGATAGTGGCTTAAAAAAAAAAAAAAAAAGCAGGGTCAAGAATCCCATTTTGGAAGTGACAATTTCCTTATCAAGAAATTTCCTTTCAAGATTCTCGATGATATATTTGTACCTCACAGGCCTGTGTGCACTGTGTGAAATGGAGTACCTTAGGACATAGTGGATGAAGTTCCAATGACTCCTGTGTTTTGTTGATAACGGGGGTCATCTGTCCAGCAGCTTCTCTTCAACAACAAGCTTGCTCTTCCAAGCTGACCTTGTGTTACTTGGAACCTGGCAAATACTTCCATGGTGGCCACCCTGCATGATTCCGGGTCCCCACGGGATTCAGTATGAAGAGCAGGATGTCAGGAGGTTGTTATACCAGAAGGCTATTTTTGGTGACTCCCTTTGTGCTATCCCAGTACACACCTGAGCCACTGTGGGCTTCAACAGAGCACTCGCCATTCATTATCTCGGGGGAGCGCCTGGTCTTTACTGCAGGAAATAACACAGGAGCAAATCAAGATTATTTACAAGTTATTTCCTTGTCTTTGGCCATCTGGTTGGCTCATAATAGTTGTTTGGAACGTGTTAGGGTTTTTCCTGTGTTGTCTCATGTTGCCTGGCCAATGAATGACGCATTTTGGCCACATGAACATCAGGGGTATTTGGGTGTCACGAGGAGTACTAAAGTTATTAGCCATTAATAGGTCTGGCTGCAGGGACCCGGGGTAAGGACACAGTTACATGAGAGGTTTTGCCACTGCTCTTCATGCCAGAATAAACAGAGCGGCTAAAGAAAAGTCTTGAATGAACTCAGCAAATAAACCCTAGCAAAAGTCCTAAAGGTGGGTTGTTCCCTGAACCCCTAAATCCTTTTTAAATTCAGCCTCTTTCTCAAGGCCTCAGACTCCTGGTAACCTGTGACACATGCAAAGACAGAAGCCTCAGGAATGAGAGTTGACGCTTCTGGGACCAGTGGAGAGATGGGTTGACTTGCAGGACAAGTTTTTAGGCAGAGATGCTCCATGTTTATGAAAAGGGCTGAATTTGACTAGATATACCCTGCCCCATTTATGACCTTACTTACCTGGAGCTTGAGAAAAGGAGACCAAAAAAAAAAGGGAGACCTCAAATAGGAGTCCTGGAAAGGCAGGACCATGCCTTCCCGCTCAGGAGAACATGCATGGCTGGCCTACACTGCATGTTTGCAGTTTTATTTGGCCCTTTCTTCATCCCTTAGACTGTTGGTCCTCCCCACCTCGACAGGAAGCACACTTCATTGGATTGGTCCAGAGACTAGTCACTTCTCCCTGGGGTTTTGGCCATGAGGCTGATGGAGAGAGGGAGGCATCCAGATTTGGCTCTCTTCTGAAAGATGCCTCTGTTTAGTGTTTTAAACCACAGAGGTTATGAGGCCAACACTTGCTCAGCTTGTAGTTCACCATGACCTTTGGGGTGTTTTCTCCCTTCATCTCACACTTGGCCATATTTAGCAACTAGTTTATCTTTTCCAGGAGCCTTGGTCCTAGGTGCTCTCCACCCAGTCTAAATCTCAGCTCATCCTTCCAACTAGGAAAATGATCCTCCATCCCCACAGGGTGTAGCTCACCCCTTCTCTCCAGCCATGACTCTTTTCCTGCCCCCTTTACAGTATTAAATGAACCTCCCTCTGCTTCCCTGAGTCTCTTGGGAAATCTCTGCTCTCCTGGGCCCCCTCCCTCTGTAGCTAGTTAACCGAAGGTTTCTTCTAGCCCCCTATAAATCAGAGAAGAGTTCAGGGCTGTCAGTCTGCCTCGGGGTATATCCCTCTTGTCTCTACGTTCCCATTCTGGGGGCATGTCACAGGAGTCATTTCCTTCCCAAAGCAGGGGAGTCTCCTTGGTGCAGTGGGGAGATGGGACCAATGAGTGAATGTGGAGGGGACTTAAAGGGCCTCTGTAATCTACCTCCCCTGAACCCAAGAACCAAGGACTCACTCAGGAGATTCTACCCCAGCCACAAAGCCTTTAGTTACATCCCTGTCTCCCTCACAGCATGGCCTTGCCTTTCTGATTCTTTGGGTCCTATGGAGCCTCCTTGTCCTCCTCTCTTAAAGTTCCAGCAGCTGGCTGCAGAACTGCCCATCACCTCCCGAGAAACCCCCAGCCAAACATCCACATCAGGACCCACCCCAGGGTCCATCAGGCACAAAGCCGTGGTTTTGTCCTTACAACATCTAACTGAGGAGAAGCTCACCCAGCAGTCCCCACCCAAACACTTGCTGTACCCATTTCTAAATTATCTATCCCTTCAAAATTAAAAGACAACACTTAATGAAAGAGTTTCAAGCTTGGGTAGGGGTTAATAGAGAAGAAAGCTGTCTCATTTCTGCTTCCTTCACTGAATAATATTTTGTGAACATCTTGTATTCCAATAAGCATATTGCTTTCTTCCAGGAAATACTGGGAACAAAATCTGGTTTGGATTTGGAATGTTGTTTGACCAGCTTGCAAGCTGGTCTCCATTTCCTCAGGTTTCAGTGATCTAGATTTCAGTGGAAAGAACACTTCCCTTGTAGAGAAAGGAATCCACTCCCCTGATCCTTGGCAACTTCTGCCTGGAACTCAAGACATAGGAATCCAACTAACATAGGAAACCATCAGATTGCCAAACTAAGTCACAGAATCAAAGAGTTAAGAGACTTGAGAGCTGGGTGTGGTGGTGCATGCTTATAATTCCAGCAGCTCAGGAGGCTGAGATAGGAGGATCGCAAGTTCAAAGTCAGCCTCAGCAATGGCGAGGTGCTAAAGCACCTCAGTGAGACCCTGTCTCTAAATGAAATACAAAATAAGGCTGGGGATGTGGCTCAGTGGTTGAGTGCCTCTGAGTTCAATCCCTGGTATCAAAAAGAAAAGGGAAAAAAAAAGAAGAGAGAGAGAGAGAGAGAGAGAGAGAGACTTTAGATGTGGTCTGGCTATGATTTTCATAATTTTATTTTTCTCAATGCTGGGGATTGAACTCAGGGCTTTACATATGCTAGACAAGTGCTGTACCACCGAGCTACATCCCCAGCCTGTATTTCCCTCTCTCTCTGGTGATGCTGGGGATTGAACTCAGAGCCTGTGCATGCTAGACAAAACTTCTTTTAGGTGCAAAACACATTGTTCAAAGTCTCACTCAGGCCAAGTACATAAAACAGATAGAAGGGGGCTAGGGACACAGCCCAGTGGCAGAGTCCTTCTCTAATAAGCTCAAGGCCCTGGTTTGATTCCTAGCACTGGGGGGAAAAACAGAAAGGAAGCCACTGTTAAGTCTGGGAGAGTGGTACTAAAACCCCAGACATTCAATTCTGACCTCACTGCCCAAGAAGTCCCTTAAATCCTTTCTCTAAACCACCCCAGCATTGCCTGGCAGTGCCTGGCTCTGACTTCTGCCAGCCAGCCTTCAGCTGCACCTGTGTTCATAGGCCCAGTTTCTTGGAGCATGAGCTCAAGAAGCAAAGTTGCCCCAGGCCGTTGTTCAGATGTGATACAGCAGCCCTGTTCTAATACTTGGGCTTCCTCCTTGGCCACAGGGCCCCCTAATGCCGAAACAACCCAGGACACATTCTGACAATGACTTATGGAGTCATTTCTAGGCATAAAGGACAGAAATTGCTGCTGCTGCCCTTTTCCCTATTTTTCTTGGTTACCACCCAAAGCCCAGAATGTCAGGGTCATCCTTCATCGCATTGAGGCCCTTTCCCATCTGATTATGTGAACCTGGGGTCTAACCTTCCCTCTCACCACCTCACTCCTGGACCCTTCGCAGTGTGCCCTCTGGTCCCCATAGTCATCATCTATTCAGGGCAGCACACCTTGTCTGTAAAGGGCCAGATGCTGTCCTCAGCTTTGTGACCCCTGCAGCCCCTGGTCAAGAGTCTGTGGCTGTAGAGGAAAAGAGCAATATGGAAATGAGTGGGTGTAACTGAAGCCCAGTGAAACTTGGCGGGCAGGTGGCCCCACTCCTGCCCTGCATCCTCAGTTGTGTTTCTGGTCACTGCCTTCCCTTTCTGGCTCTCCCCCAAGCATGCTGCTTCCCTGCACCCTCTCAGGGGGTAGCGCCACTCTCTTCCAGATGCCTCATTCCAGTGGAGGTGGAGAGTGGGAGGGGCCCTGCCTTCTCTTCCTTTCTGTTTTCAGACCTCCCCCATTCCCCCTTCCTGAAACCCTCCAGTGTGGCTATTCTGTCATCAGACCCTGTGCTTCCTACTCCTTATTGCATACCTTTGAGTCACTCTTCCGTGCACCTGGAGGACGTTCACTCTGGGCTCACTCCAGCTCTCTCCAGCACTCACTACTCTGCCATCTTGCCCTCTTGTTCCTTGCTGCCTTCTCTGGGGATTCTGATCTCCATTCTATCTCAGCTGCCCATTCCCAGGGTTATAGCCAGTCTCCCTGCCATAACTGATAAGTGCACCCTCCCCATTAGCTCAAATCCAGCATCCTACTCTCACCAGCACCACCTACTTTGTCAGCATGCTCTCTTATACCCCGACTCCGTCAATCCACTCATCCCACCACATTCTCTCTGTTCCCCTCCCTCTCTTGTCCTTTCCACCAGTGTAGATGCCACACTCCATTGTTACAACCACTCACTGGCATTTACACTCAGTTTTTTACTCCTCTCTTCATTTATCTTGCTCCCCTGGAAAAACACCAGCCCTAATCAAGTCCAATGAGATGGAGATCTATGTAGTACTGGAAAGGGCTGAGAGAAGTCAGCTAAGTCTTGCTTCCCTCTCATGACCAGCAACCTCAAGCCAGCCCCTGGTGACACCCAGCAATCCAACCACATGTCCCTACCTTTACCCCCTTTTCTGCTCTCCTGATTATTTCCTGTCTTTGCCTCTCTCTTCAAACTTCCAGTACCCCTGCCCCTTTCACATTTTCAGCTGATGACTCTAGTACCTCCTTCCCTGAGAACACAGAAACAAGCAGAAGAGAACTTTCTTATGTTCCCACAGTCACATCTGTCCTCTTCCTACCTGGCCCATGATCAACCGCTCTTCCCTATCCATAGATTTCCTTCCTGACTCTTGAAGGACATGAGTCCTTCCAGTAATCATTCCTCTCACTTCTGCATCATCAACTTTCCTGATCATGTGTAAAAATGCCATGTGGTATCTCCCATCAAAACCTCTTGACTCCACAGCCACTTCTGGTGACCACCTTTTATGTTCTGTTCACTTTTATAGCAAAATTTCTCAAAAGAGTTGTCTATATACCACATTTTCTTTATCCATTCATTGGTTGAAGTTCATTTACATTGGTACCATTGCTATAAACATTCATGTGACTGTATCCCTGTAGTATGCTGATTTTAAGTCCTTTGGGTATAGTCCCAGTAGTGGGATACTAGATCAAATGGTGGGTCCATTCCAAGTTTTCTGAGGAATCTCCATACTGCTTTCCAGAGTGGTTACACCAATTTGCAGTCCCACCAGCAATGTATGAGTGTGCCTTTCCCCCACATCCTCACCAATATTTATTGTTACTTGTATTCTTGATAATTATATATACACAAGGGAATATTACTCAGCCATAAAGAAGAATGAAATTATTGGCATTTGATAATAAATGGATGGAACTAGAGACTATCATTCTAAATAAAATAAGGCAATACCAAAAACACAAAAGCCATATGATGAGTGGGTGGGAGGGTAGAAGTTCCTGGGATTAGACAAAGGAGAATGAAGGGAAGGGAGAGGGGATGGGATTAGAAAGACAGTAAAATGAATTGAACATAGCTTTCCTATTTCATATATGAATACATGACCAGTGTAATTCCACATCATGTTCAACTACAAGAATGGGATCCTAATTAGGATAAATTATACTCCATGCACATATAACATGTCAAAATACACTCTGCTGTCATGTATATCTAAAAAGAACAAATGTGAGACTTTTTTAAAAAAAAAAGAGTTGTCTGTATTGCCGCAGTTGGCTGGCAGCACTGTATGGTAGCCACTAGCCACATGTGGCCTTTCTGCACTTGAGATGTGGCTAATTTGATATGAAATATGCTTTAAGTATAAAACATACAGCATATTTTAAATATTTAGTACAAAACAAAGAATAACAAATATTTACAGAATGATATGTTTATTTATAACATTTTTACATGATAATATTGGGCCAGATAAATTATACTGTCACAGTTAATTTCACCTGTTTTTGCTTTTTTAATGTGGCTATTAGAACAGCTAAGTTAAACACAGGCTCCCATTTGTGGCTTGCATTATATTTCTGTTAGATGGGGCTCTCTCTTCTCACTGTTTCCACCTTCCCTCATTTGCTCATGGACTTATCTATTAACTTTTTACCCCATCACTCTGCTAAAACAGATGTTTCTAGATGTCCGAGGTCCTCATTTCACTAACCCAGTGGCCAGATGCTCATGGTGGTATCTGCAGCACTGAGTCAGGTACCCATCACCTTCTCACTACCACTTCCTTTGTGGGCACCATTCTTTCCACTCTCCTATCCCGCAAGCCACTCCCATCAGGTTTTTGTTGTTGTTGTTGGTTTCTCCTGTTTTGACCTTTCAGTCTTGGAGGACCCCACCGCTCAGTCCTTTTACACCTTCATCTCTATGCTAGCCTCCTAGGTGATCATATGATTTGACTTTAAATACAATGTGTATATCTACCAGATTTTTTCTTCAGCCTGGCTCTTCAGACACATTAACCCGAGTCACAGTACTCATTCAGATGTCTAATCACCGGCTCAAGCATCAGCAAGTTGGCAGTAGAATCCTGGATATCCATTCTGCCATATCTCATCCTTCCTGCTCAAGACAAAGATATTGGAATCATCTTTCATTCCTCTCTTTCCTCACACCTCACAGCTAGTCCATCAGCCAATCCCATTACTTGATCTTAGAATGGACATAGAACTCAACTCCTTCTCATTGCCTCTGACACCACTGCCAGGTCTAAGCCCTCAACGTGTCCCTCCTGGGCTATTGCAACAGGATGGTGCCCGTCACATAGTAGTTGTTCATATTTATTGGAGGAATAACTGTAAAGGACAGACACACAGCGTTAGAAAGGAATTCTCTGTGTCTCCATTATGTGT
Source organism: Callospermophilus lateralis (assembly GCF_048772815.1). NCBI lineage: Eukaryota > Metazoa > Chordata > Mammalia > Rodentia > Sciuridae > Callospermophilus > Callospermophilus lateralis. The sequence continues at coordinate 67,109,551 of NC_135308.1, forward strand.
GGATTGTTCCCACTTGAAATTTTTCATTTAACCATTCAGGCATCCACTCGATCAACATGTATCTCCTGAGCAACCATTATGTGCCAGTACAAAATAGATTCCTATGGAATTATTTATTTGGGCCCAGAAATAAATCAAAGAGAGGGGGTTTCCAGGAGCTAGGGGGTGGGAAGGGAAGGTATGTGTATCTTGGGAGGAAGGTATCATGGGAGGTGGAACTAGGATGTCGTAGTGGGGGCAGAGGGCATCCCAGAAGAGACAGCCAACGTCACCTGCCTTACACATCTGTCCAGCACCTCCCAGCTTGAACAAAGCCAGATGTGTTCTCAAGGCAAACGTTCTGTCCGCCCTCACCTTGTTCCGCCCTCTCTAGGCTGTGGTGACACTCTTGGAGAGAATGCCAACTTCCAGTCATCCATGGGCCCTCCCATGAACACACCTAGGTGTGTGCACGGCCTGCTAGTCCTGGCTTGTTCAGAGATTGGAGCCCCAGCAGGTCAATGAAACCTGGTCCTGACAGCTCTGCTCTCTTTCCTCTCCTCTAGGCTTTTTAGTGCAATTTTAGAACAAGCAACCAAAGCAGATGGGGCCAATGCTCTCGGAGGGAAAGGGGCTGGATTTGACGTGAAGGCGCTGCGGGCTTTCCGTGTGCTGCGTCCCCTGAGGCTGGTGTCTGGAGTCCCAAGTAAGTAAAGCCCTTATTCCTGTTCACCGTGTTACCTTGTAACCAGCTTCCACTTCCTTTTGCTGCACTGCCAGGAGCACTCCACAAAGGAACCTGATTTCCTATAATTGGAGGATGTTCTTACAAATGAGTCCCTTGTTTTAAAGAATCCAAGTTCTGATGCAAGTACCTCGATATGCATGTGGTCCCAGCTCCTATAAACACCTGGGAAAAAGTTCACAATGGACACATAGCCAAAGGAAGACTGCCAACACAGAGCACAACCCCACGGTCATCTGAGCAGACCCCACAAGGCCCTGAGCTGGGAATTTAAATATATTGGCTGCAGAGGAACCAGGAGAGGGGTATTTATTGCAGCCAATGAGATCATCTGTACTTTCTGTATTTTTCCAAAGAACCTCAGGAGAGCATTGCTGGGTGTTCTAAAAGCTCTCTCTTGCCATTTCTCCCAGCACTGTCTTCCCCTCCTTCTTTCATGTCAAATCGGGCATCCCAGGCTTCAGGAGCCTTCTGTCATTGTGGATCCTGTCATTGTGAGAACTATTTTTTCCCAAGAAGTGGTATTCAGCTTCTTGAAATACTGTCCACCAAGAGGTTGGCCACATTGACAAGTTTCCTTCGACCCCTATGGATGCACCCCAAAGTGCATCTTTGGAGACTTGAATCAGCTCCAGTATACCCCAGCCCCTGTGCTCCCGGAAAGAATTCTGAGCTTATTTTCTGAGACTTTACACTTTCAGGTCAGCACCTTCAGGCCATGACTCATGACACAGGAGACACCTAAGCTTGGGCTGGAACCAGACCAGCTTGGAGATGGGGGCAAGAAACAGGAAAGCAAAGAGGTGCCCTGAAGGTACCACCTTTCCTCCCTGTGCCACACACTGAGCACCTGTTACACGTGTGCTGCTTGATGATATCTCATAGTTTTAGAAATTTCAGCTCAGAAATGTGAAGGACCCTTTATCAACCTGTTCGTTCCTTTTTGTAAATTCTCAGAATAGTGAAAAAAATCTTACCATAACTTTAAGTAGTGGCTGAGCCAGGACAAGACCACATCTCCTGACTTCTACTCCTAACTCATTTTCCTATCACACTTCAATATCTTCTGTGAAAAATGAAGGGATATGCAATCCTTGATTGTCTTAATTTTACACATACCTTCTGTCTCTTCAATTATACTAAAGGCCCCTTGAAGCCCAGGATTATGCCTTAAATTGTCTCTGATTGCTGCAGTCTTGCCTAGATAGGTCTCTAGGCAAGGTAGGAAAATTTACTGAGTAATTAAAGCAGGAGGCTGACTGTTTTCATTGCAGAACTCCCTGGGTAAAGACTGTGGATCATCTTAAGTTCAAAAGCAACATAGAGATAAGCCTCACAAGAACAATCATAGTAGATTTTCTCTACTTGGATATGACCATCTTAGGAATAGAAACAATATATATGAATATATGTATGTGTATATATATATATATATATATATATATATATATATATATATATATATGATGGCCAACACCCAGCTTTACTTTCTTGAAGTCTAAGTGATTGGATTTCTTGGTCAATCATCCATAACTCAGTAGACTGACATCAGGATGTGCAAGGGGAGGGTGAGAGTGACTTGGAACATAACTTTAAGGCGCTTATGGTGATACGCCAATGTGTCAGCAATAGGAACTATGAATTAATCCCAAACTTCAAACATGGAGCTATCATGGACATAATAAATCTTATCTTGTTTATGCAAGTGCTTACTTATTAGGGGCCTTCAGCTTCACAGCCTCGTGTTGGGTGTTGGGGCATTCCATAAAGATCCATGCAGACTTGCATCTGAGGAATTTGAGAGTCTAATAAGAGAACACCAGTCAGCTGTTGCTGTGGGAACAAATGATCTCAAACTCTCAGTGACCTGCAACCAGACATTCATACCTGGCACACAAGGATGTTGTTCAGCTGCAGTTCTTTTGAATTCAGCTGGACTCTGGGCTGGACCAGGTTCTGCGTGCCATCTAATTCCAGAATACAGAGAATGGTGGCCGGAGAAGCCACCATGTAACTCATTTTGTCCTCAGGACAGAGACAGATGCTCACTACAGGAGGCATAGAGCAACACCACACAAAGAATTTCAGACTTATGCTCACGTGTGGCTGATATCACACTGCGTTAGCTAAAGCAGGTCATATCACTAATCCCCAATATAATGGAACTAAGAAGTATAGTCAGCTCTCCACATCCACCATCCCATACCTAAGGATACAACCAACCATTGATCAAAAATACTTTAAAAAATGTGTCTATCCTGAACATGTGCAGACTTGTTGTCTTGTCATTATTCCCTTAACAATAAACATTAGTGTAACAACTATTTGTGGAACAATTACATTGTATTTGGTATTATAAGTAATCTATGATATGATTTAAAGTATACAGGAGGATGCATAGATTATATATGAACACTGTGCCATATATATATTTTAAATATATATATATTTTAAAACCCTGAGTATCCTGGGATTTTGGTATTTACAAGAGGTTCCAGAACCAATTCCCCCTGGATATTGAAGAACACTTGTATACTGTCCCTATAAAGAAGCATGGACAAATAATTGTGAACAAACAGTACAATCTGCCACAAAGAAATTGAAGGGATTATTATCAACAGAAATAGTTACAGTAATTACTGTAGAACAGAGATTCTTAATTAGAGATGCACATGGTTGAGAGCTACTCAGTGCATTAGAAGGGAGGGTTAGATTAGTTTGGGTAGCTAAGGTTCCACTACAGAAGAAACTTCCGAAAGAAAGTTGCCTTGACTTCATCCTCACTTAAGTAATGGTATAACTTATATTATAGTCAGTAAGTGGTAACATTCCTCAGAATCCTCATGGAGAAGATATAGACATAACAGAGAACCTCAAATAGAGAGGCCTAATCTTATTTGCTAATGCAGTTCAAGATGATATTTTCATCCTTAAACTGAGATGGTTTTGCAGCAGTGGGGAGCCTTGCTGGTAGCTCCATGCTTATGCATAAGACCAAACACTTTGTCTTGATTTTATGGATCACCAATAAAAAGATAACGGCTCTTCTTTGAGCATTTTTTTGGTACCAGGGATTGAACTCGGGCACTTGACCACTGAGCCACATCCCCAACCCTATTTTGCATTTTATTTAGAAACAGGGTCTCACTGAGTTGCTAAGCGCCTCACCATTGCTGAGGCTGGCTGTGAACTCGTGATCCTCCTGCCTCAGCCTCCTGAGCTGCTGGTATTACAGGCATATGCCGCCACAACTGGCTTTTATCCAGCTTTTTCCCTTTCTCATGGGAATGACATCTATGCAGCTTTTTGCAAGAGTGAAGGGTGCAGATTGAGGTGGTGAAGGGGACTGAACCAGTGTAGGTGGATATCACCTACAGAAATGTCAGGAGTATCTCCTACAAATATGAACCTGGATGAACACCTTCTTCTTCCATTTCTCCTAGGCTGAGGTTATTTCCTTTTTGAGGAGTTTTAGCAAACTCCCGCAAAAGAGTCCCCTGTTGTCCCCAGTGCTTGTCCTGTCATACTCTCTTGAATGTTCTCCAGTCAGGCTTTCGCTCCCACTGCTGCACCAAAGCACCCCTTGTCAAGACCACCCATGATCTCCACGTTACTGCACCCAGTGGCCAGTTCTCCAGGGCCATTGCATTAGATCTGTCTGTGGCATGAATCTAGCTGCTGAAGTCAACTGTCCCTTGTTGGTAAACCACTATCATCACTTGGCTTCTGCGACACTGTTCTTGTTTAGCTCTGTCCTTAATTCACTTGGTGAATTCCACTTCTTGGAATCCTTGCTGAGTCTCCTCTTCATCTTCTCACCTTCTTAACATTGGAGAGCTCAGGGATAGATCCTTGCACTCTTTTTTATCTACACTCATTTCCTAGCTATCATGTCTCATTCAGCCTCACGGCATTAAATATCACCTATTTATCTTCCAACAATGACCAACTGTATGTTGCCATCCCAGACCTCTCCCCTAAACTCAAGACTTGTATATCAATAGTTTGCTCCATTCCTTTTATCAAATATCTAAGAAGTAGCTTGACCTAAGCATCTCCATATTGGTACTTTCCATCTTCCCAAATTCTTTCCCATGTCAGTAAATGTTAACTCACCCTTCCAGCTTCTCAGGCCAAACATCTGTGACTGGTTTCTTTTTCTCACTTCCTGCATTCAATCCATTAGAAAATGATATCAGCTTTACCTTCAAATTATGTCATTAATCTGATGGTTTCTTCCCACCCCCACATTCACTCCATTGCCAGTCGCCATCATCTCTCGCCTGGGTTATTACTGTAGCCTCTTAACAGGATTCTCTCCTTCCACCCCTTCCCCATCACAACCCAAGCTTCACACAGCAACCACAATGAACCTTTTAAAATCCAAGTCGGATCATGTCAATGCCCTGCTCAGAACCCTCCCAGGCTTCCCTGAATCCCTGAATGAGAGCCCAAATCCCACAGGCCCTGGATCTCGTCTCTCCTCTCTGACGTCACATCCTTCCACTCTTCCCTTCTCTCCCTCTTCCTCAGCCTCAGTGAACTCCTGGCTGTTCCTCCAACACTCTAGCCCCGTCTTTGAAGGACCTTTACACATGCTGCTCCTTCCTCCTGGCATGCCCTTTACACAGCCATTCACTTGTGTGCCTGCTCTCCTGCTCACCTCCTCAGTCTCTGCTGGGATATCAGCTCCCTCCTAGGGTGCCATCACCACCCTATTCCAGTCACCCCCTTCCCATTTCCTATGCCTCTTCTCTGCTCTGTTTTGCCCGTCTCACTTGTCATCATGCGTCATACTCTGCATTTTCTGGTTCATTTGTTTATTACTTCTTGCCTAACTAAAATGTAACCTCCATGGGGAAGCAGTTCAGGGTTGCTTGTTCACAGCTGTGTCTCTGGTATCTACAATGGAAGAAAAATATTTGTCGAATGAATGGACATCATCACATGAGCGCTCAAAGCTGTGGGGCATCACTACCCACAGCGTTACTGAGAGCTACCCAGCTCACCAAAATGGTGCTAATGCTAAAGACTGTTTATGTTTATGTGCTTTCTTTAGCCTTTCCAAAGCCTTTACTTCTTTTTAATTTGATCTTCATGACAATTGTGTGTTGTGTAGAACTAAACATAAATGATATGTAGATATGCATGGTGTTACTTCTAGTAACAAAGGTTAATTGGGCGGTTTTTGAGATTCACAACTCTGAACCAAGTGTGTTAGGGGCCCACAAAGCTCCTGCTATTTTTAAATATCCATGTATGTCTAAATGCCACTGGAGTCTACAATCACAGGTTATGCAGGGAGAGTTGACAGTGAGAGTACAGATCCATGACTCACTCATCAATTTGTTCAACAAGATCTACTGAGCACCTAGCTGGTGTAAGGGTTGGCTAGCCATCATCCATTATCTCAGGTACAGAAGTGAGTCAGAGGCTAACTGTTTTCAAAAAGCTTGAAATGAAGTCGGGAAAATATTTATAAAAATGATATATGGAATAAAAATTTGCGATGCCAAAACAATGTTTAGGTATGATGTGAAGAGTTCTGCAAAGTTTGGGGATACCATACTTTTGGGAGTAGGGATAGGGAATCAGGAAAGCCTTCCTGAAGAAGGTGGCATTTGGAATGGATCAGGTGCATCTCAAAGGATAAGCAAGGAGAGACATTCCAGAAGATTCTGAAATGAAAGGACAATGAATGTGGCCCTGGAAACATATACAGTAAGATCATAGGTTGAGGGGTTGATTACACTATGGATCAAACAGTCTCTGCAATGAAATTGTGTCATTGAAAGATGTGGTCATTGTGGTTCATAGAGATGCCTCCATAATCAAGGAAACCAGTTCCCCACTGCTTCCCGAGGCATCCACTTCCCCACAGCAGAAGTGCTGTGAAGCATGCATATTGTATCCAAGGATAAGCCATATGGAACAATAAGCGTTACACAACAAACATGAACAATAAATATGGAAAGTTGTGATTAAATGTTTGCAATGTGTGTGCAAGGAGCACACTTGTTTGCAGAACAATAAGCAAAGGGTCATTTCCTCCTTTCCATATAATCCCATATGTCCTCCCAGAGAAGACCTTTCAAGGGAGGATTGCGTAAAAGGAACAGACAGAGGGAATCGAGACAGTCTCTGTTAGATTTCTGAGGCCTTTAACAAAGACCCAGAGTAGATCAGGCTTGATCTCTAGGCTAAACCAGCACTGCCCCCCACCTTTCACCAAGAATGTTTATTGAACACTTTCTGTGAGCAAAGCACTAAGCTAGGCACTGGGACACAGAGGTGGATGGACACACTGCCCATCTGTCCTGATGCATGAATACTTTAAAGACTTTTCATGGGAGACATTTTTCCTAATATGTGATTTTTTCTAAGATTAGCTTTTCAGGATGAAATTTACTTCTAGAAGTGTGCAGAATAGAAAACAGCTTGTTAAACACAGGTGAGATGAAGCATTAAGACCATGTGAAGAAGGGTCAGATTCTCCCTGTTTTCCTTGCTCAGCTTAGATAGGTTTCCTGGAGATAAATCAGCACCAATTAGTCCACAAGTTTCCGTGGAGTGGATTCCATATAGATCCATGAGGAACACTTAAGACATAGTATTTTGAAATGAGCTCTTAAATCAGACTGCCTGGCTTTGGCCACTTACTCAAACTGTGACTTTGAGGAGCTTACTAAACCTCTCTGTGCCTTAGTCTCCTCATCTGTAAAACAGAAATAATAATATAACCTATTTCATATGGTGTTGAAAAGAGTTAAAAGAGTTAATGCCTACAAAGTACTTGAATAGAGCCTTGCTGATAGTAAGTGCTCTGCAAAATTGTAGCTTTTATGATATATATGTATATATATAATATATACAATTAGAAAGACATGATAAGATTACCTTCAAGAGAAAAAAATATATATTTTAAAAAATAAAGAATATTCAATAGTTAAATAGCAACCTGAGACCAAAAAATGGCAGAGACTTGTGTATGATTACTTGACTTGCATACTGTAGATAATAAAGAGGATCCTAGGGGAGAGTTTACCAGGAACTGTGACAAGCTGAGTAAGTTTTATGAAGAAGGAAACCCTGGAGATGAGCTCTGAGTTTGTGGAGAGAAAGCAGAAATGAAGAGGAAAGGACCCTGCAGGGTCAAGGAGGCCAGCCCAGCCAGCCCAGGGGTCTGTGCATGGACCAGTCCTACCACCAAAAAGGAAGCAGTGAGAAGCTGGTGAGAAAGTGAGCAGGAGCAGACAGAGGAGGGTGCTGGGTGCCACAGGCAGTTCTCCAAAGAGTCACTGCTATAGAAACATTCAAAAGACTGCACTGCAGAGAGAAGCTCAGTGAGTTGGAAATCTACTAGGGTGTCAGAGCTGACAATGGATCTTGAATTCAGAAAGGTTCATGAGCGCATGCTGGACTCAGCTGTCTGGGGTCAGAGCTGGGATCACAGCCATACCACGCTCCGTACCCCCAACTCCACCCCACCGTCATGGTCTCCATCCCAGAGGCCACATCTGGGGCATCCTGTGTTCTGCTGAGAACTCTCCCAGATGACCTTATACTGCATGACACTAAAAATCCTTTTCTTACTATTGTTGGTAGAATGAGTCTGTTATAGTTTGGATCTTAAATATTCCCCAAAGGCCCCTATGTTGAAGGCTTGGTTCCTAGCCGGTGGCACTGTTGGGAGGAGATCAGACCTTTAGGAGGAGGTGCCTAGTGGGAGGAAGTTAGGTCATCGGGGGCATGCCCTTAAAGGGGATATTGGGATCCCCTGTCCCTTCCTCTCTGTTTTTCCTGGACCATACCCTCTGTCGTGATGTTCTGCCTCACCACAGGCCCAAAAGCAATGGTGCCAAGTAGCCATGGACTGAAACCTCCAGAAGTGTGAACCAAAACTTAATCTTTCCTCCTTTAAGTTGATTATCTCAGGCAGTTTGTCATAGCAATGAAAACCCAACTAACAGAATCCATGGCCTAAAGATGCCTGCTACAAAAGTTAAAAACTCACCTACACACCCAAATTCCCAGGTAAACCACACTTATCCCGAGGTTCATTTCCAGTTTTCCACCCAAAATGGATTCTTCCCTCCTGGGAATTAGTAACTGTGAAACTAGCCACCCTGATTAGCAAACGCTACCAGTTAATCAGACCCATATTAGAGCTACTAAAAACAACTTTGCTGTTTCCACACTTTGATGGTTCAGAGGCAGCCATGCCATCCTGCCTGGCATTTGCTCTTTGTCAGTTGAGCCACAGTGGATCTGCAATCACCATTGCTGCTCCCAGCCAGGGGAATGGTGCACCCACTCTCCTAGTGAGGAGGAAGGCCCAGCCTGGACGTGGTCCTGACAAAAAGCAGGTGCATTTATATTTAGAGACACCTTAGTTCTGCAGATTTTATGAGGGAACATCATGAAGTTCAGCCCCTGAAATTGACACATTGCAGGAAACCAAGTTCCAAGAGAACTTGTACCATCTTCCTGTCCACTTTCTCTACCATTTCTTTCCTGGAACAGAAAGTAACAGAAACTTGTCCCTGGCATTCATCTCAAAGTCCTCTTCCTGAATTAGAATTCTGAGCAACAAGTAACTGTAGACATTTAGTCCAACCCAGTGCCCACATTGTACAGGTGAGAACACAGCAGCCAGTGAGCAGGCAGACAGGACTCTCGGTGCAGCAGAGGAGGATTCTGCCAGTGATCACAGTGGGTCCCCCAGTTTTGAACAGTCTTTGGAGATCATGGAGCCCCTGACCCACTTGGTGAACAGCCCCCCAGGAGTAAAGCAAACACAGGAAATGTCACAGTTCCCTCCTGCCTTGCCCCTTGAGCAAGACACAACTGGTGTTCCCAAGGCAGGTCAGAGCCCTCTGGAGGACAGTTGTAAGCAGTGTGCCCTCTTAACACTCCAAATGGGCTGGCTTCCCAGAGGATGCAAAACAGAAAACTGATGTGTCCAGCTGGCTGGCCTGCTTTGCTGTGAGGAGTCTGACGTCGTCTCCCTGATGTTGGCCTGGCTTGCCTATCAAAACAGAGCAGAATTTGGAATAGGGTCCCACACATGCAAGCCCCAGTACCCCAGGCTGCTTGGAGTGGATGCTCACCCATTCTTTACTATATCACCTGGCATTCACCTGGCAGTGACTTCTGGTCTTTCACTGCAGATAGCTCTGACAAGGCAGCTGCTCTTCCTGTCCCTTGCAAGGCTCCCCTGCAGCAGAGCTGCTGCACTAGGAGTTCAGGGGTACAGCTATGGTCCCAGCCCTGCTGTCAACTTATCTGTTTCCCTGCTTCCTGTCTTGCCTCAGTTTCTCTTTCTATGAAGTGGGATCAATAATCTCATCATCGATAAAGGTGAGATTTTTACCTGTAAAGCCCCATGGCCTTCTAACAGCAAAGACTCTTAAATCCACCTCTTGAAGGAGACTAGGGATTCTGATGAGCCACGCATCAGGTAGTAAAAATAGAAAGATGACCCAAAGGCAGCCAAGTAAGTTAATTTGCACAAGAAGCATATTTCAAAAGCTCCAGTCTCTGTTGTCATGGAGTTTTACTGAGAAGTAAATCAATAACAGTATGTGACCGAACTGGGAAAATCTCTATTATCTGGTGCTCTAGATTCATAGGGTAAAAAATAATAATAACAAAGAATGCATCCCATCTTAGAGTAAGGTCTCCTATTTACTAACGTGCACAGACATTCCCCTAGTGATGAAATTGTCCCTTTTTTGATTTGAGAACAAAATGTAGGTGGTGATAAACATTAGGGCTTCCGCCAACGGGAAGCAATATACGGTACCCGGGCAAAGTGTTCAGACTCCAAGAGCCTGATTAGCTGATTAACCAGCCCAGTGGTGCGGGAAGACCGGGACATTATCCTTAATTTATAGACAGGCAAGCACAGCCCCAAGTGCTTCTCCCAAAGCAATGCACAGAGATGAATTCAGAATATTCCCCAGTGAGAAAGAACTCAGTTCAGGACTTGGGTCTCATGAAGAGAGCACAGCTTCCCCAGGAGAAAAGAATCATGTTGTTGCCTGTGTCACAGGATACCCTGTCTGGTTTTAGAGGCTGAGGGGACTTGGTAGTTGGGGCCTTGCTTTCTTTGTGTTTCAAGGGTTTGTGGGCCTCTTTTGTGGTAGAGGTTGATGAGAAATGGCATTATCACCATCTTGAGATTTGTGATGACGTGGAGGCATTGCAGGTCTGCAGGTGAGGACAGCAAGTATGTCTGACCTGCTCTGTGACTTTGTTGTTTAGCCTCTGACCTTCAGTTTTCTTTCCTGTGGAATGAGAGTGTTGAACTGCATTACCCTAAACCTCCAGAGCATTAGCATTCTGTGCTTCAGTGATGATCGAGAACAGCAGTAAATTGAGAATTTCTTTTTCAGTTACTGAGTCCAGACCTGGAGTATTCATTGCCAGGGTGTGAACTTGGGCCAATCCTTTCAGTCTCTCTATTCAGTGGCAATCTGACAGTCCAGAGGTGGGAGAATGTCATAGGATGAGTCAGCAGACATTTATTAAGTACTGACCATGAGCCGAGGACCAGGGCAGGTGGTATAAAATCACAAAAGCCAGGCGAGCTTCTTAAACTCAGAAAGCTCCATGATTGGTTCTCTTTTGTGCCCAGCCCTTTCCTGGAGATCCTCAAACAAGAAAGAAAAGCCAATAGCATGGTGACAATAACCTAATTAAAAATAATGGTCATAATAAAGGACACTTAGGCTTATAAGTGCTTTCTAAATGCTAGAAAGAAAAATGAGGGGAGAATGAAATAAAGATACAGTGAGGTCAGTGTTCCATGAAGTGATCAATGCATGGAACATGAGCCCCATGAACCTGTTCTTCTTGGTGTATTCTCTTATGCTCCTTTATGACAGAGTTAGTGGTTTAGAACATAGATGGTGGAATACCAATACCTAGGTTGGGTTCCCAGAGGCACCTTGATTAGCTATGTGACTCAGTTCCTGATGTAGGGGTTAAAATTGCAGTAAATATTGGTAAAGGGTTTAGAGTTGTACTCAACACATAGGAAGGATTCAGCAAATATTAGCTATTAGTATTCTTATGGTCTGGTTTCCTGTCTGCATACTTTAGACTCTAACTTACCAAAGGAGACATAGGACTTTCTATGCTTCACTTCTAAAATAACTTTTGTGTTAGCGTTCCATTCATGTACAAATACCTAAGATAATCAACTTACAAAGAGTAGAGGTTTATTTCTGCTCCTGGTTTCAGAGATTCCAGTCTATTCCCATAGGCCTGGTGCCTTTGGGCCTCATCATGGTGAGAAGTACATGGTGGAGCAGAACTGGTCATCTCATGGTCAGAAATAGAGTGGAAACAGACTACAGTCCCATAATCCCCTTCAAGAATGCCCCCAATGACTTGAAGACCTCCCACGAGGCCCCTCCTCTAAAGCTTCCATCGTCTCTCAGCACCAAGGTGGGGACAAAGGTTTGAACACATGGACCTCTGGAGGAAATTCAAGATCTAGGCCATAGAAACTGTATTGAAGTATAATTTTTACTCAATAAAATTCACACATTTTAAATGTATATTTGCAAATGTAATACCTGACATTCTCACAATAGTTTCATTTCATTAATCAACTCCTGTCCTCATGATTCTTACACATCTTTTACTTATAAAAGTAAAAAACCACAAACCATACCTTATAATATTATCATATTCACTTTAAGCAATCAATTGTCTTTTCAGTAAATTATGAGAAATAAAGAAAACCTAGTCTTCTACATGTGCCTATTTATTTACCATGTTTGGTTCACTCTTTTCTGTAAATATAAGTTCCTGTTGGTATCATTTCCATTCCTGCTAAAGAATATCCTATAACATTTTTATAATGCAGGCTGATGAATTATCTCAACTTTTATTTATCTAGAAATGTCTTTATCTTGTCCTCTTTCTGAAGATTTGCTGAATGTGGAATTCTTGGTTGACAGGGCTCTTTTCCCAATAACTTTAAATATGTTGTCCTATTTGCCCCTGACCCCAATCATCTCTGATGAGAAGTTATTAATATTCTTTCCAATGAACATTTTTCCCCTCTGACTCCTTTTAAGATATTCTATCTTTGGTTTTTAGAAGCTTGACTCTAATGTGCTTCATTGTGGTTTTCATTGTATTGTCCTGCTTTGAGTTTGCGAGCATCTCAGATTCTCCCATAAATTGGGGTTTTCATCAGGTTTAGAAAGTTTTTAGCCATTATTTCTTCAAAAAATTTCTTCTGTTCAAATCTCCCTTTTCTCCTTATGGGATTCTGATGGCCCCTCTGTTTGGTCATTTGATATTATCTCATTGGTCCATGAGGCTTTGTTTGGTTTTCTCCAGTCTTTTCTTTTGTGTTCCACAGATTGGATCATTTCTGTTGATTATCCTCCTAGTTTGCTCATTTTTTCCTCTGCCATCTCTATCTTCGTTGAGCCTATTTGGTGAAGTTTTCATTTCAGTTACTTTTCAATTATAGAATTGCCATTTAGTTCTCTCTTATAGTTTCTGTTTATCTGTGGAATTCCCCTGTTCCCTCTTTAAAAACATCTACTCATTTATTTCATAAAACATGTTTTCCTTTAATTTAAACATACACACACGCACACACTCACACACGCAAACACTCACACATACACACACACACACACACACACACACACATACACACACAGCAGCTATTTTAAAATCTTTGTTAAGTCCAATGTCTGAATGATCCTATTTTCTATTTCTTATCGATTGTTTTTTTTATTGACTATGTATCGCACTTTCCCATTTATTTATATATCTAGTAATTTTTTGTGAATATTAGAATCTAGAGACTCTGGATTCTATATCATCTTCCTAAGAGTGTTAATTCTTCAGCAGGCATTAAAATGGCTGGATGATCACCATGAATTTGTGTGGGCTTGGTTGTTTGCTTGTTGGTGCTGACCAGTTGGAAGACTAGTTTAATCTCCAAATTCCCTTTCCCCTTCAGATCTTGTCAGGAATTGGTTTTAGGCTTTGCCGGGACTAGAGTATGTCTTACTACAAGATAAAGTTCTTACTCCTAAGGTATGCCCTTTATGGGACCTGAGTTGGTTGTTCAAGTTGTTAGTGAGATATTAACTATCTAGCCTTATCAACAGGAGACAGGTAGGTCACTCTGCAGTCTCTAGAAACTTCACTCCAAGAAACTCTATGTCCAGGATCTGACCCTAAAAATATTTTACTAGCAGAGATTTACAGCCCTGTAGAATATGTCTGTGTATTAAAAGACCTAGTCCTCTAGTTCTGGGGGTGAAGGTGGTAAGAAAAACTACAATGAAGGGACTTCCCTATGTGGATCTCTCTACTATGTCAGGGCCAGAACTCCAACCTCCTGACACTCCTTTTTCCCCAGCATTGAACAACCTAAAGTCTCTCTTTGCTACTCTGAATCCCATAACATCTGCTGTCTGACACACTTCAGTGTATAGACATGTTCTACCTAGCCCTAAGCCATGGATACCCAAGTGACACTACAAAAGTTTCTTAGGACCCTTATCTACCTAGCCATTTCTCTCTGATGCCCCACCACACTACATCAGCTGTCAGATTCTGATCTAAAGTCTTCTCACATGAGTGGGACTGCAGGGGTCTGTTTGGACTATCTATTGCTCTGTGTGTGGCAGTCAGGAAATTGTTTCTTGTCAGAGAACCAGAAAGATTATTGTGCTCACCCCATGAGTTTCAATTCTCTTAAGGATTACAGTCCTGTGCTGCTTTGTGTTCACTTTACAAAAACAGTTGCTTCTTCTATTTTTGTCCAGTTTTTAAAATGCTTATGGTGAAAGGGCTTGTCTGGTAACTCTTACTCCAAAATGGCTGGAAGTTGAAGTATACTTGATTTTTAAATCGGCAGATGTAAGTTAATTCCCATTCATTGTACAAATTATATATTATATATTACATAACATGGTATATTATACAATATATTGTATAATATTACATGATTTATTATATAAGTTATATATTAATTTATTTGTCACACATTTACTGAGGACTTTCTGTGTGTAAAGAACAGAAGTAGTTGGAGGAAGGAAAGGTTATTAGAATCTTTACTTAAGATATTTGGGAAAATAATCACCCAGAAAACTTTAGAGCTAGAGTAATCTTTCTCATACAATGTTCTCATTTTAAAACTATAGAAGCCTAGAACCAAAAGGTGATGTGATTTGTCAGGGTCACACAGATATTAGTAAAAGAAGAGGAAATGGCTTGGCATTTTTCCTACTAAATTTAAAATATAATTTTTTTTCAGACCAAACATAATGTTTGAGGATTTCCTCCTCTTTAGCAACTTTATTCGGGGCCAAAGTCCTTATTGATGTATTGGTGACTTTTTTAAGAATGAGGAAATAAGTAAGTTTGAGATCGTATGATCATTTTATTTGAGTTGTACAGGAAGATTAACTCTTGGTGTAGAGTGACCATAAGTTGGCAGCAATGAGCAAGCTTGGTTCCTTCTTACACTAGTCCTGAGGACATCCAGAGAAGTGAAATCTCTGAGTTGCCTGGGGATAAAGGTATTTACTGGAAACCTAGAGATAACAGGGCTATCCTAGTAACTTGTTACCTCTGTAGTGAATCAATTTCATTTGTTACCAAAACTGTAGAGAAATTTTGTACTTTTTCTAAAAACTGTACCTTTTATACATTCCTGAAAAAAGAAGTAAGAATCCATGATGAATAATACAACCCAGCCACCAGGTCCTTTTATCTAACCTTATCAATAGGAGACGGGTAGGTCACTCTGCAGACAGCTGGTCTCTAGAAACTTCACTCCAAGAAGCTGTATGTCCAGGGTCTAACCCTGAGAGAATTTTACTGGCGGAGATTTACAACCCTGTAGAATATGTCTGTGTATTAAAAGACCTAGTCCTCTAGTTCTGGGGGTGAAGGTGGTAAGAAAAACTACAATGAGGGGACTTGCCTATGTGGTTTCTCTCTTAAGAAGTGCAGGATACTTTGCTTTCAAAAATGTCAGATGAGGTAATTTGGATCAACCATCCTGCTGAGGACAATTAGAAATGCTGGGAAAATATGTTCTAAATCTTCTTTTTTGAAATGTGGAAGAGATGCCTGACAGAAATATTAATCCTCCCTGGAGAAAGATAACATCATCAAAGTTGTCAAATTATTTTGAAAAACAGTTTTGTGAAAATAAGGTCTCACTCGTTATACAAAAATAACTGGGCACATGAGGAGGCAAAATAAGTGAATTTGGAAATGGACAGAAACTATAGACAATAGAAACAGACCCACAGGGGACCCAGGTACTGGAATTAATCAGATATGGACTAAAAAATAACTGTATTTTTTTGTATTTAAAGAGATCAAAGACAAGATTGAATTTTCTAGAAAAAGAGAAGAAGACATGGAAAGGAACCAAATATAAATTTTAGAAATGAGGACTCCAATGGCTAAAATGAAAAATGCAGTGAAAGAATTTAAAAGAAGACAGCACAGCTGAAAACAAAATTATTGAACTGTAGAGAGGCCAGGGGAAAAAAACACTAGGATTCAAGCACAGAGATTCAAAAGAAAGGGAAATATATAAAAGACTGTGAAAGATTGGGGGAATGAATGGATGCTGAATTTTATGAAATGATTTTTCTATATTTATGCATAGATTCATGATTTTTTATTAATGTGGTAAATTACATTTTGACTTGTTATGTAAGCATGAATGGGGCTTCTATAGAGCTGGTGATGATCTATATCTTGCCCTGATTGATAGTTACTTGGCTATTTGTTTTGTGATAAATCAAGACTGTAATGCGTGCATCTTATGCAATGCTCTGTATGTATGTTATATTTCACAATTTTTTTTCCCAAAAGACCCAGGCATCTACATCATTGGCACGTGTCAAAAGAGATCAGCTTCTATTATTCCTGTTGCTGAAAGACACAGAGTTTGTCAATAATAGGGAAGCAGCATAAAGGGATAGAAAATCATGATTCAGTTACTTCCAATGAATTAAAGTTGTCCCAAGAGATAAATGTTGAGGATTGTGCAGCCCCATTTTGGGACCAGAGAAGCAATGGCCATGATCAATAGCAACATCTTCCCTGTTACAGAGTCAAGGGGCAAAGGCATAGGTTTGGTGTATGCCATTTTTGGCTGTATAGTTGTTAAGAAGTGGAAGTTTGCTTTTAAAGTCTTGGCTTCAGTTCCACCATTTTCTAGTTGTATAGTCTCAGACAAGTTATCTGTTTTGCCTAAGTCTAAATTCATGTATATGTATAAAGAATTCAATGAAATGGTGTATGTTAACATGCTTAGCACAGTGCCCACATGTGCTGAGTCCTTGAGAAGTGGTACCTAACTTTATCATTGTTGTTTACTTCAAGTCAGTTTGTCTCCATTCTGCCATATTTAATTTTCTTCTAACATCAGATTTTTATGTCTTTTTCTCTGAGCCTCTCTTTCTAATCCATATTGCTAATACTGAATTAAAAATAAATAATTCAACCTGAAGGTGGATACTTTAATTTACTCTTAATTTTTAAAATTTATTAGGCAGCTGAGTATCCACCATCCATTCTCTAGGACAACAACTTGCCTTTAGTGTTCATCAAACTACTTGTGGGTTGCAGAAATGTATTAATATGGAAGATTTAGATTAAAAATAAATGAAATTCTCTAATGAATAAGGAATTCAAATAAGAACATGCAAAAATCATAAAACTTGAGACTGCAGAAGGCAAGAATCTTTCCCCTTTTAATAGGAGGACTCTTTTTTATTTAAACAAAAAATGTGTCAGGCATCCCGAAGCTCACTGTGACAAACTTACTTCTTAGCCCAAGGGAGAGCTGCCTCCCTTCTTAGTTTTAGACCTATTTTCTTTCAATAACCATTAGGATTGTGAGACCATTAAAAGTGCCTATTGCTCCATTATCCAAATGAAGCCACAGAATGTAATCTGCGAGATTCATCATGTCTCCTTTTTCTAGCTAGTGCAGACTGGTTCAAGTAGGTCAGAAGTAAGGGTAGCCCAATAGTTGCAGCCTGATGAGGATGATGATGATGGTGGTGGTGGTGATGATGATGGTTGTTACAACCACAAATGCTGATAGGAGCATTGACTTCCATTCTCGGTCAGGTAAGCCCTTGGGAGGACCTGGACTTGGCTAGTGAGTTAGAGTCAGGATGTTTATCTGCTCATCCTCCTTGGAGGAGACCTGTTGGTTCACAAAGTTTAGAATCCCTCCCAATAGGGTAACATTTCCTGGCTCATTAGGATGATCCTGGTGGTGGTGGCATATAGAAGCCAAAGAGCACTCAAGCTCATTGTCCTGTCTGCCAGGTGACTTGAGTTTGCCCACCTGGTGGGCTCTCCACCCTTATAGATGGGGGAGCTTGCTTTCTAGACGGGGGAGCTTGCCATATGGACTATGTCAGAAGGCTGCCTTTCCCTCCAGCTTTTAGATGGGTTCAGTTGGTGGACAGCCCACGAGGAGCTCACCAGGAGGGAAGTCGGGGAGCACAGGGATGTTGGGTACCCAGATCCTTCCCTGCTGTTGTCTTGTGTTGGTGTCCTCACAATCTCTCCAGAAGGTCCTCTCATCCCTTCTCCTGCATGGTGAGAGATCACTCTTGTTGACACCTCTAGGACATCATACTCTTGCTCCTTTATGGTTCTTCTTACCCCCATTCCTTCATATAAACCACCAAGTACCTTGAATGTCTTAATTTTAGTACATTGTTGGTTTCTTGCTGGGACCTACTGTTGTGATAATATTAGAAAACTGCTTTCATTCTTTCTGTAAATAAATTTTGACTCTCTACCATGTGAAGATCATGTATAAGGGGATTTTTGAGTCTACTCTCTATGAAGAGATTACTGCAGGTTCTGATCTGTGCAGTGTGATGAAAGCAGCATTTAAGGATGAGCAATGGGGTAATGGTGCAGAAGGGTGGGAGACAAGGGGATAGAATACATGACACCCCACCTCCTCACCAGGCAGGAGAGGTAAGGACCGCAATAGCTGCAGGGGATGCAGCTGATATGATGAATGATAACACTTTAAGAATTGTTTGCATTTGTTGAAGAAGCAAGCAAGAGTGACTATAGGTTTTTGTCTTTATGGGGGCTGGTTTTAGGGAGAAGGAGATGGGTTGAAGTTGAAATTTCTTGCATATGTTGGGATGGTGGAACAACCTGATTGAAATATCAAATAGGCTCATGGAGGAGTATGGCTTGAACTTAGAAGAGAGGGCAAAGAAAATGTTAGTACAGATTTGAAGTTGTCCACGGGTTGTAACTATTGAACTCTTAGGAGGGAGTGAAGTGAACAAATTTCCTGAGAGAGAGCGAGCGAGAGAGAGCACACTGATTTGGAGAGTAGCAGAAGAGGTGGAAGACTAACCAAATAAAAAGAGAAATTTCCCCTATAGACACAACTCACATGTCCATTCCTCAGGGACCTGTTGTTTTGTTTTCCCAGGATAAATTAACTTCTCTCTGCTTTAGGCTTCTGCAGTTCTTTGGGCATAATTCTCAGGAATATGATTCCCTGATGTTTCCACATCTGCCTCCAATCTAGCTGAAAGTTCTTCATGGGTAGGGACTGCATCTTTTTTGTCTCTGTAGTATTCCCCAGACTAATAGAGGTCCAGAAGGGAGGGAAGAAAGAAGGAGGAAAGAATTAATTATGAGGGTGAAAGAGAACTAAAATTGTACATTGTCACAGAGACAAGAAGAGAGTTTCAAAAAGAAAGGGAGTAATCAAGAAGGTCAAATAAGTCAAGGAAAAGGATGGCGGAGGCAAAGGCGTGGATCGGCCAGTGAGAGGTCATAAGTAACCTTGATGGTGCAAGCTTGGTAAGTGTGGTGATGATGGAGGCCTCACTGTCAAAGAGAAAATTCATGCTTAGCCGCTCATACCTATAAAGCTAGCTGCAGCATTGGATCCCTGTTGTCAGTCTCCTCCATAACTCTGTTGAATAGCTTTTATTGCTGCTGGAAGGAGCAGCACCAGTATACATCACTTATGCTCGCTGGTGGTGCAGCATAGGTATATGTCTCCCTGCCTTGTCCTTTGCAGTGATCATATGTTCATAAAAATTAATACATAAAGAAATAAATTGGAAAGTAACCTATAGTACAGTCGTGCCAGTTAGCATGTGGCATTTTTCTGCATCCAACTTTGGCCTCATATTCTTTACTGATTAGAAATACCCGAGTGACATGACCAGGATCATACCATGACCATGAAAATCCAGTAACTGCTTAAGAGTGCCTGGGATCCAAGCAAGGTTGACTAGATTCTCTGGGGGGGTCTTGCTTCTCAGAGTGGTGGGTGGATCAGCAGCATTGTATCATCTGGGACCTGGTTAGAAATACAGACTCACATCCTACCCCAGATGAATTGAATCAGTCTTCATTTTAACAAGATCCTGGGTGATCAGTGTGCATATTCACCTTAAGTGTTCCAACTGAGATTCTGGACATACTTGTGACAATAATAGCCATCACCGACATAATTTACTGTGGGTCAGACTTTATATGAATGAACATGTGGAAATCTCATAGTAATTTTATGCAGCAGGTACTGTTATCATCCCTATGTTAAGATGAGGTCAAGTAACTTGTCCAAGGACACATGGCCAAAAAGTGTAGAGCTGGGACTCAATGATATACAATGGGGTCATTTGGCTTCAGAGGTCTCCTTCTTTAACTACTGCTCTGCCCTTTCTCTCTCACCTCTCAGAGCAATTGGCAGGGTGCTTCGTAGGTGCTTATTGTGCTCACAGGTGGGGACAGCAGAGCTGTCTATGGAAACCTGGAGAAAGGCAACCCTGACACTAGGGAAGAGTTTCTGCAGTGCAGAGCTACCTGTTTTTTTCCATTAAGGGAGAGAGTTCTCCTCCAATAGTATTTTCTGAGAAAGGATGCAACTGATGATGGAAAGTCTTATTTGAGACTCCTCTTCTGGGAGAGGTTGGTGTTTTACTTACACTTCCTTGAAGTCTGGATCCCAAGTCCAAGGTGACTAAGGTCCAGGGACAGTGTGGGTTTGATGGACATGGTAAAGACAGCACCCTTTACCTGAGCCTCTGTTTTAAGGAAGATCTGTTCCTTCTGGATGACATACAATACTGAGCTTAAGGACACAAAAGAATTTGCTCACCACCTAGTGACTCTCATTTTGTTTGAGTTTGGTTAAAATTTTGTTGGAAAATATGGAGGGCATAACTTGCTTTGGTGGGGCCAGCCTCTCACCAGTCATCATTCAGCTAATCAGAGCTCTGATTAAAGAGTATGGTTTTCTGTTCCATACTATGAGGGTCTGATAGCCACTTATATCAAGGAGATGTTTTCTAAAAGTCCAGGGAAAACCCTAGGGTAGGACAGGACCTGGTTCATCCCCCAGTCCTAGACACGGGGATGTGTCATCTTCATGCTGGCCCTGAGCCACAGAAGGGTCCTGAGTTAGCAGCTTCCCCGGACACCCCTGACTGCGTCTTGATGGGGTTACCACATTTGAAGAATGTTCTCTGCATTCAGGGTTCACTGGACATTTCTTTTCACTTGGGCTTTCTGTACTGGCTTTATCTACATGGTGCCATAATGCTGTCTTTAGTTGGATTTAGTTTGCCAGAAGCTTATGGTAAAGGTTGCCCTAAAAATGCCAGCAGAGAAGTGGCGGACTTTTAGCCTCACTGTTTTCCTTCCTATGCTCCCTCTGTGGCCCAAGACAAGAATTACTTCCTCTATTTTACAAATGAGGATGTTGTTGGGAGGACGTTTGTCATGTGCTTCCTGAATTGGTTCCCTGAAAGTGCAAGTGATTTCTGTTTCCTCTGATTTCAAACAGAAACATTGACCAGCTTTCCCAAGTCTCCACCCAGTAATTCCCTTTAAGAGCAGAAACACAAGGCTGAGTGATGCCTTCCCCAGCCATCCAGGTAGCCTTGCTCACCTGGGATTCCCAGGCACTATGCAGGAACCCATCCACTTGCATTTACCTGACCTCTTCTTCATTTATCCTTCTGTTGAAGTTTCACTTCCTGAAAGAGACTTCCTCTACCACTCTGCAAAAGGAAAACCTTCATGATACCTTATTCTGTTCTTTAAAAGACACCTACACAGTTTGTAATTATATATTGATTGTGTGATTATTCAATTAATGTTTGGCTTCAATTATGAGCTCTATGAGGGGAAGGGCTATGAGTCTCCTATTCACCAGTGTTCCCTGTCCCTAGCACTCTGGGTGGCCCAGAGAATGTAGCTCAGTAAATACTCTTTGTATGAGTGAAAATTATGGCATTGATGGTGATCCCAAAGTCTTCTTCCTCTTCTGACCAGCATTGAGTCTATCCATGAGAAAACTTGTACCTACCACCACTCTAAATACCAGATTTCTCTTTCTTAGTTTAGTAATTCTCAGCATTGTTTCCTGTGGATTCCATCGCCAAGCCTTCTTGAACATTTGGTTTCCTAAGGCTGGGCTGGAACTATCAAGTCTGAATAGTTAGGGATAGGAAATCTTCATTCCTACCACCAAACGAAAAAGTCATGAGTCAACATGGAATCCAGGCAATGAATTCAAGCAACATTAGCAGAGATCTTTAATGTGGGGGTCTTCCATTATTTCTCCCTTTCCCCCGCTCCCATTTGATCTCAGAGTGACTTGAAATATGAATTCAAAAGAGGGAAGTGTGGGTGTAGAGTTTACACGGAAAGGACATGTAAGCCAGCTCTTGCATCTAGTTCTGGAGCAAGTGGTACTTGTGCACATTACCTCTCAGCTCCAGTTTGTTTTGTTTTCCTTTTTTCTTGACTCTTGCTTTTAAAGTCATTTTCAAACTTTTTGATATGGCCCCTGGAGCCTTGAGCAGAACAATTTATCACCAAGGCTTAGTAAGATTCTCTATTACAAAACAAAAGAGCATGTGATCTGTCCTCAGCCTTGTATGCATCAGTGGACTGTACAGACTGTTAGAGTCTATAGCAGGTTGCGGAGGCACCAACTCTAGCCAACCTGAACATCTGCAGGCTAACCTCAGCACCTCTTTAATGAAAGTTTTCAGTTTTGTCTTTTATAGTTGATGGTTTCTCTTGATCTCTTAAGGAAAGATAGGATGACGTATATATGCAGATAATTTCAACTTTTCCTAATGTGGAATTTTCATGTTGGATCCCAGAAAGTATGCAGGCATCTCTCTATCCAGAGCTTCATTGTTACATAAGAGGAAGACAAAGAAAAGCCACTTATGCTAGCTAAATCCATCACTGTCCTCTTCCTAATCCCAGCATTTAATGGTGTCATTTTCCAAAGCCCTGTCTCTCTGAAAAGTCTTCCTTGCAGCCAGGTATTTGGGGACTCTTTCTATCCACAGAGAGAGAATAGGTCACCTGACATGAACTGCATATTAAACATTGGATTTCTAGATCATATGTTGTTTGATCTTGTGTGGATCTTATGTGCTAGTTTTTCCAGTAATGATTTTCATATTAAGTATTCTATCCTGTTGTCCCCATGAGTATACATATATTTGTCAGATCTTAGATCTTGATTTAGGGCTAGGAAAATAGGCTAATCCTACACGTGGTCCAATGATGATCCTGTGTTCAGGGGTATTTTATAGCAGTTGCTGCACCAAGTTACCCAGGGCCCACGTTCTTCCACCAGCATGAGCAGCCAGTCTAAAAGAAGGGCTCAGCAGTTGCTTATCAGCCATGAGCATGGGCTACCTGGGAAGAACACCTTGGTTGAGAAGTGTCACTGTGATTTTCAAATTAGAATATGAGCTGGGGAGCTATTTCTGAGACGGCTGTGAGCCAGTCCTGAGAAGAAGCTAGTAAACATCAGTCCCTGAGAGCCAAACTCTTGAGAAAGAAGGAATGGAAAGAAGGGATTTTGGCTCCATGCTTTCATGGAGCTTCTGCCATCCCAGGAGAAGGCAAGCAGAATCTAGGAATCCTTTCTGGACCAGGCTTGGAAACTTCTGGGCTCTCCAGAAAGCAGGGACTTCACACTCCTCTCCCTCATCTTCCCAGCAGATGCCGGAAGCACACGTTACTGCTTTATGGACAGAGATACTGAAGGGGCACAGGGAGATAGCACAGTAGTGAAGCCTACAGGCTCCCGAGCCAGGTCACTTGACCCGAGGCCCATGCCACCTCTCATGAGCTGTGACCTGTGAGCAGGTCATTTCTTCTCTCTGGACTCATTTTTCTCACCTTTCAACTGTGGTTAATAACAGCACCTACACCATACAGTTGTTGCCAAGAGGAAATGGAGCAATCTAAGTAGAGCATCAAGAACTGCACCTGCCCATGCTGAGTCTTCAGAACACAAAAGCTAACAAGGTTATAGGACTTCACTGTCCCGTAGCCATCCTCTTCCCAATGCCTGAATCCCCCCCATGGCCCTTCCCCAAGAGCTCTCCAGTCAGTGTACGAATACCCTTGAAGATGAGGAACCCACTACCTCAGGCTTCCTTCGGGTAGGTTTGTTTCTTGGACAGCATTTATTTGTGTTGAATTTAAATCATTTCTGGATAGTTTCTAGTTGATTCTAGTTCCATTTCTGTGGTTGTAGAGAAATCAGTGAAACTACCCCTTTCTCAAAAAAGCAGTTTAAAATCATATGAAAATTTTGTTGGCATCACCCTCCCTGCTGATATCCTTCTTCCTTTCCATGAGTCTTAACCTTTTCCTAACAAAACACCTTCAGTTTCTTCTAATGATCATTGAATGACATGGCCTGCAACTCCTTCATTATTGTAGTTTCTGTCTTCCAAAAGCGTCCGTGCTTACTGGTGTGACTTAGCTTCATGTGCATTGGGTCCCTGCTGTGTGCCTGAGATCAGAGATGAGGAGACAGGACAAGACTCAAGGAGCTCTCAGGCAGGCAGGGCACAGCATTCCAGGCAGGCAGGACAGCATGCACCAAGGTACAGAGGCTGGAAGCCAGAGACCTCCAGATGGTCGAGCGCATTGCTGGAGTGTAAGGTGGAAATTGGGACTGGTAGGAGATCAAACCTGAGAAGGAGGAGGTGAGTTTGACCTGTAGGTGATGAGGAATCACTGGAACACATTCAGAAGTGACATTTTCCAAATTGTGTATTTTAAGAAAAGCACTCTAACTCCAGCATGAAGACAGGGCAAACCTGAAAGTAGGGAGGCCTTGAATGACAAGCACCAAGAGGATACGGGGGTGGGGGGGAGGGGGGGAGTCATGGGCCCAAAGTATATACCAAAAGGCTCACAGTGGTAGGACAATGAGTGACTGCTTCTTCCCCACTGTGTTTTCTAATTTCTCCTTAGTAAGTATTTTCTATTTCTATATAATTAGCATGCATTATTTATGTAGTAAAAAATAATTTATGCATGTCTAAAGATAGTGCAAAATCAAACTCGCAGAATTTGGTAACTGACTGGAGGGAGGGATCTGAGGAATTTGTTTTCTGGCCTGTTGCTCAGGTAGTTGGTGTAGGCACCAACCCAGATGGAGACTTAAGGAACGGAGCACTGTATAGGAACTCAGTGGCATCACTGATAGTTGCAATGAAGCCCACAGCTGCTTTGAATCCCATTTGGCCTGTTTGAAGGCTGCTCAAAGCCTCTGTCCTCCTCTGCAGGCTCAACACTCACCTGTCCACTCTACACTAGCCTGTAAAGCAGACTTCATTGCGGCAAAGCCCACTCATGCTCCATAGTAGCAATAGCGTTTATTTAAATAAGTTTTGTCACTTCTTCAGTAAATATTTACTGAGTGCTCTGCACCCAGCCACCTTAGTGATAAAACCATGAGAAGAGCAGGCATAGTCCTCATCTTCACGAAACTCAGCCTCATGTGAGAGTTAAGATATAAATGTTTTAAAATCACTTTACTAAACATACCATTTCAAACCAAGGCGAGTGCTCCAAAGAAGCGGAAATGAGTCCAAGAAGACACAGAACAAAGGAAACCTCTCTGGTCTGGGAGTTTAAGGAAGGATCCCTGGGGAAGGAGATGGTTGGACTGAGAGGTAAAGGATGTAGAAGAAGGAATAGGCCAAGGTGTCCCAGGCAGAGGGAACAGCACGTGTGGTGGCCCTGTGCAGGGAGTACACATTGACATTGTTTCACCAGGAGGCAGCATTCTGAGAAATGTAACCTTAAGCGATTTCTTCTACATGTGAACATCCTAGAGTGCACTTACACAAACCTAGATGGATGGGTTGGTCAGTGAATGTAGCCTCTCAGCTGCTCCCAGGATCACACAGCATACTATTTACAGTGAACTTTCTTTATAAATAGGAGTAGACACAGAAATAACAATAAAAAGTAGAGTTAAGTACATACATAAACCAGACATGTAGCCATTTATCATTATCAGGTATTATGTACTGCACATAATTGTATGTGCTTTAGCTTTACATGACTCCAATCACCACAGACACATGAGTAATGGCTTGTGCTACAATTTTATGACAGCCACAGTGTCACTAGGCAAGAGGAATTTCTCAGCTCCATTATAATCCTTTGGGACCACCATTGTATATGAGGCCCATCATTAACTAAAATATCATTCTGTGGCTCTATAGCCACAGAATGACTGTAGAGCATATTTGCAGCTAAAACAAAAATAAAAACCAAAAAAACAAAAATCAACGCTGTTTTACTGGAACCCAGAGAGAGGAGCAGGGACTACGAATGTAGAAAGGTAGGTGGGGAGGTGGGTGGGGCCAGGCCCTATAGGACCTTGTGGGACACAAGAGAATCTTGGTCTTCATCCTAAGAGCAAAGGAAGATATCAGAAGCCTGAGGTGGCCATTGGGCCAAAGCCTCTGGCTGCAGCCTGGAGGGGAGCTCCTTGCCCACGGCGACTTTGTCTACTACTTTGCCTACCATTTCTTTTTTTTTTTTTTTTTATTTTTTTTTTTATTGGTTGTTCAAAACCCTACAAAGCTCTTGACATATCATATTTCATACATTAGCATACATTAGCTTCAAGTGAGTTATGAACTCCCTTTTTTACCCCAAGTACAGATTACAGAATCACATGGGTTACACATCCACATTTTTACATAATACCATAATAGTAACTGTTGTATTCTGCTACCTTTCCTATCCTCTACTATCCCCCCTCCCCTCCCCTCCCATCTTCTCTCTCTACCCCCTCTACTGTAATTCATTTCTCACCTTGTTTATTTTCCCATTCCACTTACAACCTCTTATATGTAATTTAGTATAACAATGAGGGTCTCCCTCCGTTTCCATGCAATTCCCCTTTTCTCTCCCTCTCCCTCCCACCTCATGTCTCTGTTTAAAGTTAATCTTTTCTTCCTGCTCTTCCTCCCTGCTTTATTCTTAGTTGCTCTCATTATATCAAAGATGACATTTGGTATTTGTTTTTTAGAGATTGGCTAGCTTCACTAAGCATAATCTGCTCTAGTGCCATCCATTTCCCTGCAAATTCCAAGATTTTGTCATTTTTTAGTGCTGCGTAATACTCCATGGTGTATAGATGCCACATTTTTTTAATCCATTCATCCATTGAAGGGCATCTGGGTTGGTTCCACAATCTAGCTATTGTAAATTGTGCTGCTATGAACATCGATGTGGCAGTATCCCTGTAATACGCTCTTTTAAGGTCTTCAGAGAATAGTCCGAGAAGGGCAATAGCTGGGTCAAATGGTGGTTCCATTCCCAGCTTTCCCAGGAATCTCCATACTGCTTTCCAAATTGGCCGCACCAATTTGCAGCCCCACCAGCAATGTACAAGAGAACCCTTTTCCCCACATCCTCGCCAGCACTTGTTGTTGTTTGATTTCATAATGGCTGCCAATCTTACTGGAGTGAGATGGTATCTTAGGGTGGTTTTGATTTGCATTTCTCTGACTGCTAGTGATGATGAGCACTTTTTCATGTACTTGTTGATTGATTGTATGTCCTCCTCTGAGAAGTTTCTGTTCAGGTCCTTGGCCCATTTGTTGACTGGGTTATTTGTTATCTTATTGTCTAATTTTTTGAGTTCTTTGTATATTCTGGATATTAGGGCTCTATCTGATGTGTGAGGAGTAAATATTTGTTCCCATGATGTAGGCTCCCTATTTACTTCTCTTATTGTTTCTCTTGCTGTGAAAAAACTTTTTAGTTTAAGTAAGTCCCATTTGTTGATTCTTGCTATTAACTCTTGTGCTATGGGTGTCCTATTAAGGAATTTGGAGCCCGACCCCACTATATGTAGATCGTAGCCAACTCTTTCTTCTATCAGACGCAGAGTCTCTGATTTGATATCAAGGTCTTTGATCCATTTTGAGTTAACTTTTGTGCATGGTGAGAGGAGGGGGTTCAGTTTCATTTTGTTGCATATGGATTTCCAGTTTTCCCAACACCATTTGTTGAAGATGCTATCCTTCCTCCATTGCATGTTTTTAGCCCCTTTATCAAATATAAGATAGTTGTAACTTTGTGGATTGGTCTCTGTGTCCTCTATTCTGTACCATTGGTCCACCCGCCTGTTTTGGTACCAGTACCATGCTGTCTTTGTTACTATTGCTCTGTAATATAGTTTGAAATCTGGTATCGCTATACCGCCTGATTCGCACTTCCTGCTTAGAATTGCTTTTGCTATTCTGGGTCTTTTATTTTTCCATATGAATTTCATGACTGCTTTATCTATTTCTACAAGCAATGCCTTTGGGATTTTGATTGGCATTGCATTAAACCTATATAGAACTTTTGGTAATATCGCCATTTTGATGATGTTAGTTCTGCCTATCCATGAACAGGGTATATTTTTCCATCTTCTAAGATCTTCTTCTACTTCTCTCTTTAGGGTTCTGTAGTTTTCATTGTATAAATCTTTCACCTCTTTTGTTAGGTTGATTCCCAAGTATTTTATTTTTTTTGAGGATATTGTGAATGGAGTGGTTTTCCTCATTTCCATTTCAGAAGTTTTGTTGCTGATATACAGGAATACCTTTGATTTATGTGTGTTGATTTTATAACCTGCTACTTTGCTGAATTCATTTATTAGTTCTAGTAGTTTTTTTGTAGACTCTTTTGGGTCTTCTAGGTATAAAATCATGTCATCCGCAAATAATGATAATTTAAGTTCTTCTTTTCCAATTTTTATGCCTTTAATTTCTTTTGTCTGTCTAATTGCTCTGGCCAGTGTTTCGAGAACTATATTGAATAGAAGTGGTGATAGAGGGCATCCCTGTCTTGTTCCAGATTTTAGAGGGAATGCCTTCAATTTTTCTCCATTCAGAATGATGCTAGCCTGAGGCTTAGCATAGATAGCTTTTACAATGTCAAGGTAATTTCCTGTTATCCCTAGTTTTTCTAATGTTTTGAACATAAAGGGATGCTGTATTTTGTCGAATGCTTTTTCTGCGTCTATCGAGATGATCATATGGTTCTTATCTTTAAGTCTATTGATGTGGTGAATAACATTTATTGATTTCCGTATATTGAACCATCCTTGCATCCCAGGGATGAATCCTACTTGATCATGGTGCACAATTTTTTTGATGTGCCTTTGTATCCGATTCGCCAGAATTTTATTGAGGATTTTTGCGTCTAGGTTCATCAGGGATATTGGTCTGTAATTTTCTTTCTTTGAGGTGTCTTTGTCTGGTTTCGGAATCAACGTGATGTTGGCCTCATAGAATGAATTTGGAAGAGCTCCCTCTTTTTCTATTTCCTGAAATAACTTGAAAAGTATTGGTATTAATTCTTCTTTAAAAGTTTTGTAAAACTCCGCTGTATACCCATCCGGTCCTGGGCTTTTCTTGGTGGGTAGTCTCTTGATTGCTTCTTCAATTTCCTCCATTGATATTGGTCTGTTCAAATTGTGTGTATCCTCCTGACTCAGTCTGGGCAAATCATATGTCTTAAGAAATTTATCAATGTCTTCACTATCTTCTATTTTATTGGAATATAGGTTTTCAAAATAATTTCTAATTGTCTTCTGTATTTCTGTAGCATCTGTTGTGATATTGCCTTTTTCATCCCGTATGTTAGTAATTTGAGTTCTCTCTCTTCTTCTCTTCGTTAGCATGGCTAAGGGTCTGTCAATCTTGTTTATTTTTTCGAAGAACCAACTTTTAGTTTTGTTGATTTTTTCAATAGTTTCTTTTGTTTCAATTTCGTTGATTTCCGCTCTGATTTTAATTATTTCTTGCCTTCTGCTGCATTTGCTGTTGTTTTGTTCTTCCTTTTCCAGGGCTTTGAGATGAAGTGTGAGCTCATTTATTTGTTGGTTTTTCTTTTTTTTGAGGAATGACCTCCAGGCGATGAATTTCCCTCTTAAAACTGCTTTCATTGTGTCCCATAGATTCCGATAAGTTGTGTCTGTATTTTCATTTATCTCTAAGAATTTTTTGATTTCCTCCTTTATGTCTTCTGTAACCCATTGATCATTCAGTAACATATTGTTCATTTTCCATGTGATATAGGATTTTCCCATCCTTCTTTTATCATTGATTTCCAGTTTCATTCCATTATGATCAGATAAAATGCATGGTATTATCTCCACCCCTTTATATTTACTGAGGTTTGCCCTATGGCATAATATATGGTCTATTTTTGAGAAGGATCCATGTGCTGCTGAGAAAAAAGTATATCCACTTGATGATGGTTGATATATTCTATATACGTCAGTTAAGTCTAGGTTATTGATTGTGTTATTTAGATCTATAGTTTCTTTATTCAACTTTTGTTTGGAGGATCTGTCCAATGGTGAGAGAGGTGTGTTGAAGTCACCCATAATTATTGTATTGTGGTCTATTTGATTCTTGAACTTGAGGAGAATTTGTTTTATGAACGTCGCAGCAGCATTATTTGGTGCATAAATATTGATAATTGTTATGTCTTGTTGGTGAATGGTTCCTTTTAACAGTATATAATGGCCTTCCTTATCCCTTTGGATTAACTTAGTCTTGAAGTCGATTTTGTTCGATATGAGGATGGCCACACCTGCTTGTTTGCGAGGACCGTGTGCATGGTATATTTTTTCCCAACCTTTCACCTTCAGCCTGTGTATGTCTTTTCCTGTCAGATGTGTCTCCTGGAGGCAGCATATTGTTGGATTTGTTTTTTTAATCCATGTTACCAGTCTATGACGCTTTATTGGAGAGTTTAAACCATTAATGTTTAGAGTTACTATTGCTATATGGTTTGTACTTCCATCCATGTTTGATTATTTGTCTCTCTCTTTTTTTTTTTTTTTTTAATTTAGTTTATTTCTCCATGATTAGCTTTCCCCCCTCCGTCAGTCTTTACTGGGGCACTTCCCACTGTTGGCTTTGGTTATTGTTTCTCATTTCTTCCTCGTGTAGTGTTTTGCCCAAGATATTCTGCAATGCTGGTTTTCTGGCTGCAAATTCTTTTAGCTTTTGTTTATCATGAAAGATTTTTATTTCGTTGTCGTACCTGAAGCTTAATTTTGCTGGATACAGAATTCTTGGTTGGCATCCATTGTCTTTCAGTGTTTGAAATACGTTGTTCCAGGATCTTCTCGCTTTCAGTGTCTGAGATGAAAAATCCGCTGTTAACCTTATTGGTTTACCTCTGAATGTAATCTGCCTCCTTTCTCTTGTAGCTTTTAATATTTTCTCTTTGTTCTGTATATTGGATATCTTCATAACAATGTGTCTTGGCGTTGGTCTACTTTGATTTTGTATGCTCGGTGTTCTGTATGCATCTACAATTTGTATATCTGTTTCCTTTTTTATTTCTGGAAAGTTTTCTGTAATTATTTCATGTAGTAGATTACACATTCCCTTGGTTTGAATCTCTGTGCCTTCCTCTATCCCGATCACTCTTAAATTTGGTTTTTTAATGTTATCACATATCTCTTGGATGCTTCTCTCGTGATTTTTGACCAGCCTATCAGAGTTGGCTAGACTCTTTTCAAGATGATATATTTTGTCTTCATTATCTGACGTTCTGGCTTCTACTTGCTCCACTCTGTTAGTGATACTCTCATTTGAGTTTTTAATTTGGTTTATAAGTTCCTTCATTTCTAAGATTATTGTCTGATTCTTTTTTATAATCTCTATCTCCTGATAAAGATGCTTAACTTCTTCTTTTATCTGTTTTTGTAATTCATTCTCAATGTGTTCTTTTGCTGCTTGAATTTGCTGTCTCGTATCCTCTTTAAGGTTCCATTCCATCTGTCTAAGGTATTCCTTGAGGTCTTTATATGACCATTTTTCTGATGAATCTATATTCTCCTGGGTATTTAGGCCTTCCTGCATTGTTTGTACTCCTTTCCTTCCTTGCTTTTTCATATTGCTTCTTGTTCTGTTTGACTACTGAGTTGTTGATTACTCCTATAAATTTATTTGCTGCTTGGGAGGAAAGGTATTATAGGGGGAGGGAATAAGTCACCAAGGAGAATGAGAGTAAGCAGGCAGAATTCAAGGAAGGGGGAATATGAGAATTGAAAATAAATGCAAAGACAGAAGAAAAGAAGAGAGAGAGAAAGGAAACAGAAAATTAAAAAGAATTAAAAAGAAATCATAATTGCAATAATAAAAATGAAAATTAGTATTAAAAAATAAGATAAAATGAATTAATAAAAATTTGGGGAAAACAACAACAAAAACAAAACAAAACCAAAAAAAAAAATTTTAATACATGCAGTCTTTTAGACTCATCAATTCAGATTGTTAACTACAATTCTGGTATGAGAGAGATCATCCATAGTGTGAATAAAACAGGAGTCCAGAGAAAAGAAAAAAAAAAAAAAAAAATGCAGTCTTAGAGTTCGATTCACTATTCTTCCAGTAGGTGGAGCTGTGCCCACCGGGCCACGCTTCTCCTCTCAGTAGGCGGGAGCCAATTGCTGTGCATCAGCTCTTCCTCCTGGACTGGGCGGGTCTCTAATCCTGAGTGCACCGGTGAAGCTCACCACAATATTGGCTACACACCAAGTCTGCTGTTCCTGTGAGCCCTGTTTTCAAGAACGCCTGGGCACATTCTCCCTGTTTGCCATTCCCTTGGACCCTAAGTTTGTAGAGCTTGGGGTTGAGAACCCCCAGCGAATTTGCTTGCCCTCTGGTAGCCACGCCCCTGGAAGCTGGTGCAAGAGACCTCAGTTGTCAGCACTGGTGATAGCGGTAGCCGGAATTCCACGCCGCGGGTCACACGCCACTCCTGATTCCCCCGTGCAAGAGCCGGGTGGGCGGGGCCTTTAGCAGCGCCCGGCAGGCGGGGACTGTCCACATGAGCACGGGGTTGGGGGTTGGGGTGGTTGTTTCCAGTGCCGAACCGCCAAAGGCGGCTCACAGAGCTGGGAAGGCAGGACCCAGCCTTCTGTATGCTCGCTGCAATGTGTGAGCAGCGGTTTTTCGGCTGAGCCGGCGGGACCGCGCCCCAGTGGGAGCTGTTTACACGAGCGCGGCGGGGCAGGGGTGGGGGGTGGGGGTCGTTGTTCACAGCGCCGAGCCGGCGGGGGGGGGGGGGGTGATCGGAGGGGGTGGTCGTTTGCAGCGCCGAACCGCCTCTGCGCTAGGCCGGCTGGGGCCCAAGCAGGCTGTGGCCGTTTGTAAGTACGCTGCAAAGTGTGGGCGTCAGCAGGAGTTCGGCGTTGGCCGTGAGTTTCTGCTGAGTTTCACTCGCTGAGATTCACTCGTCTGGGACAAAGTGACCCCTCTAATAGACTTACTAATTCCCGGCAGGTCTCCTTTCAGCGGAATTTTGCTAGAAGTCCCTCAGCAGGCTGTATGCAGGTGAATTAATGGTCCTCTCTGCTCCCGTTCCTGCAGAGGCATTGAAAGTGCTGCCTCCTTGCCGGCAGCCATGTTGGGTCCCCCCAGGTACCCTGCCTACCATTTCTTGCCCTTTCAGGCTTAGCACGTGTGTTGATCAATTTCTATCACAAAATGCATGAGATAAATGACTTAAAAGGGGGAAAGGTTTATTTTGGCTCAGTTTCAGTCCTTTCAGTTTCAACTGTTTCCATTGTTGTGGGCTTTTGGTAAGGGATAGCATCATCGGGGGGGGGGGGCAGGTGTAGTGGAGCAAAGCTACTCACCTCATGGAAGCCAGGAAGCAGAGAAGCAGAGAAGCCAAGGACAAGATGTACCCTTCCAGGGGACACCCCCAGTGACCCACTTCCTCCAACTAAATTCCATCTCCTAGTGTTTCCACCACCTCCCAATAAAGCCATCAGCTACTGATGAGGTCAGACCCCTCCTGATCCAATCACTTAAGGGCCCCACCTCTGAATATTGCTGCACTGCGGACCAAGCCTTTGGGGAACGTTCGAGATCCAATCCATAATAGCACTAAAGTCCAGATAAAACACTTCCCTCGTGGCCTTCAGGATGTGGGGGTTTCCCTCCC
Source organism: Callospermophilus lateralis (assembly GCF_048772815.1). Lineage (NCBI taxonomy): Eukaryota > Metazoa > Chordata > Mammalia > Rodentia > Sciuridae > Callospermophilus > Callospermophilus lateralis. Next base: position 67,143,617 of record NC_135308.1, read on the forward strand.
CCTGCTGTGAGTAGCGTTTAGAAGTCTCTATCCCCAGCAGCCACCTCTCAAAGTTGCTTTGCAGCTCAACTTTCTTCATGGCTTCGCATACTTTAACACTAATGTGTGTACAACTTGCTAATTAATGGAATCATTTGGATCCGAAAACATCTTGTTCTAATGGGAGGCTGCAAAGCACTCTCATTAATTCACAGGTAAAATTATTCCAGCTTTTCTCTTTTTATTTTTTTCCCCTCTCCCCAGCTTGGCTTAATAGCTAGGGAGAATTCTTCTAATTAGCCTTGAGAAAACCACTCCACCAGAGCTCAAAGCACCAGTGACTGCCTCAGGGTCGGAGGGAGGGTGACACAGACTTGGTTTACCCAGTGAAGAGGGCAGTGGGTGGAATCGCCAGACCCCGAGAAGTGGAGTAATATCTCCACGGCTGGCCTGAGAGAACACTGGGGAGGTGGGGATGTCAGGTAAGGACAATAAAGTGACTCCTGTTTGGGATTCAGAGGTGTGCATACTCTCGTACGTGTGTCAGAGGAGACGCACAAGGTGACTTTCTGTACAACTGGCCTTTGGAAGGAAGGGGAAGCTGCCTTCTCCACCCTTCTCCTTGGGTCTTGAAGATTTGGTGCAGTTGCTGTGGGCACAAAGCTCTTGAGTGACTATGTTTGGGTGAAATCTGGGATGATCTCCTGGTAACCACCTCCCCACCATTGGCAAATGAAGCTTGCAGCACCCCCTTTAAATGATTAGCACTACAAATGATCAAGCCTGTAAGTAAGGGGGTCCTCCTTCCCCCTAGACCAAAGAACAAACCTACAGATCTTGAGGACATTGATAAGACCCAGATGTTCCATGGGGGTTTTTGTGTGTTTCCCACTCTCCCGGATTCTGGATAGTTTTTAGATTTTTTTTTTAAACTATGGTAGTAAGTACATAACAAAGTTTACCATCTTAACTATTTTTAATTGTACAGGTTCAGTGGCACTAGATCTGTTCATATTGTTGTGTAACCACCACTTTCAACCATTTCCAGAACTTTTTTTTTTTTTTATCCTCCCAAACTAAAACTCTCTGCCTTTCTAAACAAGAAGTCCCTTTCTGTGGGTCATTCGAAAGGAAAGTATAATGTTCTGCTAGCTCCCTCTGTGAACTTAGCCTAATAGGATATCCTAGTGGAGAGTGGCTTGTCAACTCACTTAGTTCAGAGAAGGTACCTTCCAAGCTGTTTCCCCAGCCCTGTCTCAGAGGTCTCACCATCCCCATGTACCCTGGTGGTGAGTCACTTTCAGCAATGGAAGTCCTACCCTCCTGGATACCTGTCAACCAGGCTGATCTGTGGTTTATAGCAGATAGGTCACCCATAGGCTCTGGTAATCCCATCATGAAGAAACCTTGAGAGATAAATAAGTCCTTCAGGGCCAAAGTGAGTCCTCACTGTACTGAACTCTGCTCTGAGAGAGAAAGGTGCTAGGTTGCCTCTAAGATGGGATATAGCAGATTTGATAGTTATGGATGAAAATAATGTGTTCTTCCCCTTGGAGAGGTACAGCCTCTGCCAGTCCTTTTATTTGGACATGCCTCCAAGACACATTTGGAGTCAGGCCAACCTGGATTTAGATTCCCATTCTGTGGCTCATTGACTATACGACCTTGAGCCTCTGTTTCCTCATCTTAAAAAAAATAGGGCTCATGATACCCCACTCTCCAAGCTGCTAAGAAGATTGCGGGAGATCTTGCCTGAGTGGCATCTGAGGGAGCACCAGGCTCCGTCAGCGGAGGCCGGCACACTCAGGGTTGTCACGGTTGATGATCCTGCCGTTACAGGTCTGCAGGTGGTCCTGAACTCCATCATCAAGGCCATGGTGCCCTTGCTGCACATTGCCCTGCTCGTGCTGTTTGTCATCATCATCTATGCCATCATCGGCCTGGAGCTCTTCATGGGGAAGATGCACAAGACGTGCTATAACCAGGAGGGCATAGCAGGTAAGAGCAGGGTGCCAGGTGGCAGGTTCCCAAGAGGCTGTTGATTTTCTCTTAGCTGTTTACTATGTGGTTGGAAGCACCGCTGTCACCTGTCCAGCCAAGCTGCCGGAGGTTCCTTCATTCAAAGGCCCATGTCCCAGCCATGCTAAGAGAGAAGCAGTGCTCCTTATTCTTTTCCTCTCATGTTCAATTTCTGTTTTCACTGAAAGAGATCTGATAAAACAGCCAAATGCAAGCTTTGTCCAGCACGTGTTTGAATGACTATTCAATTTGAGAAACACAGGCTTAAGAACTTACCATTGGTCAATTTTTCACTTTTGAAGCTGATTCTGAATAATTTAAGAATCAGTATTAACCTCTGTGTCTCTGCTGCATCTGCATGTCAGTGTGACTCCTCATCAAAGGCCTTTCTTGGAAGCCAGTAACACCCTCAGCCAACACACTCACCCTTCACAGCCCTGAGGTCTTTTCACCCTCTTAGGGCTGATCCTGGCTTTTCTGCAATTAATGTTTTCTTCTCCTTTAATGGGCAAAAGCCCCTGAGCCCCCTACACCAGGGTGAATGAGAGGGCAGGCATAGAATCACACTCCCTTACCAGCAGCCAAATTTCTATTCCTCAAGGAGGAAGTTTAGCTCTACCTCATGGCTATCAATCCTTTCCTTCCAGAGACTCCTCTCTTTGTGTTCCTTCCATAAATCAAATATATTTAACAAGCAATGCTGGTTCATTAAGCACTTCCCTGAGTGGCAGCAAAGTTTTGGCTCATGGGATATGCTACAAACTTCTGTCTTACGTTTCTAACATCTCAGCTTGACCTTTTAAACAATATTTAAACAGAAATTGACAAGGCTTTAAACAGACATATAAAGCAGTTTAACACAAAGACCTTGTTGAAAAAAATATTCCCCACCCCAAAGTGGTAAGCAGTACTAAGTTGATATGACTTTTTTCAAGCAATAAGATATGTCATCTTAGCGTTTGGCATCTTGGTGGAGAGAGGAGGGCATCTGTCTGGATTATTAAGGGATACCTCCTTCCTCTGTACCTAAGCTGCTTCTCATTCCCTTTTAGCCCAGGCATTAAATTAAATTTTGCCTCTCTTGCATTGGGGAGTGAGGTTGGATAGCATATATACAACCAACAGTGAAATGGATAAATCATGATTCAGAATCCAAGATGGGTTACTTGGCATGAATGATCTGGTTTGATTGGATGGATTGGATGGATATTTGCAATGACCTAGGTCATTATCACATGGTCACAGTGCCCCCCTAAAACAAACAAACAAAACCCTACTATAAATCTACAGTCACATAATCACTCAATTGCTTGTACTTTTTTTAATGGAGAATCTGTTTAAGAGGAGGCTATTCACTCCCGAGATAATTTCCAAATTACTTGGGTCATCATTGTATAAAATCATGATTTAAAATATGTAATTTTTTTAAATTGGAAAAAAGACAGTTCTTGCCTCTCTTGCCTCTAGCTAAAATTCTGAGACTTTCAGCCTTGCTTAGAGAAATACAAAGCATAACGAATAATATTTCCCCTTTAATTCTAATTTTTCCTTTTATTCAGCTTAATCTATAGCTAGCCCTGAACCAATAAATTTATATTAATGGTGTGGCTTTGTTAGAGCTCCATTCTCCACCTCCTTAAGAGCTGATTGAAGTGTGTCTAGAGTTTATGCAGTTGTATTGAAATGATCCGTGACCTATTTGACCCAAACTCCTCAGGCAGTCACAGAGATGTGGAGTCTCAAGGACTCCTCATCAGTTTGGCAGTGACTAGCAGTGGGGCTTTCACCAAATGAAATGGGGAAACGTGAATGGCGAAATTCTGCCAAAGAGCCCAAGATGGTAACCGTGCCATGTCATCAAATGTCTGTTCACCAGTAAGCCAAGAAGAACTGCTCCAAAATCTGCCCATCATTTCTGTCATCCTAATAGGAAAATTGCAAAAGCATGTTTTCTACTGGTGGCAGGGATCTTGCAAGGGCCTCTTAGAATCGGCAGCCTGAATTATGGTTGGAAGCCATCGGGCTTTGTTATCACGCCCCAGCGGCAAAAACAAGAAAATGGTGGGTATTACAGACAAAAGAACACACAGGATGGGCACCTCTCCCCTAGGACCCAGCCACAGGGTCCACTGAAAAGGCCACCTGAAGTGCTGAAAGCATTAATGGCCTCCTGTGGTCTTAAGATGAAGACAGACATGGCTTTACCAATTGGACTGGCCAATTTAGGATCATATTGTTCTTGATAGTAAACAGAACCAGATAAAGTACCTGAGAAGTTTCCTGCCTCCTACCATAAGACTCATCAGATTATTCATGTGGGTAGGTTTTATCAAGTTCAGAAGAGAAGTGGGCTTCCATTGTGTGAACATGGACCAGTGCATGACAACAAGAGAAGTACTCGAAGGAGGGGCACCATGTGGGGCTCCACCAGAAGGTGACCTCACTCCTCTGTGTGGAGCCAGACTCCCTGCTGGGAAAGGGGTCAAGGGCACTCAGCTGCAGAAGCCTGTTCTTCCACACACTCTGCAGTCATCTCACCCACCTCCTCCTTCCAGTACCTGCCATCTGAGGACACTCCAGGGACCCACTTGATTGCTCCCAACAGGACATGATACCGCTGCTGTTAGGCCTCATGTACCCAGACAGCAACTAATCCCATTGAGGAGGGAAAAAATGGTACAGAAATCTGGACATACTCAACACATTCATGGAGTAGAAGACCTTAAACCTGCAATCTTTGAAACCAATCCGAATGGGTTTTGGAGAGTTTTGAAAACATTTGGAACTAGTGGTCTTTCCCACCCCACCTCCACTTCTTATTTTGGACTTTGAATTGAGTCACCATATTTTCTGTATATTTAGATTTTACAAAAGTTCTATGTGAATCCTTGTTCTAATTTTTAATGGAATTTCCATCAAATTCTTCTTTTTACACTTTGATATTATTTCACAGACTGTGAAATTTATGTACTTCTAGATTTTAGGATGCTTTGTACTTTGAGCCATGTTTCCTATGAAATCCATACAAGAGAGATCTGGAGCCATCCAGGTGAACCACTGTTCTGCCTCTTGGCTGCCTGTCCGTGGACAGCCCCCAGTGGAGATGGTCTCAGAAGAGGCAGTTTTCCCCTAATCCCTGTGGCATCTGCAAGGCGCCTTCTTGGTTCCTCAACAGATACAGCACCATATGCCAATACCTTTTGTTTCTGGTTGTTCCATCTGTCTGATGGTTCTCAGAGCCAGGTCACTCTGAATAGCTCTCCCAAGCACAGTAATTACCCGCGGGACTGGCAACGGAATTGGTTGGCTAAAACCTAGCAATGAAATCACCTTCATTCTATTCACTCCGTAAAGTCAGGACCTCAAAAAAAGTAATTGTTTTTGTCTTTGGTGAATTCTCCATGGAACCCTTACCTGGAGCTCTCCTAGGATTTCAGTTCTTGTTGGTGTTGCCTGCATTTCTAAAATCTCTCCTAGTCCTTGCCTCCATTATTTAAAAAAAAAAAAAAAAAAAACACTTAATTTGGAGTTTCTAGAATGACCTTGCCTTTCTTCATTTTGAAACATAGAGCTCGACTTGCTTTGTCCGCATCCCCCTCCCCACACTCATGTTCCCACTTTTGCAACATATTTCCCATTTAAGCTCCTTTCCCCTCACCCTGGAATCCATGTTGCAGGACCTGCTGATTTATGTGCGTTCACATTTTTCGAGTGTTCCCTTTAGTGCTTTTTATAGATTCCTATTTTTACTGGATCATCATTGCTTCTTAATTGTTCTCCAATCTTTTTTATTGTTGTTCAAGACAGATTTAAAATAGCGGAGAGGCACTTGAGCCTGTGGATGATAATATTTCTGAATCTCATCCCTTTCTCTTTTATTAATGAGATCACTCTCCCTTGATGCCATTTTCTTTGTAACATGTATCTGTAAAAATTCCCAAACATGTTTTCCTTCCTTGAGGACACTTGGAGCTCACTTTGGCAGCCCCCCCTTTTGCCTTATTTCTGCTGTTTTAGGAAGGGATGTTACAGGGAAAGCTGTCAGATCAGCCATCACAATGTGAAGATCAACAGCATCTTCACGCCACTAAAAAGCAAAACAGAGGAAAAAGAGATGCAGGTTTCCCCTTTATTTTTTTCACCCTCTTTTTTTTTGTCCCATCTCTCATATCATTCCAGCACTTTACCATGTGACTGAACACATCATTCTAGAAAGCTATTTCTAGAATGAGTGAGAACCAAACAGAATTTATGATATGTTTGGTTCTTGGTCTTCCAGTCTCTCAACTCTGAATTTTTTAGGTGCTCTGCTATTTTTAATGTATTATTTAGGTTTGGGGTTCACTTTTTAGTTTCTCTCCTGCCCCAATCTCTATAAAGATTTCACAGTATCAAAATTCATACAAAAAAAATGGTAGCTAAAGGGGAGTTCAGTTCAGCTCCTTTAATATTTGGAGCCCTCCTGGGAGCCAGACCCTGGAATAAGGGAATGGTGTGGATGCCCATCTCAAACAGCTCAGAGATCCTTATTGCAGACCCATCACCTTGGTCATTGAACAAAGAACCCACATGCAAGTTTGGGCACCAGGCCACAAATAAGCCAGGAAGCAGCATTACTCAGAATGGCCCAAACTGGAATGAATCCAAATGTCCGCCAAATGAATCCAAATGTCCGCCAACCGGTGAATGGATCAATGTACAGTAAAACACACTGCTCAGCAATAAAGAGGAACATACTACACTGAACCAGGCAACGACAAGGATGAACCCAAAAATATGATGCTGAGCGAAAAAGAGGAGCACAAAAAGCCACATAATGTATGGTTTTATTTATGTGAAATTTCGAGAAGACACAAAGCTTTGGAAACAGAAAGCAGATGGGGTTGTTAGAGGCTGGAGTCAGGCAAGGCCTGACTGTGACAGCGCACTGGGGAGGGGTGATGGAGCTGTTAAAATGGATTGTGGTGTTGGTTGCAAAATCATGAAGATGCACTAAAAATAATTGTGATGTACATTTACATTGATGAATTCCAAGGCATGTAAATTATACTTCAGTAAAGCTCTGTGTGGTGTATGCGTGGCGTAGAAGAGGTGAGGACTGGGAGGAGGAAGAGGAAACCGAGCACCCAGGACAGCCACCAGGGAGACACCAGACATATATTTTCAACCATCACACTCAACTTCATTCTCCTAAGAATTATCCCGGAAGGATTACTATTTCTGACTTCCTCTTGAAAATGAACAGTTTCAAATTAGAAGCCACAAACAGAAATATCGAGCCAACCAATCATCTTCCAAGCAGAGCCTGTGTCCCACAGGCAAATTAATCACACTTGCCATTGTTTTGATCCTTACAAAAAAAGAAAAGATCCTGGGTGACCTCTTGTCTCTAAATGAAGAACTACAAGCAAATTTTCTCTCTGTGGTTGTATTTTCACTGCTGTGAATTCTTTGTAAGAACTGAGGTCACTTCTCTTTGCCATTGTCATCACTTTCCACAGGTACAAGAGCCTCGGTTTCACAAACTGCTGGGAATTTCCCACTCTCACCTTTCACAGGGGTCAAGGCTACCTTAGTATTTTACTGTAATTTAGACCCATCAAGTCTTAAAGTTACCAGTGATTTGCACACTGAAATTATAAATTGCATCTTAACTCATGAATTTGCTAGGAGCTCTTCCCAGCACTGTCTTTCTCCACAGATGACATGTCATATTTTGTCCTGGAAAAGTCCTGCCCACACCTAGGAAGTCTTTTTTTTTTTAGAGAGAATTTCTTTTTAATATTTATTTTTTAGTTCTCGGTGGAAACAACATCTTTGTTTGTATGTGGTGCTGAGGATCGAACCCGGGCCGCATGCATACCAGGCGAGCACGCTACTGCTTGAGCCACATCCCCAGCCTCCTAGGAAATCTTCATCCTGTCACCCACCACCACTCTGTCTTTATTAGGGGTCAGGAAATGATTCACCTCTTCTGAAAGGTGTTAATGCTGGAGAGCAAAGGACAGCACTGCAATGTCCCACCTGACTGCACAAGACACAGTCAGCAGTGGGTGCCTCCCCGCTACCATCAGCCCACGCTTCGTCCGTCCTCAGCAGGCTTCCCGCTGAAGTAACTTGAATCCTGGTGATGCACCGTGTCATATGAAATGGACTAGTGTGATCACAAAGCATTACTGGCTGGGATCCGTTAACTCACCATGTGAAGGAACCTTCTAGCCTTGACTTGGAAGGAAGGAAGGGAGAGAGGGAAGGAGAGAGACGTTCTGTCATTTTTCAGAACAATTTCCACTTCAAATGGTTGCATCATCATTACCTTTTAGTCTGCCACTTGACTATGGTGCCAAGTCATTACAACAGAATGGGCAATAGTCCTACTATCCTTGAAATCAATTGCCAAGGTTAAAATACCGTTTTTCCAACAGTTAGTTGAAAGCACTGACCTTCTAAGTTGGTGGCAGACTCAAATGAATACCTAGATCTTTATGTTTGATTCATATATGAGGCAGGGGGCTCATTCAGACTGGTTCTGCATGATCCAGCGGTTATCCCCTCAACCTTGTCCTTTCACTTTTCTCTCTAATGCCTTTGCTTCTTTCTCTGCCCACTTCTTTCCCTCCCTTCACTCTTTTCCCCTGACCTTGGAGATGTTCCAGCAGAAGAGGATCCTTCCCCCTGTGCTTTGGAGACAGGCCATGGGCGGCAGTGTCAGAACGGCACTGTGTGCAAGCCCGGGTGGGATGGTCCCAAGCACGGCATCACCAACTTCGACAATTTCGCCTTCGCCATGTTGACAGTGTTCCAGTGCATTACCATGGAGGGCTGGACGGACGTGCTGTATTGGGTACGTACCTGGAAGCGGGCACTCAGGGCAGGGAGTACAGAGGTGTGGGCCTGACCTCCACATCTCCCTTTCTCTCCTCCCTGTGATACTAGGGTCATGCACACATCTTGAGGGAATGGTTGATGAGTATCCTTGAGTTCTTCCAGGTCTTACCTGAGAAACGAAGCATGAAATGCCAATCTAAACAGTCTCCTCTCCCTGTCCATCAGCCTTGGAGAAACACCATCTTTAGTTTATCTGGCTATACTGCAGAACACTGATGTGCAGTGGATGCTCTGTGAATGAGCTGGCCATGCCTGGTACAGAGATTCTGTCTAATTCCTCTAACCATTGTGGATTCCCTTCTTCTATTATTCTTTTTCCCCCTCCTTCTCTAAAAGAGAGCAACAGGGCACAATGACAAATTCTTAGGGCTAAAGAGAAAAATCGGTCCTGATCTTCCAAAAAAGAAATCCTATAAAGAAGCCATTTCTACTGAATTGGGTAGCATTATGGCATTATTTATCATTAGTAGCATTATTTCTCATTAGTCTTACCTTAACATGTTAGGATAATTCATTAGAAAAATAAACTGTCACTGTTTTCACAGTTAACAGAGCACTCTACTGGTTGTATGCTGCATATTTAGAAATCCCACTTCTTGAGTGCCAACCAATCCATAATATATTTTCTTTTACTTTAAATATGCTCCTCTTATTATCCAGCAGCTGTCACTACTTTGCCAACGTTCAAGCCCTTGAAGTGCCAGATTTGTATATAGTCTATCCAATCGGCAAATACATACACTGTATTTGAGCTGTCTCCATTCTGGCAGAGTCAAGTCCATTATTTGTAAAACCTCCAGAAAATATATTCTTTGTAGTGTCTCCTACTTCAGCATGAGAAATGACTTGCCAGGATCCAGTGTTGTTCTCCAGAATTTTGGGCGAATAAAGCGGTTGCCAGTCTTGAAAATATCATCTCTCCCAGAGTTTCGCAAATAGTCAAATCTATTTGGCCATCGTGAAAACAATCTAAGAGGCTGCGTAGGGAACAGTGTCTACAAACTAAAGCAGGGAAGAGTGAGAGGGAAGCAAATGCCTTCCCCATCAGCAGAGCTGCCAGATAGAAAGGAAATAATGCCAAGAGAGGTGTTGACTTCGTACAGAATCAGAAGGAAGAGTTGTATAACAGTACAGAGATGTGATGCACAGTATCATATCTTCTAAAGTTTTTTTTTATAAGCACCATGTCCTATTGATTCAAAACCTCTCTTCCTGAGTTTTTACATTATAGTCAACATGCCAAAGCCCAGTGTTGCTATGAAATTTGTACCTCTCTGTCAATGACTACTGGAAACTTGCCTGAGTCCCTTGTTCCCAGCAAACATTTATTGAGTGTCCTTACATGCCAACGATGCTCCTAGGTAGTGAAGATTCAGTCATAAATATGATCCAGTTGTCTAAAAAACAGACTAAATTCTAAACTGAACAATGGTGCACAGAAGGAGAATGTACCATGGCAAAGTGGTTGTTTTGTGATACTTTGAACAGAAGACAATGGTGGTATTGCCTCTACCTCAAACTAAAATTAAACCCAGAAAATATTTTTCAGGCTGATGTTCAATGAGAACTTGGGTTTGTACAATTCAGAAGAAAAAGAGAAGAATTTGAACTTATTACACTTAGGCAAATTTATTATACTTAGCAAAGCAGATCAAATTCCCAAGTGGCTCTAACTGGTCCTTCTACCCTGGGTGAGTCCCTCGGGCAACCCAGGGATGAAAGATCCTCCTGCATATAGGGAATTTCCACATATGGGCCGTGGACTATACGACTGTGTGGGCTTTGGCGCCTCCTCCCATGAGCTTCAAACCCATGCCTTCAGTTGCTATGGAAAAGCCTCTCATGGCACCAAATTGAGGACAGGGTGGCAGGGGGTGGGTGGGTGCTGGGTGGGGGGAATAGGTATAATTTACTTGGCTGATGGCCCTGATGTATTTTCGTGATCTTCCCTCTCCCCCATCACAAGTCATTGATACCCCACCAACCAGATGTGACCCAAAGAAATACTGTCACAGTGACAGCCAGAGAGGGGAATAGGAAGAAGCACACAACCGCAACTACCAATTTTCGGCAGCTGTGTTGTGCTTTCTCCCTGGGGTGTGTGTGATAGAGCTCAGGCTGGGAATGGAAAAAGTGTTCGAGGTGAAAGAATGATCCCCGGGCTCATGGGACATGCCTCGCTCTGATTTTTCCAGCACCTTTACAAAGTGGCCATATTATGTGTGTGTATCTGTATACAAACACACACACCCCTGAAGCTGAAGCATAGTCACTACTTGATTATTCATGATGGAGGCACCTCCCAGCCCAATGCTCCTGCTGTCAGACAACTTCTCTAATTGCTTTGACCTTTCTGTGGCTATTTCTTCTCCCCCCAACCTTTCTTTCTCTTCTGCATTCCTTCTCCTTGCCTCTATGCCATATCTTTAACTTGCAATCTCTCAATCTCAGTATATTTTAACATCAAATATAGAGCTTTCTTAATATACAAATACCAGAACTACCTCCAAGCCATTGAATTGGAAGTTCCTAAGTTAGGACCCCAGTATCTGCATTCTGGAAAAAAAAAAAAAACTCTCCAGGCCATTCGGATGCCCGAGCTGGAGTTGAAACTCCTAGAAATCTCACTTATTAAACGTACATGTGGCTGCTTTGAAGCCACTGGATTTGAACCAGTCTAGGGACATATAGTTTTCATGGAGAATGGGGAAATAGTCTTCCCTTATAAATAATGTTCAAGTCCAGAGAACCTGGAAAGGAGTACTCAAGATTTCAAGTACAGCAGTAAATGGGAACCCTGGTAGTGGGTTCATTCTAAACTAACCAACAGCCAGATAGATATTTCTGGGGAAAAGAAAAAGTCATTAAAGCATTAAAGAAGTAATTAAGCCAGGTGCAGTGGTGCACACCTGTAATCCCAGCTACTGGGAATGCAGAGACAAGAGGATCACAAGTTCAAGACCAGCCTGGGCAACTTAGTAAGATTTTGTCTGAAAATAGAAAGTCAAAAGGGCTGGGGACACAAGTGGTTGAGTGCTTTTCTAGTGTGCGTGAGGCCCTGGGTTCAACCTCATTTCTGCCCTAAGGAGGAAGAAGAAGGAAGAGAAGCAGCAGCAGCAGCAATTGATTGAGTCACCATTTGTAGCTCTTACAGAGGGGACCTTGAACATCTCCAGTAACACATGACAGACACCTGCCTCCTATTGTGGATGATACTGAATCTGTAGCTCTTTTCCACTAACACTAATTATTGTATTGTATTCTCATGATTTTGAAGAGTTGGTGGACCAAAAATACCATCAAAGTTGGTCACATAACACTTAAACATCGCCTCGTCTATGAAAGCCGTTGGCCATTGGGTTGAGACCTGACAAGCTGAACAATTGGCTTACAACATTTCTTTTACCTAGTGTCCTATTCTTTGTCTACAGATGACAGGGAAAGGACAGGGCATAGGATTTAGAAACTAAACCAAAACTTAGATTGGGGTGGAGTTTTCTTGGGAAACAACCTCTTAAGCCAAGACCCCTCCATTTACTCTCAGAATGTCCAAGTCTCTCAAAAACTAGGACCTGGGTAGGAGGAGGAGGGGATGTGATCAGATTAAAAACACCACCTTTCTTCTGAAGGAGAAATGAAGCTTCAAGAGAGAAAATGTAATAATAGTATAAGATTACCATTGGTTTCCATTTCTACTTTCAGGTGTTTTTTTTTAAAACTAAACATCCCTATCTATCTGCATATAATTCAAGACTGTTTGTCTTATATGGTTTAGGCATGTGCTTTCCAAAAGATATAAGAGGCTACTGAGTCAAACTGATCTGCCAGACTCTCTGTAGGATTCTCAAATATGGTCTGATAATTAGCATCAGTCAAATTGTAGCCAGATCATAACCAAGTAGCATAAACATCAATCAATCAAATATCTTTGTGCCCAGCACTTGATACATCACTATGCTCCTGGAAATAGAAAACAATGGTCACCAACCTGGAGTTTGCAACTCCCAGTGAAGGTGGCATGTGAAACTCAGGGAAAAGGGAGGCAGCCGTGAGAGCAGGCGTCACACGAGGTGCATGTCTCCACTCTGCAGGAATCTAGATACCTGAATATTCATCAAGAGGATTCCTAGGCTTCCGCTCACCCACCTTCTGATCTAGGGACCCCAAGAATATTGTGCAGCCCTGTAGACACCTTTGGTCTCTGCTTTCCTAGACTCATACCCCTTTCTGCCCTGTGGGTCACCCTCTTCCTGACACCACCCATTGTTTCCTCAGTGACTTCTCCATAATCAGTTCTTCCACTAATCTTTTAAAAATGAAAAGTTGAGCTTTAAAATAAGTTTAGAAAGAATTCTTATTGAGAAGCCATAGAAAGGAAAGCTTTTTTTAGAATCACAAACTAATGTCTTTAATAGTCCCAGATTGGGGTTCATTTTGATTCGGCCAGCCAGAAACCTTGAGAAACAAACTCTTAATGATTTGATTTTTTATAAGTCAAGTTTTCTTCTCCCACGTAAATGAGACTTCTACATGCTCAGAGACAGGAATTTTCAGTGGACAAAGATAAAAAGGAACAGGGGTAGAAGGGAACCTGATGAAACCTGTTTTCCCAGTCAGTTGTCAATTCCACACTTCATTTTGCCGTCCCCTGTACATGTCTAGACATGCAGAGAACATACTCCTACGAAGTTCACACACACACACACACACACACACACACACACACAGCCACTAATTCCCTTTATTATGACAAAAGTCTTTTTCATCCAAGCAGGTTGAATTTGGGTGTTTGATCCTATTTTTTTCACTCCACCTTGCTTTAAAAAGTCCACCATCTTTCACTGTAGAATATAGAACATGAGTCTAAAGATATCACAAAAGCTTAAGGGGCAGAGCTGAATTCTGCTGATGAACCAATAGCCATTCTACGGGAATTACTGAGAGAAAATCCTCAGCTCCTGGGCTCCTCATGGGAATGGAAGAAGAGACTCTGTAGTCTTCAACTTTTAATCTCAGAATATCACCCATTTAGTACCTGTGCTGATTTAAACAGAGAATCTACCAGCTCAACAATAAATTAATGATTCATAAACACATGAAGAAAGAGAATTAGCACCTCTTTTATTTTTTAATTCATTCATTCATTCATTTATTGAGTTTATTTCACTCATTTCATTGGTTTTAGATGAGTAAGCTTTAATATTCAATAATTCAATTTAGCAACAATTATTGAGCATTTACTATATTCCCAGGGCTGAGTGAGCATAAGGCAAAGTGTGGTATGCAGAAGAATACGGCCTGCCTTCCAGGAGTTTGGGATCTAACTGAAGCGGTACAGAACATGTGAAGGAGTGAGGCTTAGTGATATGAAGTGCAGAGAGCTGTGCAGGGACACGGAATGCTCTGGGGGGAGTGGGATTCTACTGATCCCGAGGCTGTATGAGGAACGAGAGCAGGTGCCTATGGTTAGGAAAAGGAAGCCTTCACAGTCTGGGACACCAAAGTAACCTGTGCTTTAGGTTCTCGTCAGACCCAAGAAACGGCTGGGCCACCCCAAAGTGTTCTCACCCATGACGTCTGCAGGCTGCTGAGGTGCAGTTGGAGGTATCAGCCTGGGCCCCTCGGCCTGCTGTAAGCTGTGAGCCAGCTGTGTTCAGACCAAGGCCGCCATGCTCCCTGGCTCCTGACCTCCCTCACAGCATCACTGCACGAGCCCATCTGATTTCAGGGATTTTTTTTTTTAAATACACAGAGGAATTTGATTTGTTGGCTTGCCTTGGTGTTAGAAGTCTGTTGTTTTCTTAAGAAGCCCACATAAATGAGGCTTCTACTTGTGCTCAGAGACAGGAATTTTCTGAACAACAATAAAAAGGTACAGGGGTAGAAGGGAGCAGATGAAACCTGTTTTCCCCCTTACTGCTCACTCAGTGACCCACTGGGTAGACACTCACATTCCAGTGACATGGGTCATGAAGAGTCACCGACATACGGAGCATTGCCCTGGGCTGACTGGCCTTCACTGTCAGCAGATCGTGTCCTCTAATGACACTCCATGGAAAGCACTGTGACCTGTATGGGCTTGTACCTCCTGCCTTTTGACAGAAAATGGCCGCTCTTGGCACTTGCTGCAACGATTTAGTCTTTTTGGATCTATGGTGCCTGTGCCAAGAATATTATAGGAGAAGGAACAAATGACCTGGAGACCCACAGAGATCAGCTGGGATCAGGAAAGGTCCCAAGGGAACAAGCCAGGGAGGTGCTATTCCTCGTATTTTTATTTTTGGGGGGGAAAATAAATGATAGATTAAAAGATTTAAGGTTGTGGACTCCTACAAGGAACTAGGTACTGGTTTCAGAAGGGTTTTTGGTATTTTTCATTCAGCATTCCCTTTATTCTGTCCACAGACTGAGAATAGCAGGGCCGTGTGTTTTAGCAAAAGCAGGGGTCATCCTTTAAGTTCTTGGACCTGGGGCCCCGAACTGCAGATGGTGGACATCAAGATGCCTCCCTGTGGTGCCTCCTTGGGGAAATCACACGGCTCCTTTGTTATAGACCTAAGAAACATCCAGCTTAACGGTTTGAGAAGACCTATCTGTTTTCACTTCTAAATAAGGGTGTCAGCAATCTGGGTCATTTTTTAAAACATGACTTTCTTTATTCTCCCCCTTCTTAATAGTACATTACAGCTGATTTAAGACATGAGTCTCATCACTCCAGGCTTCGCCCTACTTCAGAGCCACCCAGCATTGTGTGCTCTCTACCCAGCCTGCCCCCCAAAAGTAGGTGGCCCAGAATAAGGAGGAGAAAGAAAAAAGGGGGCAGTCTCCCCCTCACACTGGAGCACCAGAGAAACGCCTTCTGGGCGGCCAAGTGTTGCTCATCCAGGGAGTGGGGGGTTCTTAGGACCACCTTGGAAGCTCCTTCATCTCTCTACTGTCCCCCTCTCAGCCCTCACCTGCTAGTGCCCACCTTAAACCTCTAAAGTAACTAGCCCACAGCCAAAGAAGGCACGTAGGACTCCAGGGAAGGTGGAGAGCATGGGTTTCCTCCTTATAGCCCTGGCCGTCTGTGGGATGACAAACTTCAGGTCCAGAGTTCCATCTACTGGAGGTCCATAATGACACTGCAGACTTGTGTGTGACACATAGGAAAGGATGCCCATAGTAATCCAGGGCCCAAGACAATCTCCAAGCCTTGTGGGTTGGTGTGGCCTGGGGGCTGTTTTTTGGTGAAGGAAAATGTTCACCAAGTTTAGGGGGGTATGAGGCACCAGTGAAGAGAGATTTCATTCTGGGGAGGCTGGGGGATTGCCAACCAGTCCTCCCTCCCACTCACCATCTGCCCAGGCTCTGGAGGCAGCTCTGGGAGGGTGAACTGTGGTGAGCACACGATCTCCTCCTGGGACTGGCTGCTCCCGCCTGTCCTGGGCCAGCAGGTGGGGGACAGGGGGCGTGTGATCCAGGGATAGGCAAAGGGAACCTGTTCAAAACAGACCTCTGCCACCAGGGACTCCGTGGCTCACACGAAGAGAAAGCTTTCCTTTGGAGTTTGGATGAAATAAGCCCATTGATCATTAGAGCAGGTCAGTAACATGGGGCGCAGGCATGGGCCTCAGGGGCTCAGTGCCTCTTGAGACTATGTGCAGAATGCTGCATGGATGGGCACATTTTTTGGTGACAGTCATAGTTTTCATCAGTGTTTCCTGACCTCCTACTTTCCCCCAAAATAAAGAAGCACTAATTTAGAGAAAAGGTAAGAACTGCTTTGACCTTTATTAGCAGGATAGAACAGCCTGAGAAAGGAAAAGCCACAAGGACACTCCTGACTTGAGAAGTCCTTCTTTGGCAGATGCCTAGGATCCCATCTCGGGCCATCTTCAAATCTTTAGTAGAACACACACCTTACACGTTGTAGTCGCTCAGTGACTTGGTGAACAAACATGGATTTGAATGTGACTGCTACTGAGAGTAGGCAAAGGGTCTGCTCACGGTGCCATAGTAGAGAGACGTGCATACTCCAGTATTGCAAGACCACTGTGGCGGTGCCTCGGAGCTCCCACACCTTTTTCTCCCTAGTCTCACTTCACCCATCCTGCCTCAGCTTGTGTTGTGTGATGTTGTTTTTCTTCTGCTCAGGTCTGGTTTCCTTTGCATTCTTGGTTCAGACATGCCTTCTGGCCAAAGGAAGGCTCCCAGGCTCCCTGTGATGGGACAGAGTCCCCCTACACACACACACACACACACACACACACACACACACAGCCCCACCAAAGACCTTCTGCCCTGCTTCTCCCAACAGCTGCTGTTTTGCTGGATATTTTAGTAGTGCAGCCACTGAGAAAATCCTCCATCCCACAGCCAGGAAGGCTTTACAGCTGCACGCTCTATTTTTAACAATGGCCAAGTTCCTAGGAAACCCCCATTCCCGTCAGAGGATCACATGGACTCCGGGCTTCCTTCCTGCTCCTTCACTCCACTTGCCTTTAGTGACTCCACAGTACGAAGTTCACACAGCCCTGCCTGGTCTGGCTCTCGCCAGCTCAGCCTCATCCAGCCAGTCTTCCCTACTTCCTCCTACAATTGGCATTTACCACCCCTGTCTTTGTAATTGCTTTTTACTTAAGTTTCCCTGCTAAGAAGGCTTCCTATTTACAGCACACCACCTAGCACATCTTAAATTCATGTATTCACTCAACAAACATTTACTGAGTATCTACCATATGCAAGGCACTGTTCCAGCACATGGGATTCACCAGTGCACAAAGCTTGTGGAGTTTACAATCTAGCATGGAAGACAACAAATAATAACTGTCATAAATAAATAAATTGCACAGTTGTAAAGTGATAAGTCCTATGGAAACAACAGAGCAGGGTAGGTGGGAATGGGAATGCTCAATAAATTGATTAAATTGAATTTAATTGTGACATGGTTATGTGGACATAGGTTGGGAACTCTTCTCTTCCTCGTTAATTCAGTTCAAACCAATGATCCACAGATACAATTTTTGCATTATAGCTGTGACTATATTTGGTGAATTTCTCCATGCAAAAAAAAATAAGAAGTATTAATGGATTCATAAAGAACATATTGGGATGTAATACTTCAAACCTATGAGACTAGGTAGATCTCTCAATACTTCTCAATCTTCTTTATTCACAGCACACGGAGAACATAATATTTACCAGCATACTTCAGTTCCTGGATAGGTTTTGAGAGTCTAAGAAGCCCTGAGGAATGAGAGCCTTAATATCCCACCACTCACTAAGGCATGTGGAGTGGAAATAGCAGCATTGGTTACCAAACTTAAGCATACCTTAGAACCACTTGGGCTGATTACAGTGTAGATTTATGAGCCATACTGAGCTCTTGGGACTGGGAACAGGACCAGGAACCTGCTTTGTCAGTTTTCCCAGATGATCCTGGTGCTGGTGGTCTTGGGACCACACTTTGAGCAATGCTGCTGCTGTACAACATAATGGAGAAATGGGGAAAATCACAATTTCTATTATGCTGTTATAGATGAGATTGGGAACTATGGAGAGAATGGTAGGTCAGTGGTCTCAAACTTCATTAGCATGCATCAGAATTACCTGGGGGCTTGTAAAAACATGGGTTTTGGGGCCCAAACAAGGTCCCCATGATGCAGGATGCTGCTGTTATTTAGGATCATGCTTTAAGATGACTTCCACTGACGGAAGTCATTCAGGAAGCTTGGATCTTAAGAATTTGGGGTTTATAAACTAATTTCACATAGAAACGTTGGGTTCATGTTTAGGACAGTAGGATTAGACCTGTTTAGTACACTCATAAAGCATCAGAACAAGTAGATTTGAGGAACAATCAAAATGAATTTCTTCTTTGATAAAAACATTGCTCTGTGATCTCTCTTCATGTCCACCCTCCAGCTTCAAGGGACAGGAAGTGGAGGCAGCTGTCCATTTCTGTGGAGTAAATACTTCCACCACGGTCATTGTCAAGCTGCCAAGGTGAAGTCACTGAACACAGAGCTGGGAAGAGATACACACGGAATTCTCCACAGCCATAGGAGTTAGCTCTGGCATACCCCTGGCTATATCCACCTCTATCTCGGCTGTGGTGACAGGCACAGGGACCCTTCTCTGAATGCTTACACCAAAATGGCTGCCTTTCCTGGCCCGTGGCCTGTACAGCTTATGGAGCACTGAGGTTCAGCTTTAGATTCTGGGCATAGCCCAGGGTCCAGGTGGCAAGCCTTTAGGAAGATCTCTTTCCTCACACATCCTGGAAGGCTTCAGTTCTCTGGCTTTGTCAGTAAAAGCTGACGTGCTTCACACTCCAAGGTCAGGATGCCTCAAGGTACAACAGAAGATTTGATGGCCACATAAACCCAACTGAGCTAAATCTATCCCACAGCTTAGAAATTATGTTTTGAGGTGACCTACCTTGTTAGGCGAGTGAATAGAAAACATTGGAGAAATTTTTCTTTTCCAGAAAATAAAACCACAGAGAGAGGAAGGCAAGATTCCTCTTAAGAGAGAGAGCCGGCAAAGTCCCTTCACAGTTCAGATCAGGGTCACGGGCAAGTATTCTGAATAGAGATGAAGCCAAGGGTAATGATGGATCCTGATCCACAAGTTCGGCCCCATTGTCTCCTCCAGATATGTTCACACACCTTTCTACCTGCCTCTTTGCTTTAACTCAGTTCTGCTTTCTTTTTCCTAACTTTCCTTCATCTTTCCAGATGCAGGACGCTATGGGCTATGAGTTACCCTGGGTGTATTTTGTCAGTCTGGTCATCTTTGGATCCTTTTTCGTTCTAAATCTGGTTCTCGGTGTGTTGAGCGGGTAAGCTGACCATTTATATGTCCTCTTTACAATGCAGCCGAGCAAGGTCCCAGGTTCCACTATGACCATTGCCAGGATCCTCAGGAATAGGACCTTAACAGGCCCAGGAAAACCAGAAAAAAAAAGTCTCCATTCAACCACAAATTCTGATCCGTTGGCCAGGCAGGCTGTTTGGCCTCTGAGTTGCACCTAGAGGATCCTCGGGTCCCTGCGCTGCTCGGGTCAGCGTCTGGGGAGCTGGTGGCTGACACTTGGCCATGCTCGGTTGCTATGTGTGCCTCACTAACTATCATTCCATTCTTCCAGGTCAATGATGCCGTAGGAAGGGACTGGCCCTGGATCTATTTTGTTACACTAATCATCATAGGGTCATTTTTTGTACTTAACTTGGTTCTCGGTGTTCTTAGCGGGTAAGCAGGACCAAGGAAAAAGGTCTTGATTTTTCCATTTATTTTTATTCATTCTTTCCGCTGTTCTTGGCTCTTTCCTTTTCTGGCTCTGATGAACTTGGGATAAGGGGTTACCTTGGGAGCCTTGAAGTGAATGTCCTTGGCCTGGCTGGGTAAAGGGTCAAATGCATAAGAAGGAGTCCATTGGTTTGAGTGATAGATGATGGAGAAGAGATGCCTAGTCCTGCCTCTCTCCTCATCAAATCCCCTTCCTGTTAAGACAGGCAGGATGCTTCTCCTTGTATATCAGTAACCTCAGCCTCCAGAGCAGCATGAGGAGACCTTGAGTAGAAAGGGCTTGCAGCAGGAATTTGGGGGAGGATTCATACAGCAAGTGCTTTCAGCATACATAGCAGTCTTGCAGATAAGTACTCGCCTTATCTCTTGGGCCAGTTACTATTTGCAGGCTAATATTGGGAATTTCAGATCACTTTTACTCAGTGGTGAACAGACCAGGTAATAATAGTTTGGTTTAAAATATAAGTAGGGCTGACAGTGTAGCTCAATGGTAGAGCACTTGCCTAGCCTGCAAGTTTTATTTGATCCATATATACACACACATATCCATATAAACACACACACACACACACACACACACACACATACACATGGTAAACAAACACAGACCAAAAATCTAATTATCTTCAGTTTTAATTCATAGACTGTTCAATTCATTACTGATGTTTCCCTTTCTGAATGGAAAGGACACTTAATTAGTTAAAGTCATAGGTTATTTGACAGTAGAGGAGATGGAATTTACTTTCCTTTAAATTTACCTAGTTGGCTACAATATAAAATCTACCTGATCTCAGCCCTTGCTCATATAAAGCTAAAAGTGACAGGTTGAGTGTTGTCGCACATGCCTATAGCCCCAGCAACTCAGGAGGCTGAGGCAGGAGGATCACAAGTTTGAGGCCAGTCTGGACAACTTAGTGAGACTCTGTCTCAAAATAAAAAATAAAAAGGGCTGGGGATGTAGCTTAGTGGTCAAGCACTCCTGGGTTTAATCTTCAGTAACCCCCTCTGGGAAAAAAAAAAAAAAAGAAAAGTAAAAGTGACAGAGGCAGTACATGGTTTGGGGGGCGTCCCGTGGCCCTGAGGACAGACATGTTTTCACTGGGAGGCTCGGGATGTTTCTTCAGCTCACTTTCTTCTTCACTAGTCTGCACCAGCCATGCCAAGGCCTACCACCTAAATGCTCCTGGTGACCACTCATGGGCAACCTACTCTGCTGCCTTTGCTCCTTGGGGGGTGGGATTAATCTATTCCTGCTCTGCTTGAACAAGCCAGCTGCTTTGGTAGTCTTCCCTGGAGGTACAGGGACATGAACAACGGGGGCTGGTGAGAGTTCAGGCTTGAGGGGAGAGGTTCTGTCCATTCTCAGAACAGAAGTAGGGCAGAGCTGTTCCCACCTAGAGCAGTTGAATATGATGCAGGGTCGTGGGGTTCATTCTTGGGAACTAGGTGAAGGAAAGGATCTCACCCCACCCATTTCCATGCAGATGGCCTGTCAGGGCCCTTGATGGCACTGTACTTTTTGCTAAGGGCAGGCCACATGGGAAACAAGTGTTTTCCAACAGGGTGAGAAACAATGAGCAGGGCAGGAGCGCAGCTCAGTGGTAGAGCACTTGCCTAGCATGTGTGAGGCCCTGGGTTCCATCCCCATCACCACACACACAGAGCACACACAAGCACACACAAAACAGAAAAATAAAAGTGATGAGTAGAATAATAGAATCCCCTGATTAGTTAGTTGCCTGGAGCGTAAAAAGGTTTTTATTTGTATTTTTAAAATTTTTTTTTTGTTCCAACACAAGAAAATGCCCTGGATTTATACGTGAATGTTTAGGGAAAACCCTCATTATACCCATTCAGGACAGAAATTTGGGTACCCAGCTCTGCACCTAATGAATGCATAATGTTGGGCAACTTCACTTTTTTATACCTCAGTTTTCCCATATGAAAAAAAAATGAAGATGATAACAACCAGTTCATAATCAGTCATGATGTTAGCATGAAATCCTTCGTGTAAGATGCAGCAGAGTGACCGCTGTATAGTAAGTACTCAGTATCGGTGGTGTCACAGTGATGAATATTGTCTACCTGGTACCTGTCATAACTGGAATTACTGAACAGAATCATCACAGTTCCAAAAACTTTTAACCTTTACTTTTAAAGGTGAGAATGTGAGCCCAGAGATGTTAAGTGGCTTGGACAATGTCCCTTCACTGGTAAATGGCAGGATGGGACCAGCACTCAGGCAAGGCCTGACTGCCATCTTCACTGGTGAATCGCTACATGTTCATTGAGGGACTCTGGACCATAATGCAGGCCAAAGCTCTAACCCTTTAAGAGAATGTAGTTCCCCTTTCTTCTCTTGGAGATTAGGAACCAAACCCAGCAGGTAAATTTCCTCCAGGCATCTGAAGTGGAGAATGAGCCCCTCCTGCAGGAGACTATCTGTCCCCTCCCACAGGAATGATTTTCCACATGTTGTCAAATCAGGGAAATCAAATGACAGCAGCTGCTGATGACAGGGAAAAGGTCATTCTGAAGCCATGTCTGTTCTCCCTCAGTCCGAGTGAGAAAAGGTGTGTAAAAACATCTCACCTGAAACCTGGTGCTTAGTGATACTCACAGAGAACAAGAACATGAAAGCTCTTTGACTTCGGAAACTGTGAGTCTTTGAGTTCATACATTGGTCTTTTCCCAGCACCTGCCACCTGGCCACTCCCAGAGCTGCAGTCTGCTCCTGGCAGCTCTAGAATCACAGATTGGCTCTTTGCCCAGGCAGAGAGATGTCTGAGGGAGAACACCTCCCCTTTCTGGTTCAGGGAGGCCTCTCCTAAGGCCACTCCAGTGGACTCCCCCAGCCCACGCAGTGACAAAAACTAGAAGCAGGCTTCTGTTGGCTGACCACAAAGTAGTGATGTCTGGAGTCAAGCATTTTGATTACCCAGGATGATATAATAGTCACCACAATATTGTGGCAAAACACCAACTTATTCATCACTTATAAAATTCTGATTATAAACCAAACCCTTCATAAGCACTGAAAAAAGTCTCAGAGCCATGCGACATTCACTAGGACAGCATGGGCAGTTGCCACCATTCTGCATCAGGCTCTACATTTGGTGCTTCTGGTGCATTAGCTCACTTATTGCTCCCAGCAACTCTATGAGTTAGGTGCTATTCATATTTCCATTCTACAAAGAAGAAGAGTGAGGTTTCAAAGAGGAAACTCAATAGGTAAAAAAATAGAGGATCCAGGAATGAGCCCAAGCAATGTGTATTCATAGCCTCTATCTCTAACCTGTGGTATATCTTTCCCAAGCCCATTTGACCCATGAGCCCAATGCTTGTAAACTACATTCAGGTCACGGGAAGGTGAAGAGCAGAAGCCATGGTTAGAAGGGCAAACAGAAAGGCAGGCAGTAGAATCAATCTACAGTCTGGGTCCTGGACACAACCAGGGGAGCAGAAATAGTCCCAGGAAGAAGCTACAGAGACCACCTAGAAGGCAGGGGTGCTAAGCATGGGGGCTGCATCCCTGCAAATGGGACTTGACAGAGCAGGATCCCAACTCAATAGTACTGCAGTCTTCTGGACTGGGGACAGAGGGTATGGAACCCTACATCTTCCAATTAAGGAAGATACTATTTTACAGCCCAGCACAGTAATCATCCTGAAAAATTATGTCCTTCATCCAGCCAAGAAAGATTAAATTGTGCTCGGTATGTTCTGCTCATGAAGAGAGAGAATGACATTCTTAAAGTTTCCATTAGAAAGGAAGAAATTTAAATATTTTTATCATTGAGGGTTAGATATTCTTTATCTGGAACATTCTCTCCAGAACACTTTATTTATGATGAGGCTAGATAGAGTCAAGTCTGAAGAATATGCATCTCTTGGAATATTTTTCAAAATGCTTCTTTCATGTTATTATCTACTGACCTTCACATAAACCCAATGCAAATCATAAAACTGGCAGTGGTATAGATGATAAATTGGATTATAATTACTTTCCCCTCCAAAAATCTCAATATCTAGCTTGTTAGAATTAAGATGACAACAGTGACAATGAGATTCTTGAAACTGCACTTGAAGCTATAACCAGATGCAAGTCTGCACACTGGAATCAGTTATCTTTCACTTTAAGTGATGGCGAACAGGCTTTCAGATACGTACTTTTAGTTTGCAAAAGGCCCAGGATCTCTTACATGCGTAATCATCCCATCTTTTTACCCACTTGAAATGGACACATCTCTTGCCCAGAAAAGCAGAGGACCTGAGGGGTAGGCATTTTACAAACTGGAAGTATAACTGGACCATGGTACCAGTCAATACAAAATATCCAGGCCAAGAAGAAAACAATTAAAGGCCAGACACACATGCCCTGAGATGGGGACAGAAGAGCAGGGCACACATACATTCAATTCTCATTATTTGCAGTAGTTGTGTTCTGTGATGTAGCCATGAACACTAATTAGTGAATACTGAACCGTCAATCTTCGGGGAAATACAGGGTAAGAGTTCTGTGAGCCTCTGGTCACAGCATTTTGTCCACCACTCAGTATATACCCACCCTTGTCCATGTGTGTTTCTGTGTAAAGATACCTTATTTAGTATCAATCATTGATTCATTAACATTGAACTCCCAGCCAACAACCCTTCAACTCATGCCTGAATGAAGCTTACCTAACACACATATTTCTCCATAAGGCACATCACAGCCTTCTTGCACTTAGGAACACTAGACAGCTCTTCATAACTATGCTTGGGCCATTCTAAACAGCAAAACCACCAACAAAAAGCACAAAAATGAGACAAAAAAGACAAAATCCATGGCACTAAATAGACTATAAAAAGAACATTCATTTACATTACGAGAAATGGATCAAGAAAAAAAGCAGAGCGTACCTTGTTTGGCCTCAGCTGTGAACATATGAAGTTTTCGTTCTGGGCATGTTCGTAAATGACCATGAACGTGCCCTGAGTATTGATTTGAGGGTTTACAAATAAATTTACTGAATAGGAGAATTCGTAAATATGAGACCCACAAATAATGATGATCAACTGTATTGATTATCAGTGGGCCTAGAGCCCCAGTGGTCGGTATTGATTGGATTTTCCACAGTTATTTTCTGCCACATGCTTTACCTGACTGAGCACCAGCACCCTGGCCCTCCACTCCACCCCTCATTTTTCATATTGGCCATTTCTGGCAAGAAATGCACTCCTGCCTTATGACAAATCCCACAGCGGTGACTGATTGTCTCGTCGGCTCCGGTCCCTGGACCCAGTGCAGCCCGTCAGGCTGGGGCTTCATGTCTTCATTAGCTCAGTCCCCAGAGCAGGCACATGGCTGGCATCCAGGCAAAGAGATAAAGAGAGCCAGGCACTGCCACCCAGCACGTTCCTTACCACAGGGGCCTGGCGAGGGAAACCTGGCTCACCTTCCACCCTGCCAAAGCCTGGCTATGCCCACACTCCGTGGGATCCAACAGGAGCCTCATTCTGTTCCATTTCTCCAGGCCCCATCCAGCTACCTCCAGCCCCCAAATGCATCCTTCTTCTATAAGAAAATGTCTTCAGATCAGTAAGAACCACACAGATCTTGCTTTTCTCTTCTCCCTGCAGATGTTTATTTTAGTTCCCCAGAAGTTTGAGGTCTAAATGATGAGCTTTCACTCCATGGGGCAAATGCTGTAAAACTGGGTCATTTATCCTTACTCCAGTTGGATCCAGGTCCTATTCTCCTAACTCCAAAAGAAGGATAATAGATGTTTGGCAACCAAACCTGGAAACCTCTGCAAAATCATCCAAAATAGCTCAAGTGAGCCCTTAACAATTCAGTCCCTTAAGACCTCAAACCCACTCCAGGGAAAAGGAGCAGAGAATGGAAACAGGGAGAGGCAACCTTGAAGTACAGATTTTTGTAGTTCATCTACACAGGAAGGAAAATACGTTCTGAAGTTTCTCTCTCCAGAGAGCAAGACCAAGGCTACGAGAGGCTCAGAGAGGTGTGGAGGAAGGAGCTGTTGCCCACCCTCAATGGCAAAAGCAGGACAGGAGCAAAGCAAGGCAAAGCCCCCATCTTTATTATGAGCTGTAGATCTGGTCCCTTGTCCCTGGCATGAATTCCCTGGGAAGGAAATGAAGGTACCCTTTAATTGGCAGGAAGCCCAAGAAATAGCAAGTGCAATTCAATTAGAATTGGATTCAATCAAATTTAAGAAGAATTTTCAATCCAAACCAGAGCATCATTGAGGCAGCAGTTGACCAAAGCTCATTAGTTTGAGAGACCCCACAATCTCCCAATTAAAAACTTCCCCAGACCCCTCCCAGCCCCTACTCCATTTTACCATAAAAATAGGGAGAACTAAAATCTGTGCTCTCCAAGGCAAATTCAAACACTGGAAAGTTAATGGTGATAGAATAGCTCCTACATGACAAATTAGGAGCTAAGTCTTTTGTCCCTCTAAGGTTGTTGGTGCCGTCCTTCCTTCCAAGGTGCCTTTCCTGTAGAGTGACGTGTGCAAGAAACTCCATTGCACTGGTTTCAGCAGCCTCTTGCCGTGAATCAGATCTTTGCTGATGAAAGAAGGAAGAAAGTGTCCTGCCTCCCAAAGATCAACCAAGACAGGGCATGCACGCACACGCACACGTGCAAACACACACACACACACACACACACACACACACACACACTCTCTCCACCAAGGGCCCTATTTCCCAAAAACAACTTATTAATATAAAATAAAATCCTCCATTTACCAATTTTGAAAGGAAAGGCACCAATTTGCTTTGAGATTTGAGAACTAGCCCAGTTGGTTATTGCTTTCTGCTGCCAGACCCATCTTTGCTCAGAAAGTAAGGAGAAAACAAGGACCAGATCATGTAAAAAAAAAAAAAAAAAAATCCAATGTGTGAGAACTTTTCCAAATAGACCTTTTTTTAGCAATTCTCAATCTAATTCTAATTGCTACACACTATTAAACTGAATGTATCATTTAACTTTGATTATCAACTGGATTTTGTGTATTTTTTATTTCCATTTTTTGTTTTTGTTTAACCAAAAGGGCAGCCCCCAGGACATTTTCTTGTGTCTGGAATCCATATTGGCTCCACAGGGGAAACGAACCTTCCCTAAATTAGAAATCCTTCCAGGCATGCTAACAGTGGCAGGGTAAACTCTAGCAGTGAGAACAGAGATGGAGGCAATTATATCTGTGATCCATGTCAGTAGAGTACTGGTAAATAGTTAACAGTTGGTTCTCTGGGGAGAAAGCCCTGGTCTTTAGCATCTGCCAAATTCCATGGTGTAAATATTCCCAACATGGGTGATTCTCAAGCTACCAAAAAAACATCACTGAAGCCAGAGATGGGAAGAAACATACACAATTGGCTCTCAGGACCCAGTGTGGGTGAGTGGGCTCTGGCACCTCACTGGTTCAAGTACCTTGAATCCCCTAAAGAGCATTCTCAGATATATATATTTTTTAATTTGCCACATAATACTGGGTTGATGAATACTGAAAATGCATATTCCATAATAATTGGAGAGTTTTTAGTTACTGTTTTGGAGGGGTTTTCAGGTCTTTGGAGACCAATTGTTATAAAAAGGCAAAGTCTGTGATCATGTTGTAGGGAAATGGACTTCACTCATTCCTTTAGACTCAGGCATGTCAGTGTCTCTTCTATCTATGAAGACAACCTGGGCTGACTAGAGAAGGCTGTCGGTGGAAAGCAGGGGCATGCGGGCAGGGTTATAAGAGCGACGCCACCTCTCCTTCCATGCCTGATCCTTCTCTGTGCTCTCCGCCCTGCCCACCCTCCTTCTTTCACCAGAGAGTTTTCCAAAGAGAGGGAGAAGGCCAAGGCTCGGGGAGACTTCCAGAAGCTAAGAGAGAAACAGCAGCTGGAAGAAGATCTCAAAGGCTACCTGGACTGGATCACTCAGGCAGAAGACATCGACCCTGAGAACGAGGACGAAGGCATGGATGAGGAGAAGCCCCGAAACAGTGAGCAACCATCTTTGTCTTTGGGCTAAGTTGTAGGAGAGAGAGGAGACAGCAGCAGGTCAACCAAAATATGTTTACTACAAACCTTTCTTTACAGCCCCTACTTGGTCTTCCTGGAGCAACATTTGTCTCATTGATTGCAATCATTTGCTGCTCATAGGAATTAGTCACAGATGGGAAATAATTGCCATCGGTCTATAAAACCTCATATTCCTTTTAGAATCTTTGATCTGATAAAACAGTTAGGGTTTGCTAAGGCAATTCTCAATTCTCTTTAAAAAGTCTTTTTTTTTTTTTTTAACCTCCTCCTGACTCCATCTCTTTAGGCAGGGGAGCAGGCTTCCTGCTCTTGGTTTGTTCAAAAAGAACAATTTCCCCCAAGCAGCTACCTGGTAAGCTTTATACCTGCATAGTATTCTCTCCAAACTTGCCATAGACTTCCAAGCACCATTGAGCTTTCTCATAGGAAAAGGAGTCAAAAGTTTCTTTTAAGTAGGTTAGATTCAAGGAGCTGGGGAAGTGCTAAATGGGAAGATTGGAGGAATCCCAGAGGAATGTGACAGAATACAATTAGATTACAGAAATGGAGCCAAATCCCTTCCTTCGGGGTTTCACATGGCAGGTTGTTGAATAGGCTACAGCTAGGATAGAAATGAAAGTGATAGATGTATTAACTTGCAAGTAGATTCAAGATGATGAATCATGGAAATTCAGCCCCTTATCAAAGTAGCCCAGTGGTTCTCAAAGTGTGGTCCCTGAACCAAGCAGCAGCAGCAGCAGCACTTAGGAACTTGTTAGAAATGCAAACTCTTGAGCCCCTTCCCAAACCCACTAACTGGGAAATTGCAGGGTAGAAGCCCAGTAGCTATATGCTGGTTAACACCTCCTCCAGGTGATTGTGATGGGCAGTAAATCGGAGAACCACTGGGTTAGCTCTAAGGGTTCTATGTACCTCCTTTGACCTTGAACTCAGTGACTCTAACTAACATTCCTACTCTTTATGTGTGCAGTTTCTTTTGTTTTACATGTTTAAACAGGTACATTTCTGTACTCTACAGTAACCCAAACAGTTCCTAAACACAGGGCATTTAGAATAGTCAAGGAACCAAGCAGATTAAAAAGGTAACCAGGATATTTGATGGACCCATGCAAGTAAGGGTAGGAAGCCAGAAATTTTTCTTTAGCCAGGAGAGAGACAAAGAGAGCCAGCAGAAGGAAAAGGAAGAGAAAGAGGATTGCCAGGGATGTTAACAGAACAGAATTTCTGCTCCCTCATTTCAAAGATTGATTTAATAAATCTGTCAACTACTCCCTTTCTGATAACTCTGCTCAAGGTACAAATACAAAATTAAAACACATAAATAACAAGGGACTGGTAACAACGTAATTTAATAACTTAAGGAAGCCTTCATGCTCGACTAAGTAGTTTGCAAGTTGGAAGATGGGGCCTTTGATGGATTATAACAATGAGCAACGATGCCACTGAGGGTCTTTCTGGAAAAATGCCTGACAGTTTCTATTACATTGTTGATGGAAATGCAGGGTAGTTGATTAGTTTGTGGCACTGAGTGTATGGTAAATAAATAAATTGGCCTGTGGGCCACAGAGAGGCTTACCTCTCCAACACAGGAATTGCTGTTTCAGCTCCTCACTTTACTCACACTCAAAGTGGAACCTCTAGCTTGTGATTATTTTTCTTAACAGTTGTTATTAAAAACACACAATACCCATGACTTGCTTAGCAGCCAATTGCCATCTACAGAAACATGGTATTCTGCTCTCTGCCTAAAGCCAGGCTTCCACAGGGATGTGTGCTGCTTCTCCATTTTGCCCACCAGAAGAACAAATTCCAAGGAGAGCTTCTAGCATGCAGTATTCCTTGCTGCAGCAACAGATCATACCGACAAGGTCCATCTACCCAAATTTCTGGTCTGGCTCTGAGAACAGCATAATGAACAATTTACCCCAATAGACAGAGTCTCTGCCAAGATTTTCGTAAATATGGATAGATCAGACTTTGGAGGCTGTTGTTCCTCTCCCATGCTTCCTTATGGCTGGAGAACCTTTTGGGTCTGCTTCTTGTCCTCAGCCAGCCTTGTCTTTGGAGGACTGGAATGGGAGCCTGGCTCCTTCTTGAGTGGAAATGCTGGTGGGACAGTTCCAGGGGGAGGGACAAGGGAATGAAGTTCCAAACAAACTAGGTTATGGAAAGTAGACATGATGAAATGGAACGTGAGACTTAGGAATAAGTCCAGGAAAAGAGTCCAAACAATGGTGTCTACTGGGGAAGTCCAATTAAAAGTAGAGTCAATCCGATTTCATTATTAAGGAATCAGAAGCCTAAGAGACTTACAGAAAAGGCAAGAATGTGGCTTGGAAATGATATTCTTAGCCTCAGAACTTCATATTCTGCCCTTTGAAATAAATACAAGAGGAGAAATTCTGCTACAAACTAGATGTATGTTTTAATTAGTGTAGTATCTTAGCCTTTGAAATCGCTGAAAGATTACAGGATGGTATATTTGTCAGTTCTTTTCAGCTAAAAAATGAAGTAGTCTTTTAAGGCAAAAAGGTATCATCACCTCATTGTGGCTCTGGTGACTACTTTTGACCCCATAGTGTCCCTGACGCATGTACCAGATGTCTCTGATATAAGGCACTGGGAAGCAGAGCTGGCTACAGTGGAGGGACAGCCCAATGACACATCACTGCATGGTGGCTGAGCACACCTACGCATAGCCCAAGTATTCAGCTTTCCTAGGAAAAGCTAAAGGAACTAGTAAGGAAGTAGAAGAAACAGGAGTTGGAAGACAATAGAGAAAAAGCATTAAAAGTTGGGAGGCATTTTTCTAAATGAGTAAAAGAAGGGGCCAATAACTATGTATAATTTCTAGTTCATCCATCCACCTACCCTTGAAAGGTCTGCTCTTTGCCAGACACTTCTCTAGGCACTTGTGATATAGCAATAAAACACAGCGGTCAAAAATCCCTGCCCTACCCTGGGGAGACAGACAATACATTAAATAGTATGTCAGAGAGTGAGGAGTACCATGGAGAACGATGGAAGTGTGGATGGGCCTAGCAGTGTCAAGAGGTTATATAATGTTAGATGGGGGCAACCAGGAAAGGTCTCACTGAGAAGGTGGCATTTGAATAAAATTTGAAGGCAGTAAGGAAAGGAACCACATAGATATTTGCAAAAAAAAATGTTCCAGGCAGAGGGAAGGCCAATGAAAAGACCTTGAGGCAGAAGCATGGATGGGGCATCTGAGAACAGAGAGAGGCTAATGAGGCTGAAAAGGAGGGAAAGAGGCAGAGTGACAGGCAACAAGGTCCAGGGGCACCCAGGAGGATTTGGTGTAACTTGTGAGAACATGGATGTTAGCTAGAAGAAAGCCAAGTAGACTTTGGAGGTTTTGAGCAGAAAAGTCACATGATCTGAGGTGCATTTGATAGGGACCCCTGGCTGCCACGTGCTGAAGTGTTGAGTGGAATGGAGGTGGCAAGGGTGGGTCTGGTCGGGAGGCTGCCACCTTGAAAGATGATGGTGCCTTGTCTCAGCCAACGTGGAGGTAATAAGATCAGAATTCAGGGTGGCATCATTCACTGAGATATTGGGTTTGGGATGTGAGAAAGAGAGAAATCAGGCATTTTCCAAGGTGATGTAAGAATGGAATTGTTGCTTGGCATAGGGAAAATATGAGTAGAGTAGGTGTCAGTATAGGAATAGGGGGAAAGGCATCTCGGACCTTTAAGTTTAAATGCCTAGGAGACTTCCAAGTGGAGATGTTGAGTGGGTGATTGGGAATAAACCTATGTCCTTGGTTAACATCTGGGACTGGATTATACTTTGGGGGCATTGACAACACACACAAGATGTTGAAACCCATATGTCTGCATGAGATACCAGGGAGTAAATGAGATGAGGTCTAAGAACCGACAGCAGGGCCCCACCAATGTTTGGGATTTGGGGTCATGGGCAAGAATCAGCAAGAAAGAGTCCAGAGAGGTAGGAAGGAAAACAGAGGAAGGAGTGTCAGTGCTGCCAAGAGATCAAGTAGGATGAGGACTAGAAACTGTTGCACTTAGCCATGTGGGGATCCATAGGCCCTTGACGAGAGCTGGTTGGTGGGCTGTTGGGGCGACAGCTTCATGGCAAGTCAGTGTCTCACATCACAAGTCTCTTGATTTGCATCTTCCTAGGATGGCATTAAGCATTGCTCTGCAGCCTTCCTGTTTGGTTGGCATGGCCTTGCTGCCCGCCATCTGAGGAGTCAGGCCCTCCGGAGAAAGAAGGGAAGAAAGCGAAACTCATATGATCCATTCAGCATGCCAGTGGCCCTGGGAAGGCAGTGAGTTGGAGCCCAGCCCTTCAATGTGTCCCTATCTACAACTGTATCCGCATTGGGCCTTTCTACTGCAACTGGTCATAGAACCCCCCCCCCCAATAAAAAGTAAAAACATGATACTCAAGAGACATTTCAGGATCAAAAAGACAGAAGAACAGCTAGAGAAGGGCACGTCACTGTTGTCCTCCATGCAGCTTCCAATGTGGGGCAGCCCCTGGGTTTTGGTCTCCAAGCCCCGATTTTTGTCTGGGTAAACACTAGAACAGTGTGGAGTCTCAACTCTGTAGTGGCTGCCACTCTCCTCCCTCCCAACTGCTAGGAGCATCCCTTTTGAAGGCATCAATTGCAAAACTATCGCTGTGGCACAGGGTTCAATATCATCAATAGAGAGCACTACTCCAAGGGACAGGGTCCATTTTCTGGTTCCAATATTGAATCTGATTAAAGGCCAGGCATTAGAGGGAGAAACTGGAAAGAAAGAGAATTTCTTCTTTCTTTTTCCTCCTCAAGATCAAAAAATGCATGTATTAAATCTATCCATATGGGAATCTCTCTCTCTCTCTTTCTCTCTCATGTCATTTAGACAATTTAAATGCAGCCCCAGCCTTCCAAAGCTTGCAATATAAGACAGACATTTATGTGAATGAGCATATAAAAGACAGACAGACGGTAGAACCAAAACATTGAATTTCCACATAGATAAGCAATATTAAATATTTATACTGGTGGTGTTCAGTCACGTGACTTGGGAGCCACTTTGGCAATCATCATTAACCAACAGAGCCACATGACTGCTGCATGCCCTGCAGAGTCTAGGATAATGTATTATAGAAAAACAGAAATTTGAGGGCTTATGAGAGCTGCAGGTTGCCCACAAAAAGGCCCCATGTGGCTTGCAAGTAGGAATCTGAATATCACTGATTTACATTATATGTGTGTCAAGGGCATGTGCATAGTTATTTGATCTTTTTTTAAATTAATGAATACAGTCAGTATTCCTCTGGACCTAGCTCCTGGCCAGGGGTAGCTGGATGATTCCTAAGACATAACCTTAGGAATCATCCAGCTCAGATTGCGTGAGAAGAAACACTAACATTCATTTTTCCCCTTGATTCTCTTCTTCCTAGCGGTGTTAAGTGATAGTGCTTTACAGGGCCAAACTGACCCCATGCCACTCAGTGAGGGCAGATACCCTTGTGCAGATCCCAGATATAGCTCCTGTAACTTCCCATAACTCTCAGCTGGTCCTAATCAGAGCCCTATGCCTCTGGAAAGTTGCCTTCGGGATCAGGTGAGAAAACTGGAGCAAAGATGGAAAATAATCACCTGTTCCTCCCATGCTCCCCTCCCTACCTCCACTGTGAATCAGAGAAAACATTCAGCATTTGTTTTTTGGGGATTGACTAACTTGGGAAGGGAGGGGGCAGGGGGTTAGCAAGGATGGTGGAATGTGATGGACATCATTATCCAAAATACATGTATGAAAACACGAATTGGTGTGAACATACTTTATATACAACCAGAAATATGAACAATTGTGTTCTATATGCATAATAAGAATTGTAATGCATTACACTGTCATTAATTTTTTAAAACTCAACTAAAAATTTAAAAAAAGAAAAGAACCACCTGAGCTAATTATTAGAAAAGTCAGCACTCTAGCCCAGGTCTTCTCATTCCCCATCCAGGACTGCCCACCACACTTTGCTGCACCTCAGATACCCACAGGCACTCTCCCTTTGTGCTGTACCCTGAAAAAGGCAGTGATTAATGAGTGGGGTTAGCTATAACTGGGGTTCTGCAATGAAACTATTTCATGGATTCTTCTGGTAGTAATTAATACCCATGGGCAGGCTCCCATGGACTTAG
This sequence comes from Callospermophilus lateralis, assembly GCF_048772815.1. NCBI lineage: Eukaryota > Metazoa > Chordata > Mammalia > Rodentia > Sciuridae > Callospermophilus > Callospermophilus lateralis. The sequence continues at coordinate 67,178,019 of NC_135308.1, forward strand.
TATTTTGTTCCATACCTCACTAGGGGGTCATGCATGACAAGGATCTTGGAGGGTGTTTTTTCATGAGTAGCACATCTGCCTTTGGAGCACTGTCTGGCTGATGTGCTCTCTGGCCCCAGGGAGTGGCAGAAGAGCTACCTGAAAGGCCATGTTGAGTGTGCAGTAAGAAGAAGGCACACCAACCCAGTCTCAGTGGACTGCTACACGTTTTCTAAAGCAAAACCCACCAGCCTTGGGCAAGGCTTCCTAATTTGAAGCTGTCAGGAAACCATGATGATCTTCTTGTTGAATGACAGCTGTATGCTTCTGGAGAAGTGGGAGGTGAAAGCCACACAGCAGTTTGACAGGAGATTTTTATGGCCTGCCTGCCACCAGCATTAGGTTAGAATAACTGTACCTGACTGTTCGCCAAGTCCTCAGTTAACAAAGGCTCTGTATCCTTTAAGAAGACACCTGCTGGGCTGGGGTTGTGGCTCAGGGGTAGAGCGCTTGCCTAGCACGTGCAAGGTGCTGGGTTAGATTCTCAGCACCACATAAAAATAAAGGTATTGTGTCCAATTACAACTAAAAAAATATTTTTAAAAAATAAAAAGGAAGACACCTGCTCTCAAGACAGAGGGAAGCTCTGCATCTGTACAGAGCCCAGGGCCACATGATGAGGACACAGAGAGAAAAGAGAGGCAGTCTGGACACTGATATCAATGCTCACAGGGCTGTGTCTTTAGGGACATGTCCCAAGTCAAAAAATAATCAGCCCAACAAACTCCAGAATATAAATGATTATATTTATGGTGAAGAACATAGTCAACACCAGCTGTAAAAGGTACCAGAAGAAGGATTCTCACACCCTTTTTGGATGTCTCACTGTTGTTGTCTAGTGTCTGCGGTGAGCATGAAGCCAGCATGGAGGGGGCTGTGGAGCAGCAAAGTCTAACCTGGTGCTATGCAGATAACATTGTGGTTTCTCAGGGACACAAGCTTACAAGGGAGTCACCAGGACTTCTGCTGTGGTTAAAGGGGGAGAGTGGGCAGCTGTGTTCCTGGGGTTACTGGCCAGCCAACCACCCATCAGGGGACAGAACAAGCAGGCTGTGGGTTCTTGAAGAGCCAAGTGTGGATGCAAGTCCTTGACAGGAAGCAGAGCTTGGAAGGCCTGTCTTCTCCTGTGTCTGGAAGGGCCTTCTGGCCAGGATCTCTGCCCAAATCAGCATCTCCCCAGCTCACTTCTCTCTCCAATGGCTTCCCAGTTACCCAGGCTGCCGCTCCTTCTCTGCCTCCCCTGTTCTCTTCCTTCCTCCCGCTTCTGTGATGCCCCCATAGTTAAACAACTCCTACAGTCCATCCGTCACCAAGTCTTACCAGTCCACTTGCCCACTTGAAACGTCCCTCTCATCCATTCCCTCCCTCCTCTCTACTTCTCTTCCCCTGAGCTGGTAGTTACCTCACTAGAGCCCTGCCCTCCAGCCACCTCCCACATAACCTGGGTGGTGTAGTCCAATTAATATTTCCAGAGCTGACCATGTTGTTCTTGCTTAGAAACTATGAATGTCTCTCCGTGGCTATAGAATAAAGTTGGAACATGTTCCTTCAGTATCCCAAGCATTTCTGGTCTGTCCCAGCCAATAACTTGGACCCTGTCACTCACTTCTTCCGTGCAATCAAACCGGTCTGTGTCCTGCTTTGCAAACCTGCCAGCTACTTTCTTGTTTCTGGGCCTTTGTTCATTTTTCCTCCCTCTGTTTGGAACACCCTCTTTCTCCTTGCTTCACCTCACTTGTTTCTCCCACACTCCCAGCCCCTCCCTCTCAGGACAGGCACTACCAGAGCCTGGGAAACCTTCTTCCCCCCTGGCCTATGCGATGGGGATGTCCCAGCCTTCTTGTCATATAGAAAGCTCTTAGGGGCAGAGAATATGCTCACTCACTTCTTATTCACAGTTCTAGTCTGTCTCCAGGATGCTGATTTTTATTTAACAGACTTCCCTCCCCAAATCATACTGGATTGAAATGAATCCTCTTTGGAGCCAGAAAATTGGGGTTTTATAGCCTTGCATCTGGTTGGCCTTTGTCTCAGTCATACCATCATGCCTCTCAGAGAGGGTATTGTAGTTGACAGTGTGGGTGGAAATGACTTCAGGTTGAGAAAGTAGGCCTAGAGGAATGGTGGGAAGGTATTAGAATAATGGATCCATTAGAAGAGAAAACTGGGTGGTCAATGAAGTAAGGGGAAGAATCTTTCTCATCCCTGCATCTTCTCCTCAAGGAGCCGTCATGGTTTTATAACTTGTGTGGAGTCAGTGTTAGGTTCTGAGGTTCCATGGCAGACACAGAGAAGGCTTCTGTGGGCTCTCAGGCTAGAGGGCAGAAGCAGGATGGGCAGGGGCAAGAGAGGAGATGCATCTCTTACTTTCAATGGAAGGAGGGGAAGTCATAGGTTATCTCATTTAAACTTTCTCAAGATCATATCATGTGGGTTCTTTTAGCCCTATTTTGTAAATGGGAAAACTAAGAAAGCTAACCTGTTTATGTTACACATAAACAGTTGCATTTAGGTAGGCCTAGACCTTAAGCTCAGTACTTCTAACTCCATATCCCCTCCTGGGACCCCCAAACGCTAAGATTCCTAAGTGACCAGAGGCTCAGAGGTGATTCCCTTGTAGCATTCCACAATCCTGAATTTTCAGAGATAGACTCTATCACATTCCTGGTGGTATAGTGCCATGGCAGGATCTTGGGTGGTCAGGTGCCTGGAACACCCATTCCTGGAGCAATTGGATTCATCAACACACTCCTCTACTGAAACCCAAAAGGAGAGACCATATAATTGATAAATCTCCTTCCAAAAAAAGACAATCTCCTAAACAAATGGCTCTTGAGCTCAGTGAACTTTTTTTTGCCTTGAGCAAGATACCATCACCTCCTTTCTTGCTTCAAACATAGTTCTTTCTTTGGTGCTAAGGATTGAACCCAGCACCTTGCACATTCTAGGCACACCCTGTACTACTGAGCTCTATCCCTGAGCCCCTCATCTTTTATTTAAATCAGATTCATGCCCCATTATATTATAATTTAAAATGAGTTTTTCCTACTGCCTTCTCCCTTACTCTATTTACCTCCTTTTCTTCATCCATCCTGATTTGCATATTGGACTACGCAAGGGGCTGATATATAGAAACCCTGGAGAAGTCTTTGACAAATGAGTCTGCCCATGCCCTCTTTGACTTGCCCAGGGTAGGGACCCAATGAAATTCTGAATTTATTTTAATTTGGTGCTTTTCAAACAGATCCACACACCCGGGGGCTGAAAGTAGCTCAGCAGAGGACTTGAAGGGGAGATGAATCAGCCTACATTTCCCTTTGATCCATTTTCTCCCATAACCAGTGCTCAGCCCCAAAACAGAGCCACCCACAACACAGTTACCCTTAGCTCCCACCCACCCCACCCTCCCTTTCACACAAACACTGGGGGATAAAAAGCCCATGCTACATCAAGATGCATGATCTGTCAGAAGGCCGTTAGCGGAGGAGAGTGACAGCTCCCATATTTCTCATTGCTTGCTGATGTGGAAAATCGTCATCTGGTAATGGAGAGAAATCAGCCACATACAGAATTTCCATCATCCAGGAACATGGCCTGGGAAGCTGATTCAGGATCCATGGAACTCTGGAGCCAGTGGAAAGAGCACAGAAACAGGAATGATTGGCCTCAGAGTAGTAGATAGTGTTTGGAGAACCGCCTGGAATTATATATATTCCCAATTGTCCCATTTCCTGGAGAAGGACATGGGTACATTCATTCACCATGTATTTAAGTACCAGCCAGGCACACAGAATACCAAGATAGATAAGCACAATCCCTGTCCCAAGGGGATTCACAGCCCAGGTAAGGAGTCAGATGCTTGACAAGACAATGAAGGTATGAGCAAGGAACTGGAGAGCAGCAGAGGAGAGAAGACAGAGTTTGCAGGAGGGAGGGACCGCCAGCCCAAAGGATGACTCTGGGTGGTGCCATATGGATCAGGATGGGCAACCTATTTTAATAGGCACCCCCCAAATCAAATCTCGGACCCTTAATACCCCACAGTTCAATGTCATTTGGGCATTGGTGGGAGGGAAGCTGAGCCCCACATAGTCTTCAGGGACCATGGCTGCTTCTTTCTCATGGCTCTGTCACCCTGAGCCTCACTGCACCCTCTCTATCCAGCCAGTAGAAGAGGGAATATGGAGGGTACTGGAGGATTTAGAAACCAGGCCTGGGAGTGTGGGCATCCCTCCTGTCCATACTCCACTGCCCGGGACAGTTACCAGCTCCATCTAACTCCCAGGGAGACTGTGAAACTAAGTGTCCATGAAGCAAGAGACATTCTAAACTGAAGGGGCTGCATACCAAAGCTGTAGAAGCAATGTAAGTTTAAAAAGAGGAAGAAAAATGGAAATGCACATGTTCAGAGTAAGTCTGATTTAGGGTGCTCAGAGATAAGCCAAAGTTCAGGTCAGAAGGGAAGATTGATACGGGGTCCCAACAGCCTCAGATTTGTACTTTACACTGTGGATAAGTAGATCTACCAAAGAGATTTAAGCAGAGGAAGGGAAGATTCACTGTCAGAAGGTCACTGTGTGGCTAAGAGTGGACAATGGGTTGGAAGGAGAGAGAAGCTGGAGGCAGGGAACTCAGTCTAGAGGATGATAAGACTGAATGAGAGTCCACAGACAAGAAGTGGGTTGGAAAGGTGCCCTACACCCCCTAGGACAGAGTCTCTGAAATGAAGAGCTCCTACTTTTTCAGCAGCGATGGCCCCTCTGAAGGACTCTTCCTGAGAGTTGGTTTGTCCTGTCTGCTTACTGGGGAGAGTCTGTCCTGGCCCTTTGCCTCTAGCTATTTAAAGGCCTGTTTTCTATCCATGACTACAAACATACTAATACTTACCCGAAAGGTGCACATGAAGAATCCCAAATGATTCTACCTGCTGTCAAGATTAAGTGGCCTTAAAAAAATTGAGAAAAACCTCAAACTTGGGAGTTGATAGCACCATCCTTCAGGATCACATCATCAAAAAGAAATATGCATGCCTCTGGTAAAAGTCTTCATGTCTCCAGAGAAGATTTATGCTCCCATGTAATAGGAAAGATTTTGTCCTCTTAAATAACCATAATACCTGCCATAAGCACAAGACTATTCATCATTGTGACCACTCTCTATTGAAGCCACACAGTTAGAAGGCCTGAAGCCTGGTCAGAAACAACAAAATCTGCATAAAGGAGTTGCTGCATAAAAGAGGTGGCCCCTTGAGGGATGTATGGAATGCTTCAAAACAGAGGGCAAGTGGTTGTGCTGGGGGGGTGACAGTGGGGAGAGGAGGACCAGCTGCAGAGAGGAGGACTGGCACACTGACATATTATTATCTCTCTCTACCCTGTGCCAGTCCCTGAATCCCTTCTTCAGCCACATGGATGGCTCCATCACAATTTGAAAATCCCAGATCCTAAACCCCTAGGAGACAAAGGTTTCCCCAGGTCACTGATTCTGTCCCTCAACCTCCAGTCAAACCAGATGGCCTCCATCCATGCCTTACCTGTGTCAGGGCTGTTGTAGTTAAGCTAGGTATCTGAGGTATCGTGCCAGGGCCCCATCTGCCATCAGACTGAATTGATCTCCCAGCCGACAATGTTCCAAATTCTGTTTCTCATGGAGATATGTGCAGATTGCAATACTGTCCCTGGAAAAATCCTGGGACATGATCAAAGAAGCATAAATGGGAGCTTGGCAAGGGCCTCCACAGGAGAATGGGCAGTTTTGCTCCTTTCCAAACAAACACCTGACTTGAACCTAAACTTGGATTTCAATTAAAAGGTCAATAATGTGTCCCCTCTTGCTCCTGGTTTGCATTCACTAGCTGGACCCACACCTCTAGTGATAGTCAGAACTGCTCTTTCTAAAGGAAAAGATGAGCAGGAAAAAACATGAGAGACCCTGAGTCTCAAAATTCCATCCATGAATGAATGGTCTCTAGCGAGGTCATCATGAACAGAGCCAAAGAGTAGGGTGTCCTATTCTACAGGGTATCTCCAGATCCCTAAGAGAAGAAAAAAGTGTCAGCCTTTTACTTAATCCTAAAAGTGTACATTAATTGTAACTTAATTTCTATTAATTCTTCTAGACTTCTAAGAATTAGGCTTACATTATATTCATTCATCAGACTGACCAGAATCTGCCCATCAAAAACCTTCAGAAGTCATTTGCTAGACAGATAAGCTTTGATAACAGAAATTTAAAGGTTTGTCATCCCACCCCCCAACATATATATATTTGAATTCTGTAAGGTTCTTCAGAGTTTTGCCTTATTTTACCAAGAAAGTAAAAACATTATGACATTTTTTAGTATTCTTAAGTGTCTAGAAAGATGAGCTCTGGCTCCTCCCTAAGTCATGCTCTAAAAATTATTTACCAAGCCTGAGGTGGCTCTGACCCACAAACCCTAGGTCTTATTCTGAGGACTTTCATGTGCATGAATGCAGCACACCAAGATGAGAGTCAAGTGCAACCAAAAACACAGGCCAAAACCATTGAATTCTTGTTGCTGCACTGAGCCTGGCCTGTGCCTTTTGCTTGGGAGTGATAGAATAGATTTGTCCTCCATGACTCACTGACCAGGTAAAGAGCCTTAATTATATGCTTGGCAGTCTGGCTTTCAGGGGACAAGCCTTTGTTTACCTTCTTGTTTCCAAGCTTCAAAACAGTTGGTCCATCCATTATCTCCTGCCACTAACTTGAGATATGATAATAGTATCTAATGTCAGACCAGTTCTTATGTTAACAAAATCCTGACAAACACAGAATACACCCATACACACAGACATGCACTCCCCCTGCACATACACCAAACACAGGGGCAAGGAGAAACGAAGGGCCTCTTTCATGTCAGAAATGTTCAGAGCTAGAGTCTTGTATTTATTAGTATCTGCTAAAGTCAGCTGGGTCTGGCTAGAGTGGAAGATTGGTGTGGAATTTGCTCTGCTCAAAAGAGGCAGGAAAAAAAAAAGACACCTGCAGCCCCCTGACGGAGGGCATCTGCTTGGCATGAAAAGTGGAGTCAGTGGTAGAAGGTCTTGTCCTGTTAGACCCACGACTCCTTCTGCCCCTCTGCATTGACGAGAAAGTTAAGAGGTCGGTTGCCAAAAATCAGGCAGAGACCCTAGTTTTCCATCAAAAAGATCTCAAGCTTTAACAAAAACTACAGAGCTCCTTTTTTAAATTAATTATTCTAAAGATATATATGACAGTAGAGTGTATTTCGGCATATTATACATACATGGAGTATAACTTCCTATTTTGTGGTTGTACATGATATGGAGTTTCACTGGTCATATATTCATATAGGAACATAGGAAATTTATGTCCAGTTCATTCTCCTGTCTTTCCTATTCCCATCTCCCACTTCCCTTCATTCCCCTTTGTCTACTCCTCTAAACTTCTATTCTTCCCTCCCCGCGCCCCCTTACTGTGTGTTAGCTTCTGCATATCAGTTCAGCCTTTGGTTTTGGGGGATTGGCTTATTTCACTTAGTATAATAGTCTCCAGATCTATCCATTTACCAGCAAAACTAAAGCCATTCTTTTTTATGACTGAATAATAGTGCATTGTGTATATATACTACATTTTCTTTATCCGTACATCTGTTTCTTGAACTTGGTAGAAGGAATAAAATCATTTCTCTTAACTATAATTTCCATAATTCCTTAGTTTAGTCTTTTAATCCATTAAGTCATACCCCTTGATTGGATGAGCTGAGAGTACAGAAATGTGAGGTGAAAGACCCTCATCTCTATCTCCTAATAAGATGCTAGGGCTTGGGGTTTGAGCAGCCCCCTGGGTTGCAGTGGAATTAATAGGAGTCTGAGAAACCCAGGCAGCCAACCTTCCAGGATCCACTCAATGACCAGTCTGCAATTTGCCTCTCCCAGTTTCCCTGTTTGTGGAATAAAGATGTCATATAATTCAATTGCAAAATCCTTCCAGCTCTGGGTTTTGTTTCTGCAGCTCTAAATTTATATACATTAGCTTTATCCCTAGGAGTCTCAATCAAGCCTGGATCATTCTAGTCTATCAGACCCGAGAAATTCAACCAATTCTATTATCCTGACATCCCCAGACTCTTGGAATTGTACTGGGTCTCAAGCAGGACGGCCTGCATCCTGAAAGCCAGCTTGCTTTTCCAAAGATAATGTGCACACCTGTACATACACTGATCTCTGCACAGAAAGCCCAACCCTACCATCTGCCTTATGAACTGCTGCCCGCCTTCCAGACTCACCCTGGGCACCCCTCATCTTCTGCCTTCTCTACTCCTCCTGCCCAGCAGTGTTTCATTCCTTCGTTAGTCCTCCCAGAACACCTATCCAAACAAACACATATTGCAGTGACCTATTGTATCTATTTATTGATTTATCTCATACCATCTGCTGTGTTGTGTAGGGATTTTTGTTTTCCCAGCACCAACCCAGAGCCTGGTGCTTAGGCAGTTAGCGAATACTGGTTGCAAAAGGGGTGGGAAATTGGAAGGTAAGAATGAGGTCTTGGCTTGGAAGCCCTCAGAATCTCGCTGCTGGGAACAGATGACTTGGGTCTGCCTAGTCTCTATGTTAGATCTAAAACCAGATTGGGCCAGTTCTGGTCCAGCAGAGGCTATCTAATGAAGCAGACCTGCAAATTAAATTTCCATCTTCTATTCCTTGTCAACGTTTCTTTTCACTTCTAGGGTGGGACGGGACTCTTCAACCGTGTTTTTCTTTGTGCACTCTTCTCTACTCCCCTTTCTTCAAATATGTCTGGGGAAGTGTTGGAAATGCTCTTCAGTTTGTTCTATCTCACGAAGGCCAGCTAGCCAGCTAAGAAGAGCTGTCAGGAAACGGTTAAGAGAGGACCAAGAATAAATTCCTAGTTGGTTCTTTAGGACTGGAAAGCTGAATACATTTAAGCCTTGAAAAGGTCATTTCCCTTCAAAGGGGGCAGAGGTTTGATTTCATCCATTATGTGGTCTTCGCATAGTGCTCATTTCATTCACTGGCTGCGATGGAGACTTATGGAGTAAATGTTATCACAAGCTGAGACTTAATGAGATCTCAACTGTATCTCCTGGATGTAGTGGAAAGCAACCATTTTGTAATAAATAGAGAACAGCATCTAATTTGTAGATTCCTCTTTCCGTTGCTAAGTTTAATCAGATCAGTGAAACTGAAGGGAATTGTTGATAACAAAAATTATTTTCCATGTCTTAATCTGGCCAGGAAATATTACTCCTAATGGAAATGGCATGTTGCTCTGGCAGTGGTCCGGGATGACATTTGTCATTAGACTAACCCAATTGTTGCATATTGAAAAATATGTTTAGACCATAATCTATTAAAAAACAAACTGGAACTGAGGCCTCATATTACTTTGTTACTGGTGTCCCTTGTTCATAGAAGCAAAAACTTTCCAGTTAAAATCTGCAGCCGTGGCCAGCCTATGTTTCAGCTTGACCCCAGTGAATCATCAAAGCAAGGCCAGGTGGGCCACCATGGAGCACAGATTATGGTCATAAATAACGTTTGCTGACACAGCAGAGGGCTGATTAAGAGAACCCACACTATCCCCAGGGGTCCTTGGTTTAGGGTAAGGTTAAAAGAAGAATTCAAGAGGCACAATAGGGAGGTTAATGCAGCTGTCTTTTTTTTTTTTTTTTTCTGGTTCTGCTACATATTTTTTCATGATCAACCAAAGTGAAAGATTTTTACAAATTGTCTTCTCACAAGCTACTAAAGCATTTCCAGGACAAGGACTATGTCATAGGTAAGTTGCTAGCACACAGTAGGGACAGCATGAATAGTTCACTTTGAGAAAGCCAACAGTGATGAACACATCTGGGAAGCCAGTGGCCCCAAAGGGAACATTACTAACTGTGGCATCATTAGAGGTTGGCCCTGAGACACATTTGTCATCACCAGTAAGTTTTCAGACTCCCACTGACCTTTGAGATACAAAACAGGTGATCCTGAGCTGCTCCTCTTTGACCCACATTTTGCTTTTATATTGTCCAATAAATATACCGTGTCCAGGCATTGCACACACATGCACGCACACACACACATGCATGCACACATACACACTGAGCATTGTTGTTGAAGATTATGCACAACAGCAACAATTAATTAAGCACCTCATTTTAGGAATACTATCTTTACTCCTCACTTAACCTTCTCAGATTGGTACCATTATTTCCATTTTTAGATTAGAAAAGCACAGCACAGTGACTCCCAACATCAAGTCTATCTACAAGACACTAATTTTAAAAAACCTATAAATAAATTGCAGAAAGATCAGTAGAGGGAGGGGTAGAGGGGGAGGGAGGGAGAAGGAGAAGTGCTCAGGACTCAATTAGAGCAAATTATATTCCACGCTTTTGTGATTATGTTAAAATGTATCTTAATGTTATGCATAACTAGAAAGAATCAATAAAAAAGAAGGAAGAAAGAAAAAAAAAAGGTAAGGTCATTTACCCAAGGCCAGATGACTAATAGAGGCTTCCACAAGCTCGAACGCAGGCACACCAAGTCTGCCTCCAGAATCTACCCTCAGTCTCTTTTCAGGTGGGAAAGAGGGCACGGTCACCCTGCAGAATTAGGAGGCTTGTGGTGGGAAGAGGAACACTGAAAAGAAGCTCTAGAAAGGAAGTCAGGGGGTCTAGTTCCTAGTCCCAGTTAAGAACACAAACTAGCTCTTGACCTCAGACAAGCCTTCCCTGACCTGTAAAAATAACACCTAAAGAATCTCTAGTTTTCTATAAATTTTGAACCTTCTCTTGGAGTTTCATCGAGGGAGAGGATGGCCTCATTTTTTTTAAAGCATTAGTCTTTTGTTTGTTTTGTTTTGTCTTGTTTTTAGTTGTAGATGGACACAATAGCTTTATTTTATTTATTGTTAAGTGGTGCTGAGGTTTGCACCCAGTGCCTCCACATGCTAGGCATGCGCTCTACCACTGAGCTGCAGCCCCAGCCCCAGATATCCTCATTTTGTAGACAGTAGCCCCCCCCCCCCCTTGGTAGAGCAGTAGATGGCTGCCAAAGGGGAAATGGCTGCTGCTTAGAAGCTTAGGACAGCTGCCCCAGCACACAGCAGCTGACTTCTATTTTGGAGGCTCCTCCTCTTCTGCTCTTTTCTGAGAGCCAATATCCTGATCACTGTTGTCTTTGCCTTGAAAGTATCAAAAGGAAGTTCTCTCAGTGCTGAAATGCCCCAGAGGTTTCCTCTGCCTCTCCCACACCCCCTGTAAGCATCAGACTCCTCAACATGTATGGAGTCTCGCTCCACCCTCTCGTCAAACACCCTCCATGGTAGCCACATGCCTTGCCATTTCACAAGAAACCCCTTTCATCTTGACGTATCTCCACTTTTTGGAAAAGACTTTGTCCTTGGGAGCTGACACCTGCAGCTATTTAACTTCAGCACACAGGTCTAAAATGTCCATGGGTGCATTGGCATCCTCCCAGTGGCGCTGTTAATTATCCTGGCATGGTTAATTACTCACGCTAATTGCTTTGCTGTCTCGGCTCTCCCTCCTGCCTCATGTTTCCATTGGAGGTGATGCTTTTCAAAGCTTTTCCCACCTCTTCTTCCTTGGTCCTCCCAGTAACCCTAGGAGTGTAAAACAGCGCATCTTCCCAAACAATGGGCGTGTCCTGAGGAGAAGACCAACTCTGCATTCCTGGCTCTGGAGTGAGGTACTAGCAGACCTCTTTGCTTGCCTCTCTTCTTGCCTGCCTCTCTTCTTCTCTGCCTTTCCACGCCCTGTCCCTGCAACCCCTCTCTCCTCTGCACGCTGACAACCATACTTGGTCACTCCCATCCACCAGGGGGGTCCATTCTCCCCTACTCACACACACAGTGTAATTGAGATCAGATAAAAAAAAAAAAAAACCAGACAAGACACAGCGGTGTGCTCCTGTTGTCCCAGCTAGTCAGGAAACTGAAGCAGGAGGATCACTTGAGCCCAGGAATTAGAGACCAGCCTGGGCAACACAGCCAGACCCTGTCTCTTTAAGGAAAAAAAAAAAAGTCTCCTTTCTGCTTGCTCCAAACAAATAAGGCCAGTTTCCATTTTCGCCAAATATTCAGGTAGTTATCACCACTGCAATGCAGAAGACAAAGGCAGAAGACTTGCTTGAGTCCACCCAGGGTACCCAGGCTCCGGCTGTAGAGCCAGCTGCACCTGCACATTGTACTGACCACACAGCCAGCCTTTATGAATCCCAAGGCACCTCAGCCAGGGCTGTATGCCCAAGCCAGCATTTCTGTGTCTTTTCCTTCCTGCTGGGGTTCCTGGACCCTGAGCCTGCAGCACCAATCCTTATCTAAGTCTCGGAGGAAGAATAGCCAGGTTGGGCCTGCCCTTCAAAGGCATTTTCTGGATCATTAGCATTCCCACACCCTGCTGTGCCTTCAGGCCTTTTGCCTGTTGAAGACACTGGTCCCTGTTCTCAGGGTTTCAAACACCATTTCTGTCTTCTAAAGGAAGAACAATTGGCCCCTCCAGCAAGCTCAGCTCCCCAGGGAAATCACAGGAGATTAGGGCAAAGAGGAAGAAGGATGAAGGGCGAGTGAGGCCTTTGATTCAGATTCAGCCTTTAGCAGAAGAATCCAGAGGGAGAGTCGGGCCACAGAACCACAAGAGCAACTCTGACCAGCCTGAAAACCCATCTCTCCTTCCATGTCTTGGGGTCAGTTTTCCCTTCTCTGTGTTTGGCTGAGCTGCTGTGGGCTTGGACAGCTGCTGCCCACCAGTAGCCACATCTCCACTCTTACCTGAAATAGCAGAGGAGGCAGGAAGGAGCTCGCACATCCTAGTCCCAGCTCTGAAGGCACAGTGAATGAATGAACAGTGCTGCCCTGGCCCTGTCTCAGACACACTCCTGCGTACCCCTCTCCAAGAGTGAAGAAGGGAAAACACAACAGCTGAATTTGGTGTGTGTGTGCACTGTGGTACTAGCCAATGTCATGCCCTGGCTCCTGGGCCTCCAGCCGAAGTTACAGGTCACACTCCCAGCCTGGACCATTTCCTACTGAGCCAACCAGGAGCTCAGCCTATGGCAGCCACTCGAAGCACGTGCTCTGTGAAATTTCAAATGGAAAGATAGCAGAGGAGAGGAGACCAGGACAGGTGGAGTCAGCAAGGCAGGGCTCGGGTAGCCTGGACTCTTCTTTGACCTTGGGGAGTGAGTGTCAAAGGTGCAGTTGGCTCAGGAAACACCAAGGAGCAAAGAACAGAGAGGGTCTATGCAAGTCCCTGTCCAGTTTGGCTTATCCAAAGCCTCGGTTTCCCCATCTCCAGTTGTGGCTGAATACACCATCCCTGTGTCCTCAGGTTATCGTGAGCACCAAATGAAACAATGTCATGCCATTGCTTCAATGCCACATACTTCTGTATTTGTTTTGTAATGAGCAGAAAAAGAACTGTGTGTCTCCCAGAGTCCTAATGGACATGGCCCAAATAGTGAATGTCTTAGGAGAAAGTAAATCCCGTGATGCTGTGTGAGTCAGGAAGGCTTCCTGAAGGCTACAGGGCTGGGTGGGAAAGAAGGGTCTTGTGAATGTGGAGGAGCAGAAGGGGGGGTTTCAAGAGCTTGCAGAAGGCAAAGACTCCTAGGAGGTGCACGGTCCCTAATAAGCACACTGCAGGTATCAGGCTGTCCATCAAACGGTGTCAGAGCAGGCTGAGCTGCGCATGGCATAGTCTGCAAGCAGAGATTACAGGGCCCAGTGCCTGGATCAGAAGGGAAATGCTGAAAGATGGAAAAATGAAACCAGATGGATAGAGTGAGGCCATATGACAAAGAGCCTTGGGAGGCAGCCTGAAGATTCTTCATGGCAAGTGACAATGAAGTGATTGATGAAGTTGCTTTTCTCTCTGTGCCCATCGCCCCGTCTCCGCTTCCCCTCAAATAATCAACAACTTGGTGTTTCAACAAAGCATGGCGCACCTTTCTTGTAAGGCTCAATTTATTTTTTCTCAGGCAAAAGAAATCTTAGGAATCTCCCTTCGAGCCCCCCAGCAGATGCAGATCCAGGCTTTGTTGGAAAAACCTCAGTAATGAGCACTACCTCATTTCTCCTGGCAGCAGGGCCATGTGGGAAATGTTACTGTCATTAGGGCAAAATCTTCCCCCAGGTCTCCTTCCTGGTGCATTTGCCTTGTGGCAGGCGCTGTCTTCCTCTCGTGGGAGGAGACTTCAGGTAGTGGAAGATGGTGATGAGGCCTCCTAGCATAGCTTTTCTAAATTCAACCTGTCAGCTTTCTTCCCCTGTTCTCTGTAAGTCATAGAACATGGTCCTTCACCATCCGAGATCTCCCTTTGGCTGCTGCCCACCTTTAAATGTGGTCCTGAGCCCTGAGCCTCTGTCTTAATCCTGACTGGTCCAGAGGAGAGAGAAACTTGGCCTCCCTGGTTCTTTGTCCAACGCAAAGCAATGCTGCTTGGTGAATGATGTGGGCAATTACAGTAGCCAGACAGACCAAGGCCACCATCCACAGCCCCGCAAGGAGGACAAAACAACCGCAGAAGTCCAGCAAGTTGGGAGATTAATTAAAGGATTTACCCAGAAGGGGGCAGGCTGATTGATACTCTGACAGCTGCCCTTAAACTCATTCATGAAATTATGGAACTGAAGAGGCACCATGGGGTTGGGATGGGAACTAAAATGACTCATTTCACATAAATGCCATTAATGGAGGCAGCCTAGAAATTTAAGGCAGCAATTTACTTGCTTGCTGAACGGAAAGACAAGTCTCAGACCCTTCTGGAGAAGTATTGCTCCTTGCTCAAGATGGCTCACCCTCTGTGGGTCCCTGCATCCTTCAGGCTAGTGCTGGGCCCCTGTGGCAACTCCTTGCAGGAAATCTTACCTGGATCAAAATTATCTTGAGTAGCAGAAAGCAGTGAAGGGGGAGACAGAGCCAAGAGAAGAGAAACTGAGAGTGAATCATGAGCTCTATAAAACTGTCGTAAACAAAGAAAAAGTAAAAGGTTCAGAGCTTATCCACAACGGAACTTTTGGATTCCAGACAAAGGAGGAAGCATAGGGTCTGTGCTGGGCTATAATGCCTTTCTGACCAAGATGGGCTTTCAGCCTCTCTGTGACGTGAGTCATTGGCACATGAAAAGGCGAGGCAGCACTGGATGGCAGGAAGAGGTTGTCTACCCGTGTCTCTGGGCAATTCACTAACCCTCTCTGGACTTTAACATTCTTACCTATAAAACGAAAGGCTGGCCTACCATCTTACAGACCTCTTCTGAGTCTGTGCTGCAGGTCTGATTAAGAGCTCCACTTTTTATTGGGGAAACTGAGACACAGAGGTAAGAAGTATCAAGACCACATAACTCCAAAATGGAAGAGACAGGATTCAAACTCCAACCACGTAGCTCAGAGTTCATGCTCCTAAGTATGCTGTTCTGCTTCCTGCTCTCCCTGTCTTCCCAGGATTGTTAGCAGGGAGGCCCAGGGCAGGAGGGTTAAATAAGGACATCTTTCCAGGACTGCCACCTCCACTCTCTGCCCTTCTCCTCTTAGTGACCCAAGCACATTCTCAGGTCTCTTTCATTCCCTTCGTCTTTTGTGTGATTAGGAAAGGGCTTTATAAATTCATCTAATATGTACAGGGACTGAGAGGATAGACTTGGCATCAGGTCTACCTGGGTTCAAATCCTGGATCTTGTTAGCTGCTGGTTTTGAATAAGTGACTGAATTCTCTAAGCCTCAATTTCATCATCATAAAATTGGCACATATAATATGTCCCTTATGGAGTTAAGTCAGTTAATGTATGTAAATTACATGAAAGGTAGCTGGTATATGTAGTGAATGATCAAAAACAAAACTGCTATTAATATTAATAATATTGTTATTAAGGTAGAAATGACTGATAATGCTGTTGTAATACTCTGAGGAGACAAGATTTTAAAATGACTGGGCTAGACTGGAGAGGGATTAGGGACACACATCATCCTGTGGGTGACCATCTGCTAAACCTTGGGAGCTAGAATAATATCCCCTATTCAATCTAAAAGTGGTAATATGCCTAAAGAATTGGGCTTCTAAAGGAGTCCTAAACAGAAAGGCCACCACAGCCCATGACCAGAAGATCCCTGTCTCGTCCCCAATGGTTGCATGTGAGGTGTGCTTTCCCTTTGGGCTGCCTAACTCCCCCTATGCGATCAGACGTCCTGAGCACCTGCATGTGTTCCATGCTGCCCTGTCACCCCTAGTGAAGATGGGTAGGGAAAAGAAGGTGAGGGATATGCCAGAGTCCAGAAATCTGTTGGATGCTGCCCAACTCGTCCCTGGCTCTTCTCACCTCTCCTCGCTTTCCCTCAGCCCCCTGGATTAACGGAAGTGGCCTGACCCCATGGGACCATAATGGTGGAGAGAAATTTTCTGCTTGGGAGCACTGGATGTTTATGGCCTGCTGAGTTCACAACGACCCTTGTTTTCTTCTTTGGATTATGGCTGCAGATCAAGGGCAGGCATTTATGCCTCCTCCCAGTTTATAGCAGTAATAATGATTATTACACTGGCACATCATGCTTATATTGTGCCTTTTTAATAAGGCCATTTTGTTTGGCTTCTTAATATTTAATCCTGTTTTATATTTACTTTCTGATGGCTTAAAATCAACCCAGTTTTAATTGCTTATGTGGAGGAGCTCAAGCTGGGCTGGGCTGACAGGAAGTTGTTGAGAAGGTTCTGGAAGCAGGTAGTACCTTTCTCTGTGACCTTTCCACCCAGGCAGACTTTTGTGCCTGGGTACCCCTTTGTTCCCTCTCTCTTCTTTTTCTCTCTCACTGTCTCTTTCCTATTTTTCTACAATCTAGTTTCCCCCCCCCCCCCCCCCTCTCTCTCTCTCTCTCTTACCTTCCCTCAGAAGAGACCTTCCTTATCTAGCTTGGTTCAGCCAGGCAAGAGCAAAGAAAATGAGACCCAAAATTACGTGATTCTTCAAAGCTTAGGAGCTATTGAGAGTCAGGGGCAAGAAAAGGACCATTGTGGTACTTCCGTGACTCACAGCACCAGGGAGATCCCTGAGATTTCTAAGATTCTGGGGTGGTCAAAATCCGTGAAGGGCTCCTTCACTATCACTGTCACTGTCACTGTGGCCATCTGTTTGATCTATCACACTGAAGAAAAATAGTGAGGAATAATTTCCCATGCTGTTTTTTCTGCAAGGGAAAAGTAAATCAGAAGGAACATGTCTTAGTTCCTTCCAAAAGAGCAGTAACTACAATCGGAATGTCTGATTCCACCTGCCATGGGGTAAGGCAGCCCTGTTGTAGTACCTGCATCACCAGTTCTTGTCAATCATTCGCCCCTTGGACATGGATTTGAGTAAAGCTATTCCAGAGGCTGCCTAACATGGCCAGGAGAGCCCTGGACCCAGAATTAGATATTCTCTGCCACGTACTAGATCTAACCTTAAGCACCTAACTTCAAGTTGGTGGTGAATGAGAATAATGACATATGCCTTCCTGCTCCAGAAGGACCACTCTGTCAGGGTCCTCACGAGAACAGAGGGTACTGTTAAACTGGATGGGTTAGGAGGGTTAGACAAAGTTGCAGGCAGGGTTTGAGGAAGTCAGCGAGGGACAGTGCAGCACCCTGTTGTAGCAACTATGGGAGCTGTTACCACTACAGGCCTGAAGGTCCAAAGAGAGGAAGCAGTTTTCAGAGTCAGAAGGCAGCTTTGGGAGAGGGCCATGTGACCGGACTCATGGCCTTTGGCAGCAAGATGCAGCCAATCTACGCCAACCCTGCATGCTGGAGCCAGGGGTGAGTGCCCAGCATCCCTTTCTCAGGCCCACCCATTGGCCAACCCAGCAGGAGGCCCAGTGAAGGAGAATTTCTTGATACAGTTTACAGAGGTCAAATCCAGGGTACAGGCCATGGTTCGGAAGATGGAGACCAATACAAGATATATAGGGAACATATTAAAATTCCATAGAGATGTAAGTTGTGACTAGTTCCTCAGGATCAGAAAAGGAGTCCACAGAATTCTAAGGTAGTCTGTGGCCTTGAGAACGTTAAAGTTCAGTCAGGGAGACAAACTTAATACTGTGAAATAAAACAAACTTTAAGAAAAAAAAGTTTAAATTTAGTTTTAATATTAGCAAATGTTTATATACTAGCCATTTTACAAATTTCTTTTTACAAATATTATTCCACTTAACCCTTACCCAAAGCTCTTGGAGTAAATAATATCATTGTCTCCTTTTTATAGATGAGAGAACTTGGGTTCAGAAAGGTTAAGTCACTTACCCAGTCACTTGGCTGAGAGAGACTGGATCTAAAACTTGATTCCAGGTTTTTGCTTAAACTTCTCAGATGCCCAAGAATGGGTCCTAATTAGAATAAGATATATCCCATGCTTATCTAATTTTATCAAAATGATTTCTACTGTCATGTATAACTTAAAAAAAAGTAAATAAAAAAATAAAAATTCTCAGATCCCAGTATTTCAGGAGATCAGAAGAGGGGACTTAGTGGGCAATGGAGGGTTCTGGAAGCTGCTACAGACTAGAACTGGGCTTCCAGGAATGGATGAGATTTGAGTGGATCAGGGATTACAACTCTTTCTACGAAGGGTCAGGCAGTAAACATTTTTAGGCTTTTCCGTTCCCACAGTTTCAGTTCTTTCCTGTAGCTCTGCAGCTCTGGTCTGTAGAATGGAAGTTTGCTGACTCCTGCTAGGAGAGGAGGGGGTCAGGCACTCCAGGGAGAAGACATGGTATATGACACCATATGAACAAAAGCCCAGAATAAAGATGGAATAAAGATGGCACAGTCAAGGGACAATGAGGAGTGCAGCCTGACTTGGCTGGAGAGTTTCTGCAGGAAGCAACAGGAAATGAGGATGGAGAGATGACACTTTAGTCCCCTGGGGTGCCTAATACAGTGCCACAGACTTCAGCAACAGACAATGACTTTCTCACAGTCCTGGACCAGAAGTCTGAGATCAAGGTGCAGGTGAGGTTGGTTCCTCATGAGCCGTGAGGCAAGGATCAGTTCTAGGCCTGTGCTCTTGGCTTAAAGATGGCTGTCTTCTCCTGAGTCTTCATGAGGTCTTCCCTAGGTATGTGTCTGTGTCCAAATTTCTTCTTATAAGGGCGCCAATTATATTAGATTAGGGCCCACCCTTGGGACCTCAGTATAGTTTAATTACTTCTTTAAGACCCTATCTCCAAGTACAGTCACATTACGAGGTACAGGGCTTTAGGATATGTAAATTCTGGGAGACATAATTCAACCCATAACAGATAGATAGCCAAACTATAGGGAGTTTTGGATTCCAGATTACAGTGAGGCAGGAAATTGGATTTCTTTTGCTTGGTTATAATTCTGATTAGTACTTTGAGAAAACAAATACTAGTTAATACTCATATCATAAAAGGGGCATCTGGCCAAGTCAACAACAGGCCAGGTTCCATCAGAAGAGCATGGGAGCCTCGGCAATAGGGTCCCAGAAGGCTGGCTGTCCCAGGACTCAGCCTTTGGCTCCTTATAGCATCCACCACACACCACGGATGTTCAGGTTGGGTGAGAAACGCCTTCAGCTCCTTCAGCTTCCACTCCAGCTGCTGCTAGGGGTGCCTGGTCCTGATGCCTCAACCCCTTCCCAACAGGGGAGCTAAAAGGTGGATAGTAGTGGATGTTCTCTGAGCTTGGGTAACAGGCTACCAGCTGTTGTGCATAATGAAAACCGGGCATTTCTCTTAGAAAATGTCCAGCTATTCCTACCAACTGCCACATAAGGTCTTCCCAATGCCCCATCCCTGGGACAAAGCCAGAGCTGTTTTGGGCAACCAGAGTTTTCAGAATGAGGCAGATTTCACCACCTCTCCTCAAATTCATCCCTCCTTTTCCCACATGGAATTTTGCTGTGATGCCTCTCCAGGAGTCAGGATCCAGAAAGACAGGGCAGGCCCATATTTCAGATGCAGATGGTTCTCCACGTATCTCCTCCCCAGCTTCCAGGATGGGAAGGAAGGGAGAAAGAGAGAGAAAAGGGAGGATTGCCTAGAAGATTTTGTTTGCTATTTCCTTTGTGATTTATTGCCAGGTAACCTTAGTGACTTTTTTCTTCTTTATCAAAATACAAATTGCTCTCTCAAAACACTTACTAAAACCCCTTCCAGAGTCATTTTTTATTCACACGGATGGGTTTGGTCATTTTGGACACACACCTTATGTCATGTGGTCATCGTGGGGGCTAAGTGAGACCTGATTCCTTTTTAAGGAAAATATGAGGGTTGATGTCCTGGCCCAGCCTGGAGCAGAGCCACCACAAGGAGATTTATTTTAGGTAATTGAAGGAGTTGTCCAGAGTCAGTCATTAGTTTTACAGAGAGTTCAGTTCTTACAGGGGAAGATAACGATGGTGTGTTGTGAGCCTCTTTCTCTGGTGACCACAGCTGCAGACATCCAGGCCAACTGGGCTGCCTAAATATCACCTGGTGTTTCATGGGAGATTCCCTCAATCAGATGTATAAGCCCTCGGGAATTACAAACCCAGACATACCAAGGAATGCCAAACCTGACCGTGCCTAGAGCTAATGTCCCTCTCTCAAATCACAGGGTGATCTGTGTGGTTTTCAGTGTCAGGAGATCAATATGCACACAACTGTTTTCCAAGCAGGCCAGGGGGAGACGATAGCTGTGAACCCCTATTTCTATAGAAATAGCCTTACTAAGCACCACTTAAGCAGGAGTGGCCACCAAAAGTAGATGTTTCGGGGAGAGGGAGGGCATGATTAATTCAAGGATGTAATCAATTATGGGCAAGATGGAGTTTCCACTGGGCATGGTGGCTCCCTGCAATTAGAAAAGCTGAGGCAGGAGGATTCCTTGAGTCCAGGAGTTTGGGGTCAGCCTGGGCAACATAGGAAAACCTTATTTGTTAAATGAAAAGGAAAGAAAGAAAAAGAAAAAAGATGGAGTCTATACATCTCTTTTAGCCATTGATGATATTACTGAAAATGCAATGTTGAGAAGCCAAGGGACAGGACAGCCCAGAAACCCACATTTGGTCCATAGTACCTAGTACCAGTGAAATAAGAAAGTCAGAAAACAATCTTTCTCTTTGCTTCTCTTTCTCAGCATTTTCCTTCCAAAATCTGACGTGTTTTACAGAGGTGTGTTACCCTGACATTGCCTGCTGATGATCAGACAGTAGGTAGCCTTTAGGGAAAAGGTGCCCCGGGACACCTGAATTATTTACGGTCTTTGTCTCATCAGTTGAGTGGCCAAAGGAGGGGTATGGCTTTTCATTTTCATCCATAGGATAAGTAGCCAGCATTTATGATCCCAAACTTTGAACAGTTTGGCCATTCAGTTTCCTGTAAGTTCCCCTTCAAATCAGCTATGATGTTGCTATCTAATCCCTTACTATTAGAACCACAAACTCCGTCTTCATCCATTTTGTTCCCCCAGGTGTTCATGGGACTCAGCACTAACATACTGCTCTTCCCAGGGAGATAATGTTCATTTCAGCATGAACCTTGAGTAGAATGACTTGACCCAAGAAGCAGATTTAATGGAGGCACCGAGGGCATCAGGGAAATGAGTGAGAGGGTCTTCAGATCACTAGGCACATAGGTAGCTGCAGCTGTGCCCACACGAAAGACCAGCCATGGCCAAATTCACTTGTGTGCTAAATGGCCGTGTATGTTTCTGCCTCTTCCTTTGGTTTTAAAAATTACCATACAGTTATTTCTGAAAAGGAGCAAGAGGAGGCACTCTTGCTGTCAAAGCCAAACGCTGGACAGTGCCTCTGTTCAAGAGGTCTCAAGGTGTCCTGGCCTCCATCACTGACTAGGACTCCTGTCCCTGCAGAAAAACCACATGAACAGACAGGACTTGGTGACTAGAAGGCTTCTTATGTTTACCCTTTTACACGTCCAAACAGAAGACCCTTCATTGAGAGATGCTTATTTGAGTGCCTGTCTTCATTCTAAATTGAGGCATGCTGCTCTCTAGAAGGGTAGCCTGAACCAAGTCATTCATATCCACTTTTGACTCTTGGTGCTTTTTCCATATATTTTATAAAAAAATAGAAATATTTTTAAATATTTTTAATTTGTTCTAATTAGTTATGCATGACAGTAAAATGCATTTTGACACATCGTACATAAATGGACCATTTCTGGTTCTTCTGGTTCTTCTGGTTGTACACAATGTAGAGTTATACAGGTCATGTAATCATATATGTACAAAGGGTAATAATGCATATAGGACTTTTAAAAAGGAAAAAAAAAGTACTGTACTGATTGTGAAGTTTCTGTTTTTTCCTCACTTTCTGTTTTAAAGACAAGTGTATTTGAGTCATGGCCCTTTACATGAGTTAAAATAAGTCCCACCCCTTCCTAACATGAGCCAATCTTCAGAATTTCCACTAACAAGTCACGTTCAAGGAAGTTCACTACACATAATCTGAGTTTCAGAAAATGATGGAAGAGAGAAAAAAAGAAAGCCCTAAAACTTGGACTGATCTGCAGACCTTTCCTTGGGGCTTCAGGGTACCCCTACCCATTTCTCCTGGGGCACGTGCTTTCTTGCTGGACAGGAGGCTGATTTCCCACCTCCATTTGCTGCTGCTCCTCATTAATAGACTGGGATTATGCTGCATCCATCACTGTTCCCAACACCCTCCTCTATGGCCTCTCTAAGGTGCCATTGCTTCTAGTTTTGTTGGATGAAGTGGGGAAAATCTCTGAGGAATCAGCTAAAGGCCATCCAGAACTCAAGGCCATTGCAGAATGCAGAACACCCCCTTCCTTTGCAGCACAGTGTCTTGACACCTCCTTCCACTGCCTCTTCTTCATCTAAGCCCAGACCTGGTAGGAACAAGGGTACAGAATTCTTCTCCCTTATTTCCAACCTTCCTCAAAACCCACCCACCCACAGGCAGCTTCACATCTGCTGTGCCTGTTTAAATTGATTAAAAGTAGATACAGTGCCAGAGAGGGCAGCGCCATTGCACCTTGGCCTTTCCCTGGAATTTGCCTCTTTCTCCCCAACTGCAGCTCCCTGGCAGTGCTTGCGCAGAATAACTCAGCACTGAGATTGTCCAAAGGCACAGGGAAAATGGCGGGGAAATTTGCCATCACCATTCCCAGAAAGACCCATGTATGGCTTTGTTCATTTCTTAAGCTCCCAGTTTGGCTTCAACATTGGACAGTTGCCTTACCGCATACCTCCTTATTACTGTAGTAATCAATTATATACTCTTACTTAGAATTAACATGATGAGTACTTCTCCGCTCAATTCCACTCATACAATCACAATAACTATGCTAAAAAATCAACAGCAGAAGAAATTCCTAGAAGAGGTTATACCAGGGTTAAGAGATATTCTTAGTAGTGAAGTAAACCAAATCTTCTTTCTTGCAGCCAAAGAACTTCACACCAAAAACTGAGTTGTGCATAAACATGCTAACACCAAGCATTACAAGTTTTTGACAAAATAATTTTGACCATAATTATATAATTTTCTCTTTTAATGCCCAGTATTGAGATGTAAAAAAATGAAAATCATTCTTCTCTTAGGCAAAGTTCCATTAATATTGTAAATGTCTTCAAATATTAGTTACTAATAGACAGAATAAATAAAATACTGCATTACCCTATGGAAGACTTTTAAAAGTAAATAAAAGTAGATACAAAAGGTAATTTAGCTACTCTATATTAAAGTAGACTCTCAGATTAACTCCCTTTAAAAGAAAACAAGAAATGAAATGCATTGCTCATTCAAAAGGAGTGTAAAATGGGGCTGGGATGTAACTCAGTAGCAAAGCATTTGCCTCACATTCACAAGTTTTGGGTTCGATCCCCAGTTCCAAAAAAAAAAAGAAAGAAAGAAAAGTGCATAAAATGAATATATATTGCTCAAAGAACAATAAAAATAAAATTTGTGAAAAGAAATATGAACAAATACATATATGTTTTTGGATGTGATTGGAGTAAATCAACTGATGATCTTCACTGAAGAGAACACGATGATTTAACTGGATGAAGGGGAAAGTAAGTCAACAGGTCGTTTTTCTACCTGTAAGTGGCACATCCAGCTGAGGGTGGTTAGGGAGCCCTGGAGTCCACTACAGGTGGGAGTTTCATGACACAGTCCCACGTGGAGGAGAATACAGAAGACTGGCCAGTGAGTGGGGTGAAGGTGGAGGCCAGTGCTTCAGTTTGCTGTTAACGGTTTCCCTACTTGAGCCTATGAGAGGGGCACCTCCCTAAGCAGGCAGCAGGGGTGATTGGCAGCCCCCTCCGGGAAGTCCTCACATCGGAGTCACTCATTAGATGTACCAGTGCAGACTGAAGCCAAAGTAGATATGAAGGATAGCATTGGTTTTACTCAGAGCTCATCATTTGTTTTGTGTTGTTAATTTATGTGATCTGGGGTTTTGGTTCTATTTTGCCATATTTTCTTATATGTTTTGGTCTATTACTTTTATTTATTTATGTGTTTATTTATTTTTGGTTAATTTTTGGAGTTGAAAATGGATGCTCTATGTGGAAGCTGAGTTCCTGTTTCTTTCTTTTGCCCATGGCTGACTGCATGTTCTCTATTGATGTCTTGTTCCTGGTTCTTGACACTGACCATCTTGTCTGTGAAAGGAGGCACTCCAGCGGGCTTGCTTGATCAGAAGAAAGGGAAGTTTGCTTGGTTTAGTCACTCCACAGAAACCCATGGTAATGTGCCCCTGTGCTCTTTGTGTGTGTATGTGTTGGTCCACACCAGACTGGACGGGAGGGTGTTTCTCTTGATGGCTTGTGATGTGGTAGTCGTGTATGTGCGCACATGTGTATATGTGTTTGTGTGTATGTGTTTGTACAAACGTATGTTTTTGTGAGGGGATGGGAACTTGTTCATCTCAAAGCCACTGGCTCATCACCTCCTCCAGTGTCTAAAGTCAGCAGACACCCAGCAGCAGCTACTCCTGGGTGGAGCCAGCCCTTCCTTTGGATAGTGTCAGCTAAGATCAAGGCCACTGCAAATGCAAAACTGATACTGGTGCAGGCAGTGCCTTGATTTGGAAGATGATATACTTACTCCTAAGACCCAGGACTGCCTACTACTCTTGTTGTCTTTCCAAGCCTCGCACCACCATTGTCACAACTCCACATGTACATAAGGGCTTCTCTGGGAGTCAGGTGCCCCACAGTCAGGTGTCTTTCCACACACAGCTTAGTCCTCCCAACAATGATGCCTGGAGTGTTAAAGGAACCTGTGGTTAGAGATGGATAGACATAAATGCATAGAAAGACTCAAGGCTCCTCAATTTTATGACCTCTTCCTTAGAATGGACCAAGCAAGGACTCTAGAAAGCTCTGAAGGTCTGTCTTCCAAGCTCCCAGTGGTAAAACCAGACTCAAGGTCTGCTTCCACCAGCTCCCTCTGATCTGGAGCTATAAAGTGAATGTAAATGCTTTACAACTCAGCACTACTGTGGCGCCATTCCCTGCTGTAGGATGTAGAGCAGGGCGTTGGTCAACA
This sequence comes from Callospermophilus lateralis, assembly GCF_048772815.1. NCBI lineage: Eukaryota > Metazoa > Chordata > Mammalia > Rodentia > Sciuridae > Callospermophilus > Callospermophilus lateralis. The sequence continues at coordinate 67,203,596 of NC_135308.1, forward strand.
CCAGGAAAATCAAGATGATCATGATATGGGGGCCTGACACCTGTGCTCTGGTCCCAGTCCTGTCCCAAACACACCACGTGACCCTGGACATCACATTCCTCCTCTAGGCCTCATGTACCTCTCCTGTTAAATGAGGGGATGTGTTAGAGCTAAGAACACAACCTGGATTTCTTTTTACCCAACTTTATTGAAAGGGAGTCCTAGATTGGAGATGTCTTTTCTACCTGACAGTCAAGCATATGGCAAGTCATGGACTTTATGTTTGTATCTTCCAATGTTCTTGAAATGAGTCTCTTCTCACCCACCTGGCTTGTCTTCATCCAAAAGAAAAGAAACCGAGGAAAGTCAAGGCCTGACAGTATTATCTATATAACCACCAGAAGTCATTTCTGATCTGTGGCAGCCCTGTGGAGACTTGTCACCCAATGTCACACCCTCACTAATTGCAGATTCTGTGGCTGATGAGGGCTAGTGATTTTCTCACCAGATGAGAAAATCTGGAAGAGCTGAACCAGCCACCCTAAAGAACTAGCATTGCCTAAATTAAGAATCTTATGTCATATTAAAAAGGTGACAGAAGGTGACAGAATTCTTTGAGTCAAACTTTAATGTAGAATAATAAACAACAATAAAAGAAATGGCTTCTTCTAAGCTGCCAAGGTTGGCTCTTGTGGAATTAGATGGTTTAACCTGTTGGAATGGGGATGTCAGGATTACTGGAAGCAGGGTTGGGGGTTGGTATCCCTGCAGATTGTCCTCAGGCCATACTTAAACTTAATTCTGTGGGTTTCACACTCCAGCGCCTCCATTCCTAATGTCTACGATGCTAGTGTGAGTCTCAGTACATGACTCTGGTAGTGCCCATCCACTTACAGTTTGCCATTTCAGGTGCCATCCTGAGTGTTATGGACTCGGGATCAGCGTGCACTGCCAGAATAAGGAAGTCCTCAGATCTATCTGGTAGTTCCTGCAGCATCAAAAATGTCCTTTCTACAAATAAGAGCTGGACCCCGATCTTGAGAATGGAGCCCCTTAGAATTGATGGGTGGAAAGGAGGGAGAAAAAGTCTTTTCATGAAAACTCCTCTTTAGGGCGAATATCAGATGCAAATGGAAAGCTTCCACAGCTATTCTGGGGCCGCAGGTTTGAGGGTAGAGAAAAGATTCAGTGGCTGACCAGATGTGTCTTCTAGGGTAAAATGATCTGTTTGCCAGATTCCCTCCCACATTCCCACTAGTTAACTGTGTCCTCGGCAGCAAGATATTCCCCAGACAAGCAGCAGGTAATCAGTCAAGGAAACTCCTGAAGCTGGCCTGGATCCCACAGAGGGGCCAGCAGATGGCTTAGGCGCCTTCCTCCCAGCCAGGATTGTGTGTCACACACTAATGCTCTTCTGTTCCCTTTTCTTTTCCCACCCCCAATGCCTTGCCCTGTGTCCTTTGGCTCTTGCAGTGAGCATGCCCACAAGTGAGACTGAGTCTGTCAACACCGAAAATGTGGCTGGAGGTGACATCGAAGGAGAAAACTGCGGGGCCAGGCTGGCGTGAGTAGGCACGGCGAACCCAGGCACTTGGGGATTTTCCTGGGGTGTGGACAGGAAGACGGCTCCTGAAGTCAGGATGGGTGGGCTCATCACTGGAGGGGCAGAGACTAGCACATGAACCTCAGGTGACAGCCTGTATGGAGAGAAGAGGGCTCTGGGGTGGAGTATAGCCCCAGACATTGATGGGAATGAGTCCAAAAATTGAAGTCTTCAGCTCAGCTCTTCTGTGAGGGGTTGACTCTCAGATTTTGAGCCCAACTCATCTTTTCAGAGAAATACAGAAGAGGGAGGGAGCAAACAGACTTTGCTTCTCTCCATTTCCTCTCATAACCTTACACACAGAGATGGTAGTTTAGGTTCCCTGGGACCCACGCTTTCTATTCTGATAAATGTGGCCTGGAAGAAATACAATCAAGGAAGAAACTATCCCACTACATGATATATTTTTGGGTCCTCATGGACAATGCTAAGTTATCCTTCTAATAAAGGGAATCAAGTGCCTGAAGCACCATCTTGAATAAGTAAAAGCTCACTTGTGTTTAGCCTTATGTTGGCCGCCTCCAACAAAAGTCAGTGCTTAGATGTTTCCCTACCTGCTTTCTGAGTCAAATCCCAATTGCTGGCTTCTGGGAGCTGACTTTGACCTAGAACTGGGCCAGGCGTGATGGAGCAGCTCTAGGGGCATTGCTCATTTCTGGATTATCATAATCTTAAAAGTAGAAACCAGTCATTTATGTTCAATGTCCTTCCCAACCAAAAAAAAGGGGGGGGGGATGGTTTAATTGCTAAAAACAAGCAAACAAAAACCTCCTTGTTTTAATTACCAGTACCTCAGAAGGCCAAGTGAAAATTGAAAACATGTCATCAGGTAGTCATATTGACCTTGAGCATGAGGCCTCTGAGACCATTTAGGCATCCCCCTCTTTGGGAGATAGAGACTGTTCTTCTTGTTACCTTGTAATATAAGAGCTGTAAACTCATGGTGGTCAATGGAAGGAACTGCAAACAGAAGGCTCTGAGAAGGACCAGTCCCCAATAAGATGTCTTTCTAAGTTGCTGCATCAGCAGAATAGCACCTTCCTCTCTGGCCTGACTCAGCAGCTAGGACAAACCCTAGTCCTTTTTAAAAGGTGAGCTGCAGGTGACCCTGATCACAACAACTCAGTCTTGAGAATGGCCTTCAAGCCAAAGATAGGGAAGGGAAAATGAGGTTGAGGACCAGACCAGCTCTACAGCCTGTTTTCAGGGTGCATGGAGCTTCGGTAACGCTCATCTGACAGTGGCACCGGGGAGTCTGCACTGCAGATTTCTCAGCATTGTTGGGAAGCAATTATTGTCAAAATGTTGTTAAAATATGATGCTAATTACATTTTTAAAGCAGCAGTCCAAGCCTTTTTCCTCTTCTCTTCATTTGGAATCATACAAAATGAGCACTTGAGTTTTTGGAAGTGGGCCCCAGACAGCAACACTGGAGAAAGACTTTGAATCCATAAATTCCAGACCTTTCTGTTATCTGGACACCAAGAGAAGGATTGGAGAGACAATGATCTAGGACCCTGCAACTCTGGCATTTGGGCATGGCCCATGTTGCAGACCAGGAGGAACCAGGAACCTGTCACTGGGAAGTCACTTACAGTTCATTTTAGGAGCATGTGAGGCTCTGTTGGAAGGAGAACATGATTTATCCCCCGTAGAAGGAGGCTGGCAATCTCTAATCTATCTGTCACATCTTTGGAGGATACACTCGGCAGTCTTCAAGAGTTCTATAGAAATGGTTGCTGCTATTCCTGTGCATGTCCACATTGAGGCATCTACTCTGTGCATACAAAATACCCAAGCACAGTGCCAGAATTATAATATGCACTTAATAGATTATGGTCTTTCCCCATCTCTCTGCCTCCCCACCCCACCCCACCACAGTCAGTGTTGGGGGTAAGACTCTGCCAATGTTTCTTATGGGAGAAATAATATGAGAACAGTAGGAGACTGAAGAGACAGAAAAGAGCCCAGCATTTTTAAAGCTAAGTCTCTGGTAATAAGATGAGGTAAGGATGAGGACTTCTACGTGGCAAGAAGGCCTGGGTAAAGGTGGTTCCTATGGGGGCCAGAGGGCCGGAGAGAATCTAATACTTTGTTGGGGAGGGGCCCGTTGAACAAAGGAGATGATGAAGAGAATGGAGCCATCAAAGTTTGAAAAGAAAAATGGATCTGCTGGTATCACTCAGTCAGTAAGATAAGGAGATCCACAGCTCAGCTCTGAGCAGAGCTGGAGGCACACATCTGAAGTTATCAGTGTAGAACTAGCAGTGAGGTAACAGCATAAGGGTTCACAAAAGAATAGAAAGCAGGAGGCCAAGGGCTGAATCTTGGGGAACACCGAATAGGAAGAAGAAAACAAAATGGGCATTTCTGTGGAAGAACAGACAACAGCACTGGCCTGGGAACTGAGGGAGGAGGAATTTGAGGACCCATTTGGATTTGAGCTATTTGAATCTCTGTCTGACAGTGTGCCCAGCCTACTGCTGGGCAATGGTGATCTGTAACCATAGAAAAAACAGAAGCCACCTCAGTGGAGCTGACAATCTAGTGTATAAAGGACACTCAATAAATAAATGGGTGATTCTAAATTGGAATAGACACGAAGAAGGAAAAGTAAAAGTGATGCAGGTTCAATAACAGAGGGGCCTGATTTAGAGTAGAGAGTTAGGAAAATTTTTTTGAATAATTAAAATTTAAGTTGAGACTGGAAGGATGAACATAAAGAGTAGGGACTAGTAGTATTCCAATCAGGCATGTTCCCAGGTCCTTGGGCATAGTGATTGCATATGTGAGAGGACAGAAGACGACAAGGCAGGAGATAGGGCAGGGGAGAATAGGACCCTTAATGAATTTGGTCATTGCCACAAAAGTGTGAGAAGTCATCAAAGGGTTTTAGGAATGTAAGCTGGTAAGGAAGTTAATTTGGTTGGCTCTGTATTCTTGACATTTTACTTCAGTGTTAGGAAAAGAATAGGAAGGATCAACACGTGAGTGAAGTGGCCATCGTGTCTACACAGGTGCCAGCATATGGTGGCTCGGGCCAGATGTGGAGATGCAAACAGAGGTGGATGGTCAGGGTGGTCAGCGTGTCCTGGAGCTCTGCTCTCTGGGGTTTGAGGGTGCACTGATGGTGGGAGTTGGTCTTGGGGAAAGAGGGGTAGAAATGTGCCAGCATGGAGCACCCACTCAAGAAGTGAGACCACCGAAGGGGGAGAGGAGGCTGCGATGGAAAGTGGAGGGCTGACTTTGTCATCGTTGGGGCCATCTTTGAGGCAAAGAAGAAGCCACCGGAAAGGAAAAGACTAAAGAAGCTGGAGAGGAAATGAGCACTTATTGAAGAAATTTCTTAAGAAGAGGGGAGGGTTGACTTCAAGATGCAGGTGGAGATGCTGAATGCACACAGAGGGAGGTACCCTATCTGGCATCTGGAGTCCTGGCATCTAGTCCCCATCAGCCACCAGATAGCAGCCTTGTTGCCTTAGCTAACGTGCTCTGCTCTGAGTCTCAGCACCTTCTTCTAGAAACAGGGCTGGATGGACCATTACTCTCAGCAAAGCCAGAAGGGGCTGACACCACATACAGGGGCCACTTTCATTTCTTTGACAAATTGGGGTCCTCTGTCAAATCTCACATGAGTAAAGTTACACAGATAAGAAATCACACACCAAAGGTCCGCGTGATACCAGAGATTCCTTCCAGCCCTCAAAGCCTAAGGTTCTATGAAGAATATAGAATCAGAAGCAGGCTGTGATGAAGAGGGTTGGTGAGGGGGCACTACACCAAATATCTCCATCATCTCATCACAGAGTGAGGGTGAGGTGTTGTAGGACCTTGAAGGACAATGCAGGAGGTTCAAACTTGTGAATCATCGAGGGATGACTAAGAGATTACTGAGTGACGCCAAAGCTCTGGTGAAGACCAACATCATCAATATGGAGTCAGCTTCACAGAACAATTCCACTATTTTTTGGCAAATGGGGTAGCCTCCTAATGCTAGAGACAGAAAGAGGGGTGAACCAGGGTGGAGTTTAGCCACACAGCCCCAGCCAAAGGCTAGGTGATATGGACTCAGCCTTGTATTTGGGGTGACATAGACACGAAGCCAGGCACAAGAAGTCAAGTCTGGTATCAGTCTGGGAGTCTCGGAAGAAGGTTGAGCAATTGGGCGAAGATTGGTTGCTATGAAAGGGAGGAGGCTCAGGCCTGAGATGTGGTGATACTGAATTCATGTGCTGCTGACAAAGTTTTGGAGTTAAGGAGGCCGAGTCAGAGTTCTGTCCAAGTGGAGATGACTGCATGCCATCTGACTTATGTTAAAGGCAAATTGGGAACAATTCAGGGAAATAGTATTTCACACAGCAGGTAGTAAACATATGGTGCTCATTACTCAAAGAAAGGGAGAGAGGCTGGAAATATAAATAGCTCCTGAGAAGTTCAAATATTTGTCAAATAATGACAAATGCAAATTGAATAACTACGCCCAGAGGGGAGTGGAGAGAAAATGTTTTGGATTTGTCTCTAATTTTGAACCTCAACATCAGAGAAGAAAATCATGATCTCCTAGAAGGTTTGTTCTGGAGGCCTGAACAGAGCAAGTGTCTTGGCTTGAATGAACTTTGGTTTCTATCCAGTGGAGTACTGCTCTCATGTGTAAGTCACTGACTTTCTCTGCCTCCTTGTTCTTCTCCATAAGCCCACTGAAAACGTGAGAAGGGAGATGCACCTCGCTAGATTATTAATGATGGAGAAACCAAGAACACTTCTTAGCATGTCACACATGACCCATTGGAGCTTGGGGAAGCTGGAGTCTTCTACTGTTCTAAGGACTGTTTGGAACCTGGGGAGACAGTAGGAGACAGCATTTGTCACAGGCTACCCAGCCCAGGATGGGGAGTGGTGGCACCCACGACCACTTAGCTCAGTTACTCAAAGGAAGCAGCTGTTCAAACATCCAGCCCTTGGCTACTACCCAGGAGGCAGAAGATTGCCAAGCAATGGTGTCCCTCTATTTTCGTGAACTGGGGTTCCATGTTCAACTGCCCTCTGTACAGAGGGAGTACAGAGTAATCAAGGCCCTTAGACTTTCAAAGAGTTCTAAGTCCAGCTCTCTAAGAGAGGGCTGAAGTTTTTCTTGTCTCCAGACAAATGCCCCTTGAGCAGTACCGCCCCTTCTTCAGCACGGGTGCCTAAGTAACCTGGGGCTGAGTGTTTCTACTGATCAATTATAAAATGTGCCAATATTTAAAAAGGGTGAATATTTCAGATTCACAGAACCTAAAATTATGCTCACAACCCCCCTCAAAACAACAAGAAGAAAGCCAGTCTTCAAGTTGGTGTCCAAGCTTCTACATCAAGATTTGGAATTAAGCAGGCAAGAAAGTCCTATTCCATTCCTGCTTGTTCATGGTACACCCGGAAGCCAGGAAAGGACCCATAGTCAATGACTGTGCACAAACTGGGACCTCATTCTAAGCAGTCACCCCCAGCCCTGATCCTCCCCCGTGTCCATGTCCCAGAGTCATTTCCTCGAGGGAGGTGGACATTCAGATGTAGGTTTCCCCATATGACAGCTCTTAAGAACTCTCTTTTGCTTGTGACTCATTTGGAGTAAAAGTGAGGAGAAAACTTAAAGCCAAGGCAAGTGGTCATCGTTGACGCACACGCCAGAGAAACAGGGTCTTAAGGCTGAAGGCCATGGCTACCCTCTTTGACTTTTATTTAATAGCAAGGAGAGGCAGATACCCAAAAGCAAGCCTGGGAAAGATGCTGAAGGTCCCAAGCTCAGCATGGCCCTGCTGGAGACGACTGTGCCCCGGGTTCCCCATCACCCTGTTAGCAGCTGGAAAACATTTGTTTCCCCCATTAAACGTGGCTCTAAATGAAAATGCTGCCCTTGGCTCCTGGTCCCCCTCCCATACATTTGTTAACGTGTGATTAAACCCTCCAGTCCTAGCAGGCAGTCTTTGGGGTGGGAAAAGGTCATTAGCTAACGGTTCTGAGCAGTAAAGGCACTTGGCTCTGATTCTCAGTGCCCCAGAGATATCATTATCTCATGCACGATGGCTTTGCCACCTGTCACATCTTCTGGTTTAATTTTTTTTTAATAAAAAATAACGAGAGGGGTTGGTTTTTTCCTGCTGTGTGACACAGCTTGCTTTGTGCTCTGCTGGGACAGCACCAACTTGCAGCAATAGCCTCCCAGACTCCCCTCCCCTGTTTTCTCCCCACATGGCTCCTTGTCCCTTACCTCTGTCTCCATCTCTTCATCTTTCATTTGCACCGTCTTTCCACTCGTCCATCTGCGTGTCAGTCCACCTGCAGTCTGGCCTGTGTTCACTTCCTTCTCTTAGCATTAAGCTAAGAGTCAAGCTCTCCCTCTCCCTCTCCCTCCCTCCTTCGACCTCTTTTAACTTATAAAAGTATAATTTGTAAATTTTAAACAAACTCTGACAAAACCTCTCTCTCTCTCTCTTTTTTCTCTCTCTCCTCTCTCCCCCTCTCCCTCTGCCTCTCCCACTCCTCTCTTCCATGCTTCTCATTTATTACCTCTCTCTTGCCTTCTTCTCCCTGCCTCCTGTCCCCTCCCAGTGTCCCCTGGACTCCTTATCTATATGATCTCCTTGAAGGTCCCACTTTTCCATAAAACCCCCCACCCATATAATAAATGACCCTTTGAGGCATCCATCACAGCAGACCTACTCTGTGCTTCTGGCCAAAGTCCCCCAGTCTTCAGGGCTGCACATGACTATTAGCATTCTGGATTTCTCCTCAGAAGATGTGGCTTTTTCTTTAACATCTGTCCTTACAGCTCTTGAACAGGTTCATGGCAGCCTGTCCACCCCAAGCTGGCTCGTTTTGCTGGCCTCACTTCCTAACCCAGCTTTGGCAGGTCTTCTGGCAAACGTGCTGATGTGTCCTGCCCGTGAGTTTTCTGCCGTGGGGTTCTCCCACGTGCAGGAGAGGCCTTCCTGTCCTCTGAGGCTGTTCTCAAGAGGCAGCTCTTCCCAACCTTTCCTCATGGAACTTACTGTCCTCATGATGATCTGAGGACAGGGGACTCTCCTTTTTCAGGGAGGATCACCTGTACTTAGAAGACATTAGTAAGTGTCATCTGGGCCAACCCTTAGTCTCCACGTTCAAATACCCAAAATAGTGTTCTTTCTGTCCAACTTCTTATTCACACTGGCACATCCTTTCAGTGCCCAGGTAGAGTTACCTGAGGATACCAAACTCCTCTGGGATTGTTGAATATCCTCTGCATGGAGGAAAGTGAGTGTATGTCCTTTGGTAATGTTTCCTTTTTCTCTTTCAGCCACCGGATCTCCAAATCGAAGTTCAGGTGAGTGAGATACATACTGCTGTTCCTTCCTTCTGCCCACCAGCTTAGTCCTCAGCTACCATTTTGGGTGGCCCAGGCTAACCCCTGCTAGTTGGCAGGTAGAGAAAAAGGTGTTCTTCTAAGGGGTGATGGCTTTCTTTTTTGTAAGGTTCTGAAGAAGAGGCTCATGGATCAAATGGGGAAAATAATTCAGGATTGAGATTTGTTGAATTCCTTGGGACTTTTGAGCAGTGCTGTCCCTGGGAGGTTGAGACCAAATGTCTCTCTCCCTTATAAGAAATAGAGTCCAATTAAAATAAACATGTGAGCACTTGCTACTCTCTTGACCTACTTTATGCTTATGGAACATGGTGAGATATGAACTTTGAGGACTGTGGAAAGCAAGGAGGATTGACTCTGTTCTGAGTCACTGTTCTGAGACAACATCAGAACCTTCCAGAGGGCACATGGTCTTCAGGCTGTGATCTGTCTTGTGGCTTCACCCTCTGTATTCCCCAGTAAATACCCTTTGTTCCAATTACATACAACTTCTTGCAGTTATCCAAGTGTTCTCTGTTCTCTTATATATTAAGACCTTTGCACAAAGTTTCCCTCACCTAAATCACCTGTCCCTGTCCTCATCTGGAAAACTCAGGCTATGGTTAAGAACCACAAAAGTTACTGCATCTGTGACACACTCCCAGAGGAGACTGACTCACCTACCCCCATTCCCACAGTGCTTTGCAGATGCCTCTAGCACTGCATTTACCAATTACTGGCTCAGAGACCTAGGCCCTGTCTGCATGCCTCAGAGCTATTATTCCCTAAGAGTCTAACTCAGTGCCGGTGCAGCTCTAGGCTGCCCCCTAAGTGTGTGTTGAATGGATGGATGTGTGGAGTGAGAATATAAACTGACTCCTGCAAATCTTACATGTACCAAAAATATTCATCTTCATTTTTCACGAAATGAAAATAGTAGTAGCATCACCTACTATGCTAAATTAAAGGCCAGCTGGGTAAATGTAGCCCAGTCCCCTGAGATCACCTCTGTAGTCACTTAGATTTCCTTTGGTTCAGCTCCTCTCTAGAGCCAATATAGATTCATGGGGAGAAGAGGATTCCAGAACCTAGAGACAGGTCTTGGTGAGGACTCCTCAGGAGTCCTCTGGGTTCTTGCTTGCTCTGCTTCATAAGGCTAGTCTGAGCTGCTCTAAGCTGGCACCCGCTGAGGTTCAACAGGTCCATCTGGTTTGGGCATCCATCTGTAGAGGCCACGCCCCATCCCCTTGCATCCAGACTTAAAGTCTCCATATCTGCTCTTTGACACATAACTCTATTGGTCCACTGACGTTAAGCACCTTCACACCTCATCTGAGTACATGGATACTTCCAGGTCACTCACACTCCATGAATGTCCTATGGGGAGCCAGGAGCACTAAAGCAGGTCCTCCACACACCTGAGTCCCAGTCAGATAGAGCTCTGAGTCAAAGGCTGACATTCTCCCTGAAGAGCCTACCCGTCAGCCCCAGTGACCCTGGGCCTCCCTAATGGCTTTCTAGTGTTTCTAAAGCAAGTCTCTTTAACTCTCTGGGGCTCAGTGCCCAAGGGCTAAGATTTAATGAGGACTCTGGTGTCTGACTCTCCCCTTTCTGATACTTTCTTTCTCCCATATGCTACTGAGACTGGGAAATGCAGGTTTTCCTCCTCTCCCTCTTTCTCTAAAAACTCCTTTATGTAGAAATCTAAGGTCAACTCTATTGAATCTGGCTCTTATTACATGAAGGAGAACTCTAAAACATTTTTGAAATATCCTTTCTCAATAATGCATGAATTTTTCTTGCTTTATCTCCAGCATGAGGAGAAATTTCTGATACATAATAAGGACCTAATAAATCTTTGCTGAGTGAATAAATGAATTATGCCTAAGTAAGACAAGAGACTGGACACACTTTCAAACAAAATATCTAATTTGACAGCCAGAGCTGAGAAGCATATTTTGCTCTTAACAGTTCCAAAGCCCCCCACACAATAAAGTAAAGGACTATAAAATATTTCCAAAATTTCATTCTTATTACATGTAAATGAATGAATGAGTGGATAATGAATGAATGAATGTGATCTGGAGCATAAGAGAAAGTTACATACTTCAGTCACATCCTCAGTGGACACTCTGGGAACCATTTTGTTAATCCAGTGATTTATCATGTAATATATGCTTTTGAAAAAAGGGAATCTCTGCTCCACTTTGAGGCTTTTCTCAATCTGCTTTCTACCAGCCAGTGGGCCCTGATCCCTGAAGGATTTCTCCCTCTGTAACCACACTCTCAACACAATGAAATGCAGAGAAAGGACTCCATATTCCCAACTGGCCTATTACTGGTAGTTTGGTACAGTCATTAAACCTACCTGCAGATAAGGACCCTGAAGCTTAGAGGGGCCCAGGGTCACACAGCTCACGTATAGCCACATGAGTTCTGAGTCAGGAGCCCTGCTGCTAGTCTCTGTGCCATCCTGCTCATCAACTGCCCAGTAATACTAAACCCTGTCCCCATACACCTTATTGTACCCTGGGCATAAAGTGGATTGTGCTAGGGAAGTGATAAGGCAAGGCATATAGGAGATTTAAAAATGTTTTCGTAGTAGCCATGTTTAAAAGTATGAAGAAACAGAAGGAGTTAGTCTTAATACCTTTTATTTAAACCAGTGGTGTATCTAAAACATTATTATTTCAACATGTAATTAGTACGACACATTTTTAGTAAGAAAGTTTACATTTCTTTTTTTTATGCTAAGCCTTTGAAATCCAGTGTGTATTTTACATTTACTGCACTTCTCTGTTTGTATTGGCCACATTTCAAGTACACAAAAGCCACATGTTGCTAGAAGCTGCTGCCCCCGACAATGTGACCCTAGAAGTTCTGAGTAGATATCAAAGGGAAACCACCTAATTCAGGTTCTGAAGCCTCTTGTTGGTGCCTGGTTGGGGAATATCAGAGGCCAGCAATAGATTGGAAGTGCCTCCAAGATTATCAGTGTCCCAAGCTGTTCCCTCAGTTAGGTGGGGCAGTTTAACAGTAACATAAATCTTAAACCTCAAACTGGCCTGTTTCATGTGCAAGACTGAATGATACAAAGTCTAACAAAGTCACAGTTTATTTAAAAGAATTATTAGAACTGGGCTTTTAGGGGGAAATTGGCAAATTAGCAGACTTATGGTATTAAAACAATTCTAGGGTATTCCTTTGGTAATCCAAGTTTCCACTGATAGGAATTAGATAAAATAAAGAATGAGCAACATGTGGGGACAAGAGTTCAGCATAGGATGAAAACAGACCTGGAACGTACGATTCAGAGAGTCTTTTGCAACCTGGGGGTGTGCATCAGATGACCTGTTGGAGTTTTGGGACCTCAACTATGCAGAATTTTGAAGTGAACCTCATGGGTTTTCAATATTGGAGGACTGTGTTGCCTTGTCCCCAGAGTTCCCTGTACTTCTTGTCATGCCATAACCAACAAGGCACAAACCCACATTTGCCCCAATATTTGTCCATTTTTAAGTGATTTGCTCATAAAAGAATTCAAATTAATGATTTCCTCTGCTGTCCATTCTTCATTCTGATTTAAAAAAAAAAAAAAAGATGGAAACTTACTCTGGCCACTTGAGAGAGCCTGACATACTCATTATTTTCCTGTCATCGGCTCTTCTAGATGCCTGTCAGCAGTTACAGACTGAGAAACTCTCCTCACCCCACCCTGTTCCCTGGGTCACAGGGGTTCAGGGATCTTAAGCTTTATCCTCCTCGGGGAGTTAGTAGATCCATGTTGTTTGTCTCTGTAGCTCATGCAGTCTGTCAGCTGAATGTCCCTCTATGTGGGACAGATTGTGCTAAGTACTGTGTGTCTGTAACAAAGTATAAGGCACAGTCTCTTCCCCTTATGGGTCTTATAATCTCATTGGGTAGGCAAGAACCATACAAATAAAAACTAACTGACGATACAAATTCATGACAAGTTATTTCCTCTGGAAAACTTCTCCTGGATCCTCCATGGCTGGCTAAGATGTGTTTTATGTGCTCTGGTGCATGTTTGCAGAGTCCCCAGCATGTAGCATGCTGTGTTGCTCCTCACTCCTCTGTCCCCTGCATGGGCTTCATGCAGATGAGGACTATATTATTGTATTAACTATTGATTATCCACTAATCCATAGTAAGTGTTTAATAAATGTTTCTTGGGCCAAACTGAGGTAGACAAGTGATACAGGAGTGGCCAGGCTGGGAAGACTAGGAAAATTCATCATGGAGAAGCTAAGTCTCAAGTTGAGTCTTACAGGATAGGCAGGACCTAGAGGATGGAGACAGCAGGTAGAGACGCTAGTCATTGGGAGAGTGTTCTATGTAGTTGGAGAGGCAGGAGTGAGGCACAGTACTGGGAGAAGGCAAGGTAAGCCAGGGGCAAGGGAGCAGAGTGCAGCGATACAGATGTCTAGAGAAGTAGATTCAACATGTTCTCATCCATCCTTTTCTCCTGTGTCTACATATGGAAGCTTCTATTTCTAGACTAAATGACTTCAAGTTAATGCAAAAGGAACATGAATAGCAGGCAAATTTCTCCTCCCTGTTTTATCATTTAATTTATATATCCTCCATGCATATGTAAACACACAAATAAATTTACACATTCTAATAAACCATTACATTTATTATACAGTAAGAAGTGTTGCCAGGAAACCAGTTGTCAAGCAAAGCTATATTTTGAAGAGTGGGAGGTGTATAATTATCTTTAAATACTTTCTCTGGATAGTAATTACCCCCACCCCCACCCCATCCCCAATCCACGTGACTCTCCTGAACAGCTCTGCGCAGGAGCAGCCTGATTTAGTGGGACTGGGGGCAAAGTAGTTCCAGATCCACGTGACAAGTCTGACCTTATAACACCCCACAGCTGCTACCCACAAGCTGGAGAAAAGAGGGGCTTGGTCAAGTTCCTGGTATTAAACTGACTCCAAGTCAGTTTCTACCTACTATAAAAGAAAGCAACCCTGATTGGTTTGGATTCTGAATAACAATTATCTCTGAGTTCTGTATTATGAGAGTGTGTCTATTTAAAACATACTCTTTGCAAATATAATGTAAGCTATTTAAGATCAAATACGACTTTGTCCCCAAAACTTGTTTTATAAGAAAAATATATTATCAACTTTCTTTATAATATTAATAAGTACAAATGCAAAAAGAAGCAGAATTTTGCCCTGGCATGATAGGACTTCTCAGTATCAAAATCTGGCAGAAGCTGGACGCAGTGGCACACACCTGTAATTCCAGTGGCTCAAGAGGCTGAGGCAGGAGGATCATGAGTTCAAAGCCAGCCTCAGCAAAAGCAAGCTGCTAAGCAACTCAGTGAGACCCTGTCTCTAAATGAAATACAAAATAGGGCTGGAGATGTGGCTCAGTGCTTGAGTGCCCCTGAGGTCAATCTCCAGTATCTCCCCACAAAAAATCTGGCAAATAACAGTGAAACTCACCCTTCTCTAAGACTATCTGGAACTCATTTACCCATACCTTTGTCCCTCTCTATCCTAACTCATATCCAAGGTGGTTGGCCTGGAGGTTGCAATCATCCCAAAATGCACTAGAAGCTAATTTTCTCAAGGTATTGCATTTCTCTAGTGTAGCAGGTAAGTGCCCCCTTCCTGCCAGCCTGCGTGCTCACTGGAGATGGTGTTCAACCACCCTGGTTAATTCTTCCCTCCCTCCCCTGGGCCCAAACTATATTCATCTAATCTGTAACAAATTTTAGCAAAAGCTTGGTAACAGGATTTTCTGCAGATAGTAGGTAGACAAATGACAGAGTTAGAAACATAGATGAAGACAAACAATCCCCAAAGGGAGTTTAAGGTATGAATGGAAGGATCTATTAGAACAGACGTCAACATCCCCAGAGCCTCTGAATGTGAGTTGTCCCTGACATCTGGAGTTGGGCAAGGTTTGAAGGGGCTTACATCCTAAAGCTGGAAGGGCACAACATGTAGCACACATAACAGTCCCTTGCCCACTTCAGGCACACTTGCACATGATGCTGCATGACCCAGGGGGCTGCTATGAGACATGCCATTTGCAGGGCAGCTTTTTCACACAAATGACCTGTGATGTTCCATCAGAACAACTCCATGGAGAAAATGACTCTGAGATGCTTGATCATCTCTGTCCAGACTGGTGATATGAACTCATGCTGTGGACTCTGATTTAGAATACAGGAATGTAATTCAGTTTTATTGAGTTTTTATAGCCTGTCCCAGTAAAACACACACACACACACACACACCCTGAAAGTTTTATTTAAACTTTTTCCTTACTGTTTATTTTAAAATTTTCTTATGATATGGTATATATCAGAATATTTTCTATTTGGTTCCTTTTCTCAGTGCCAGTCATGACCAACTAGATAACTCTCATGGCCCAATAATGGCCTTCAGTATGAGGAATGAAAATCTCTGCTCCATGGCATGTTTATTTAGAGGAATGTCAGCCTAGACCAGGGACACTAGAAAATGAAAGTTATTTTTATAGATATTCATGGACTAGACTCCAAAATTATGCTTTTTTGAGTTCCCAAGCACAAGCTCTGAACCTGCCTGGTGGCCTGTCTACATACATGCCCAGCAAACACCAAGCCCGTGTCCCTAGCTGAGCACCCCACCCTTCTCATAGCTGACCTCCTGGCCCAGAGCACTCCTCCTCCTCTGGCCCTCTATTGGATAAGGGCGCCACTCACCCATATCATCCCAGCTAAAAGTTTCATCATCCCTTTTTCCCACCTTGAACTCCAGTCATCTCCAAGTCCTGTTGATACTACTCTCAATGCTACTGTCAGCTCAGTGTCTTTTCCTTAATAAAGCTTCTACATCCATCACCTCCAACCAGGACAATTAGAATAGCATCCTTCACACCATCCCTGAAGAAGTTAACAGTGTGGTTGTGTCTGTCGGACGTTTGGTTTTCTGAAAATCAAACCCAAGCATGCTGTTCCCTGAAGCCCTCCGAGTGGCTCTGTGCAGTCTCCCTCTTAACACCTCTTCAGCATCCCCTGCCTTCTCTCCTGGGTCAGTGTAGGTATTTATTAACTGTATCACCTACTGTGTTAGCCATGTAGCTATGTTTTCACTGCATGAAGGGGTTGAAACTAAAAACAGGTTGTCACAGAATCATAAATGTGAATATGTTTTCGGGATCATCCAACTTCATGCTTCTCAATCATAATTACATGTTAGAACCAGCTGGAGAACATACCAGTGGAATTTGGGGGCTCTTTTAAAATACCTAGCCCCCAGAAAATCAGATTGAATTTGTTTTTTGTTGGGGTCAGGGAGAAGGGTTTCAGGTAGTTTTTAAAGCTTCCCAAGGTAACCCTAGATATAGCCAGGTTTGAGAATCACTGACAAAGTTCCCTAATCAAGAGACTAGGAATACTATGTGGACAAGGGTATCTGTGTACTGCATGAACTTGTATGTAAATGTGTGTTCCTGTGGGGTGTGCCCAGTTTTGCAAACAGAGGATCTAAATATTCATCAGATTCTCACAAAATTCCCTGACTCCATAAAAGCAAAGATCCTCTGATGCAGATTAAACCTTGTTCTGAATGGTAAAGCTGCATAAGTAAGGGGCATGAGATCAGGCTGGAGGGAGGCCAAGCCTGGCTCTTGCTCCTAGAACACTGGTCAAGCTGCTTAACTCCCATGGTCCCTAGTTTTCTCTTCTACAATAGAAGAATAATGCCTGCTCTGCAGAGTTATTTAAAGAATTGCAGAGAAATCTTGAGAAGTACTAAGACAGTACTAGGCATATCAGAGGTTTCATTAATGGTAACCATTATTAGTCCTATCACTATCACCACCATTATTACTAATTCTTTTTGATATTTGCAATACTATTTCTAATAATGCCATTATTAGAAAACAAAGACACTTTGATTTATGGAGCACCTCAGCTTTGTGCCAGATGCCTTAACATGGCATTTTGTCCATGCTCACAACAACACTGTGAGGCTGGCTCTGTTCCCATCTCACAGATGAGAAACCAAAGCTTAGAGAAGTTCAGGGGCATACTCAAGGTCTCACAACTAAGCAGTGAGCCCAGTGAACTTGATGGAGATCTTGTCTCCTTGCCACCAGGCTGCTGTGCTCTAGTAAGACCTCGTCAGCTAAGAGTGAACAGAAGCCACTGTGGCATGCTTCACGGGGGCAGAAATCTGCATTTTACAGCCAGCCCCATCCTCTCCCTTCCCCCTTTCCAGCCGCTACTGGCGCAGATGGAATCGGTTCTGCAGAAGAAAGTGCCGTGCCGCAGTCAAGTCTAATGTCTTCTATTGGCTCGTGATCTTCCTGGTGTTCCTCAACACGCTCACCATCGCCTCGGAACATTACAACCAGCCCCACTGGCTCACCGAAGTACAAGGTGAGCAACAGCCCCTGGCTCTGTCCCCATCAACTCTTGCTATCTCAGCCCTGGGTCCTGAGGTAATCACAGGCAAGCTGCCAATGGATGTGGCTCTTGGCAGGTGCCCTGCTGGAGACACCAAGGCCTGGCAGCTCACATGCCACACGATCAAAGGCACAACCTGTTTATAAATAGACGTAACTTACCTGACTGGGGGCATACCATCTGCCTGCCCCCACAGTCACTGCTGGGCTTGGGTGATAAAGATGCTCTGAGACCCTGCGCTGCCAATTTCCCAGAGTGAGTTTTGAATTCATCAGGCCTTACTACAACCTCCAGGTAGCCTTACCCTGAATACATCAGGATGAGATGAGCAAAAAAATGGGGAAGAGAAAAATAGTACCTGAATCCAAGGAACTGTCCCCAAAGACTGGTTAAGACCCATCACCCTGTTCTGGACCACTAGAAGGGAGTCCACCAGGCAGCATCAATCCCAGGGAGGGGGCTGCATTCCAGAATCCTGCAGGCAATTAGTCTAGTGGTTCAAAGATCAGACTCGGGACAGCCTGGTTTCAACTTTTGCCTGGTTGACTTGGGCAGATTAATGATCTCTGAACCTTTTTCCTCATCTTTAGAAAATGGGCTCGACTATAATAATTCCAAACCTCACAGAATTTTTGTGAAGGGTAAACAGGATAATGCATGCAAAGCCTTTGATGCATGGTAGATGCTCAATAAATGTTCATTATGATTTAATTAGATGCCCCTTTCCTGTTGGATTGGCCCTAATTGTTTGTTCTGGAAGGAGTGGATGGAAGGAGTGTCATGGGAGGGAGGGGTGCTGGGCCTTTTTTCTCCAGACGTGATAATTACTGTTTTCTTTCTCCTCTTCCCTCTCTGCTCCCCTCTCACCTCCCTGCTTGGACCCCACTTCTCTCCTGGAAACTGCCAGACACAGCCAATAAGGCCCTGCTGGCCCTTTTCACTGCAGAGATGCTCCTGAAGATGTACAGCCTGGGCCTGCAGGCCTACTTCGTGTCCCTCTTCAATCGCTTCGACTGCTTCATCGTGTGTGGGGGCATCCTGGAGACCATCCTAGTGGAGACCAAGATCATGTCTCCCTTGGGCATCTCTGTGCTGAGATGCGTCCGGCTACTGAGGATATTTAAAATCACAAGGTACGTGACACTTCGGTTCCCTATGGAAATAGGGCTTGGGGAGAAGTCTTCCAGAAGGCAGGGGATGTGGACAGGCCTGGGTGGGAGAATAGCTGCTATTTCTGGAAGGGTCTAGCCTCAGCTCCTAATGCAACAGACCTCTCTTTGGGTCATTTGGGTGGCATGTTGTTTAGAAGTTTTGTTGGTTGCTAACACCAGAGGCTCAGCTTAGTGGCTCAAGCAAAGCAGGGATTCAGTCATGTAAGAAGCCCAAAAGTGAGCCACCAAGGTGACTGGGACCCAGTCTTCTCTGACCTTTTCTTCACCAGCCTTGTGCCAATTCCACCCCAGATGGCTTCTGGAGACTGAGATATCATGTTCAAATTCAAGGCAGGAATTAAAAAATAAAATAAATAAGGAAAAACCAACCACTGAGTCACTTCCTCACACCCAAGAATCTCTCCCTGACACACCTGTTGGGATGGATACTGTTTAAAAAATAAAATAACAGGCACTGAGGAGGATATGGAGAATCTGGAACCCCCCGTGCACTGTCAGAGGGAATATGAAATTGTGCAGCCACTATATGGCAGTTCCTCAAAAACTTAAAAACAGAATTACTATATGATCTAGTAATTCCACTTCGGGGTATATATCCAAAAGGATTGAAAGCAGGAGCTTAAAGAGATATTTGTACATATATGTTCATAGCAGAATTAATCACAAGAGCTAAAAGGTTTGGGCACCCCAAGTATCCATCAACATTTGGATAAACCAAATGTGGGAGATGCATACAATGGACTATTACTCAACCTTAAAGAGGAAGGAGATTCTGCCATGTGAATGAACCCTGAGAACATCATACTAAGTGAAATAAGTCAGAAAAATACTGCATGACTCCACTTAGTCCATGTCCTTAGAATAGTCAAAAGCATAGAGGCAGCCAGTGGAAGACTGTGTATGAGGGCTGGAGAGAGAGGAAAGGAAAGTTATTATTTAATGGGTACAAAGTTTCATATTTGCAAGATGGAAAGTTCTGGTGATGGTCCTGGTGTTGGCACAATATTATGAGTGTATTTAATACTCTTGAACTGTACACTTAAAAATGATTAAGATGATCACTTTTTATATTATATATGTTTTAGCACAATTCTTAAAATTGGAGATAAAAATCTCTCCCAGAAACCTCACCAGGGTTTTCTGTTCTCATTGGCCCCAAAACTGTTAGGAAGGCTGAGAAATGGAGTGTCTTAGCCAGGCCTGGGCTGCTGAAAATGCAATGGAGATTCGTTAACTGTGGAGCAAGATGATGGGTATGGTGGCACAGGTGGCTTTCACCCCTCTCCCACATGCTCAGCCCCCTCCATCTGTCTGTCTACCCTCCCCCAGAGACTGCAGTCTCCCTCAATTTCCGGGCAGGCGTGATTCTCATGAAGAGGTCAGGACAGGGGTGCAGGAGGGGATAGCCTGCTCCAAAACAGTTTTTTTTTTTTTTTTTTTTTTTTTTTAGCTGCACTGTGGTCCATCTGGGGTGGTGAAACTAGTTCACTGGATCACAACCATCATTTTCAACAACTGTACTGAGATACAAAATTCATCTGCCATATATTCATTTACCCTTTGGAATGTATCATTCAAAGGTTTTGGTCTATTACAGAGTTTGCAACCATTGCCGCATTCTGGTTTTAGGACATTTTCATCACTCCCTATTTCTCTCAACTTCCCTCCCAGCCCTAGACACGAATGCTTTAGGTCTCTATAGATTTGCCTATTGTGAACTATTCATAAAAATGAGATCATACATTATGTGGTCTTCCATGACTGACTTCTTTCACTTAGTGAAATATTATCAGGACTCATTCAGGTTGTAGCATATATACATTTTTTTATTGTTAAATAATATTCCATTGTATGGATATATCACATTGTGCTTATTCATTTGTCAGTCATGAGATTCAGTTGTTAGCATTTTTGGCTATTATGAATAATGTTGCTATGAACATTCATATTCAAGTTTTTGTATAGATTATATGTTTTCATGTCTCTTGGATATATATAACTAGGAATGAAATTTCTATGGCATTGGCTAACTCTGTAATTAAGATCTTGAAACAGTTTTTGGTGATAGTTGTGGTGTTGGCACAAAATTATGAGCGTACTTAATGTCCTTGAACTGACAAGCTGTTTTCTATAGACTGGACCATTTTATGTTCCCATGAACAGTATACAGTATCAGGGCTTCAAATTCTCCACATTCTCATATATTTATTTGCTTTGTTTTTAGTTTTGTAATATTTTTATTTTTAATTGACACTTAGTAATCGTTGGATTTGGGGAGTACAGTATGGCATTTCAATGCACGTAGATTCTATATAATGATTAGACCCAGCTCCTTGGTACACCCATCACCTCAGACATTTACCGCTTTTTTGTGTTGGGGACATTCAGTATCCTCTCTATAAGCTATTTGAAACCATCAATTAATTGTTGTCAACCATAGTTATCCTACTGTGCTACAGAACATTACTGTGCTACAGAACATTCTTCCTACCTAACTGCCCCCTTTACCTGCTAACCATCCTCTTCCCATCCCCTTTGCCCCCACACCCTTTCCTGCCTCTGATATAACTATTCTATTCTATTCTATTCTTTACTTCTTTGAGATCAACTTTTTTGGCTTCCACACATCAGTAAGATCATGCAGTACTTGCCTTTCTGTGCCTGACTTACTTCAGTTAACATAATGTCCTCCAGTTCCACTCATGTTGCTACAAATGACAGAATTCCATTTTTCTTGTCACAACCATCATTTTTAATTAAAGAATGAAATAGAATGGAAAAACATCAGTGGGCCTCCCCAAAACATGTGCATTGTTACAGAAAACCCCTTAAGATGTGTATGTGATATATGTATATGTTTTCTTAATGTGGGTTGTGGTCTACTTAAAAGGACATATCAAAAACACCAGGAGGAAGCTTTCAAACTGCCCCCCCACAAGGCAGAAGCTCCTTTCCTTAAGAATCTCTTTTGAGACACTCCCCCCACCCACCCACGCAAACACAAATCTTTGCTCTGGGAAACTTTGATAATAGGAGCATTAAAGCCACTAACTGGATTGTGTTGAAGAAAGCAATGGAGGCTGGTATCTCCACTTCAAGGACAAAACTCATCAGAGCTGTCTCAAGGTATTCCAAACTTGACTGAGTCACCAGGGCCATGCAAAGCATCCCTGAATTTCCCTGCTCTCTTCACAATTCTCTCAGCAACCATTTAAATGCAAAGGTTCCTGAGCTCCAGCAAGTCAAGGCCTTTAAATGTTGAGTTCAGTGCCAGGCACAGGAAGCACTCACTCAGTAACCAGAGATTTTATCATTAGTTCATCAAGTCTTATTGCTATTATCAGGAGAAGGAAGAAGGACAAAAGGGCTAAGAGTAATGTAACATACACATTCTCACACTCACTTATTTATCCACCGTATATACAGCCCTTTGCACTTTGTGATAGAGGTATGTTCTGAAACTGCATTTTGCAGTTTCACCATTGTGTGCACATCATAGAGAGAACCCACACAGACTAGAAGGGCTGTGATGTCACAAGAGATGTTATCTTAGGGGACCACTGCACCATCATAAATCCAGTCCCTTGACTTAAATGTCATTTTGGGGCTCATGAGTACAGTGTGTTGAATTCTGAGAGGTTAAAAAAAAAAAAAGATGGTGTGAAGTGAACCCAGGAAAAATTTATAGTCTGGTTGTGAGGTGAAGATTGTGCATATGAAAAGATTAAGGAAACTCTAAGACAGGATATAACAAGCTGACAAAGTATGTGTGGGGGAAATAGCTGCTATGGGAACTTGGGAACAGGAGAGAGTCCCTGAGAAGGTTTAATATCAGGTAAAGGACTTCAAGGGCATGAAGAATTTAAATCCACACATTTAACATTCTATTACAACAACCTCCTTCCCTCTCTTCCCCCAGAAAAGCTCTTCTTGACCATCCTGAATATATTGGCATTAAAGAAAATCCCTGGTTTATAATAAAAGTAGTAGAAAAACCAATAGTAATAATCATTAGTGCACATCAGGGCTCACTATGTACCAGAAAGGGTGATATGAAAGTTGACATCCAGTAGCTCCAATAACCCTGACAACCACGTCTAAGGGGATGAGGGTGGGGTACTATAATTATTGGTATTCCCACTTTGAAGATGAGGAAACTGAGACTTAAGAGTGTTAAGTTACTTGCCTGAGATCACACAACTGCTCATGGGTAACACTGGGAGTAAAAAGCAGGTCCTCTTGCAGACTGCCTGTGCTTCTGACCCCACTGTAATGCACTGAACTACCTTGTTTTTTGTGTCCTGAGATAGGACCTCAAGAATTTTTTGCATATGGATTCTTATTAGATAAGTGCTGAGTCAACTTGCTGCTCCTGGAGTCTGGTAAAATCTAATTTTTGCTTGGACTTTTCAGTGCCTTTTAAATAATACTCAAAAGTCCACATCTTTTATTTATTTATTTATTTATTTTTTATTGGTTATTCAAAACATTACAAATATTGCAGAATTACATCGGTTACACATCCACATTTTTACATAATACCATATTAGTAACTGTTGTATTCTGCTACCTTTCCTATCCTCTACTATCCCCCTCCCCTCCCCTCCCATCTTCTCTCTCTACCCCATCTACTGTAATTCATTTCTCTCCTTATTTTTCTCCCATTCCCCTCACAAACTCTTATATGTAATTTTGTATAACAATGAGGGTTTCCTTCCATTACCATGCAGTTTCCCTTTTCTCTCCCTTTCCCTCCCACCTCATGACTCTGTTAAATGTTAATCTTTTCTTCCTGCTCTTCCTCCCTGCTCTGTTCTTAGTTGCTCTCATTATATTAAAGAAGACATTTGGCATTTGTTTTTTAAGGATTGGCTAGCTTCACTTAGCATAATCTGCTCTAATGCCATCCATTTCCCTTGCAAATTCCATGATTTTGTCATTTCTTAGTGCTGCATAGTACTCGATTGTGTATAAATGCCACATTTTTTTTATCCATTCATCTGTTGAGGGGCATCGGGGTTGGTTCCACAGTCTAGCTATTGTGAATTGTGCTGCTATGAACATCGATGTGGCAGTATCCCTGTAGTACGCTCTTTTAAGGTCTTCAGGGAATAGTCTGAGAAGGGCAATAGCTGAGTCAAATGGTGGTTCCATTCCGAGCTTTCCCAGGAATCTCCATACTGCTTTCCATATTGGCCGAACCAATTTACAGTCCCACCAGCAATGTACAAGAGTACCCTTTTCCCCACATCCTCGCCAGCACTTGTTGTTGTTTGACTTCCTAATGGCTGCCAATCTTACTGGAGTGAGATGGTATCTTAGGGTGGTTTTGATTTGCATTTCTCTGACTGTTAGAGATGGTGAGCATTTTTTCATGTAAAAGTCCACATCTTGAAATTCTGTTTGTTTGTTTTCCTATTGAAAAAAAAAATCTTGCTGCTAGATATTGTTAGAGCATCTTTAAGAGACTGAGCATTCATTCTATTTGGATCACCAATTTATCTATTCCTAATGCAAAAACATGGCCAAGGAACTATTTTTCAAAATTTGTCTTTATTTTTTTGTTTTAATTAGTTATACATGACAGTAGAACATATTTATGCACTCTGATGTATCATACATAGGTGGGATATAATTTCTCATTTTTCTGAGTATACATGTTGCAGAATCATGTTGGTCATGTAGTTACATATATACATAAAGTAATAATGTCTGTTTCATTCTACTATCTTTCCTATTCCCACATCACCTCCCCTCCTCTCCCTTCACTTCCCTCTACCTAACATTCTAGTAACATTCTAGTAATTCTAAGTAACACTCTTCTTCTCTATCAAAATCTGTCTTGATCAGAGAGCTTTTCATAGCCCTTTCACAAGAAGGATTAGTAGTATTTTCAGATCTCTAGAAAGATTGTAAACAGGATAATTCCATTATTTAATTGGAAATTATTTGGGCAAAGGCCATCATCTTCCTCTTTTGAAGTCTCCAAACTCTCTGGAGACTGCTGGGAAACAACAAAGATATTGGTTGTGTTGGGAATTCTGTGCTTCCTCTGAACCTTGTCCCCTAACCCAGACTTGTAAGCAAAAATCACCATAGTCACCCAGAAACTGCCCACAATGTGGGCCATGAGTGGACACTATGGTTCATTAAACAGCCTTGACATGGGTCACCTTTGTGGTCATGGCATCAAACAGGTGTGTTTCTCCCCTCCTTTTGAAACCCCCTTGAGAATACTTTGCAATGTCTCTTTACAATTTGTATGTTGAAGATGCATTTTTTAACAGTGTAGTTTAAACCAGCAACTGTGACTCTCAAACTTGGTGGAAACCCTTAGGGAGCTTGCTGAAGACTTCACCTCAACGGATTGATCAGCAACTCCTGGAGAGTCCTATGTTGATGGTCCAGTGACTTTACTTTGAGAACCAATGGCTTAATTTCCCACTGCTATCCTTTGTCCATTCTTTTGCCTTAAAACGTAGCCCTCCATATGCAATCAAAAACCTTGATTCTTACCTCTCCTCTGTCTTCTCTGTCCTATACTCCCTAACTGTGTCAAGATTATGTAACTGAATGCAAAATGTTTTTAGCCCTTGCTGAGTGCAAAGCCAATAAGCACAACCATGAGATGAAAGAGTAAAGGAAGGTTTATAATTTGCAGCAAGTAGAGAGTGCACTAGGGATGTTTCTCAAAGCAGAATGACTTCCCAAACAAAAGCAGCAAGGGGGTTTTATTGGGGAGACACATGCCTCTTCATATTGTAGACTTACCATCACAGGTGGGGCCTAACATATTTCTGCACATGTGTGCTTTGAGATCATGTGTCTCATACATTGCATGTTTGCTTGAAAATGGTGAGTGGGAACGCATCATGGGTGGAGAATTTAGCATCATAATGAGATTATAATGAACAAGATCACCTAGAAGAGTGATTTGGGGGGCAATTTGGCTGGCTTAATCTGGTTCCTTGTTTCAGATAAAGTTCTCCTGAGGGCTTTATCTGAAACAAACAAACAAACAAATAACTGGAAAGGATATGTGTCTCTTGTCTCTTCTTCCCCTGATTTGGGAATCAGGCACAGGTGTTTAACCCTATGAGTTCCTGCATAACAACCAGCAATCATACTTTTGATAGTTCTTGACTGAGAGAACACACAATGGTAAGAATTACTAAGAATTCGGCAAAGCTTTTAAATTAACTTGATTTTTATGAATTCCTGCACATCTGTATGCATTTGAAATATGCATTATAGTACTCAAATCAGCCTAGAGTACTATAATGCTAGATGTAATTATGGATTCATGGATCCCTTCTTATAATTTCATTGCCATTCTCCCTGCTCTTAAGGTTTATGGTCCAAGAGTTGACAACTACTGATCTAGATCAGTGGTTCTCTACCATGGTGTCAGGACACCTTGCCATGTTCAGAGCAGTTGAACAATGCATAGCAAGCAATCTGATATTGCTTGCAATGTGTATAGTAATATGAAAGCTAAAGTGCCAAAGTTTATGAATGGTGTCTCTAAAAAAATTTAAAAAAATTTATTTATTAATGGGAGTGCTTGTCCTTGTAGCACCAGCACTCTCTGTGACTTGCATTCCCAAATGCTTTTATGAATGGGCAAGACCAGAATGGACTGAGTATAGCCATGTTGCCTAAAGGAGCAGGAGTCTCAAGAATATCATTATCAACATGAATTATTATTAGTGTGCTTACATTTGGGGGGTTTTATTAAAATCTAAAATCTGAGAACATCTTCAGGAGTATACAATGCCTATGAATATCATCCATCCATATGTCTCATGAAGAAAAGACTGGGAACCCTGTGCTAGACTGTAAGTCAATTGATTACTGAATGTTCATAGTGCTGTGAGTGAGAAATCACATAAAAAGAAAGAATAGGAAGACAAGATTTCTACCTCAGAACAATGAGGCATGCACATGGCCAAAATCTTTATCATCTGAGGGTAAATTACCCATAACAGCCCGCCTTCTAGCCACAGGATGAATTGGGTTCTTTTTCCTGCTTTGGGGCTTTATGGGGCTCTAACTGTTGCCAGGAGTCAATATCTAGTGCATCTACTCTTTGTCTGTCCTTATCTTTCTGTGCTGAGGATAAAGAGCTTCCCATAGATTAGATCCAGATGTGAGTTCAGTTTACTAATTACATCTCATTTTTATGCAATTGGCTTTTAAATGCACCAAGATTCCTGTAGCACTTGCTGATTTCCCTCCCCTTAAACCTTCAATCACTCTCTATTTCTCCTCCCCTGCAGTACCCTCCAGGCCCTGCAATGCCCTCCAGGCCCGGAAATGTGAGATTAGGCTGACTCAGCACAGCCACAATTACGCATGAATCTTGGGCACCAATGGAGCCAAGCCATTCACAAATCCTCCAGGCTCTAAAGGTCCCTCAAGTCCCTGCCAGAGTCTGGAAGTGAACACCAGTCCCACCCCCATGTCTCCCCAGCTGACCCCACCACCTTCTTGCCCTCACTCTCCTCAAGGACCCATGGAGCCTCTGAGCTCATTAAGGGCCTTTATTTAAAAAAAAAAAATCTGACATTTGCCCAGTTCCCAGGCAAGGGTCTATGAAGATGGCAACTCAAACTCTCACTCCAGAACCTTCCCAAAGCCCTGCACCACACAAGTTTATCACATGAAATTTGCTTTATAAATGCATTTCCAATAATAGATCACTTGACACCAAAACTAAGAGCCTGCATGCTAACTAACACAGGAAGGGTAGTTATTCTCTGGGACAGTAACTGTTACTTGCTGGGGATTAAGGGAACACTGGTGAGGAAGAATGTGCTCCCTTCCTAAGCCTGACACATCTAGCTCACACTCCAGAACCTTCCCAAAGCCCTGCACCACACAGGGGCCGACTAGGTAACCCTGAGTAGCTGCACAGTCCAGAGGCACACCCTCCCAAGGCCATCCCAAAGACAAGGCCAGACTGCCTTACCATCCTGGACAGGTTTGTTCCCCATGCAGGTTCCTTCTTCAAGGTGACCAAGACCTCTGATGCAAATAGGGAAGACAAGCCCTCTGAACTTATTAGCCAAGTGGAAAACATAAAATGGGCTTCCCAACCTTGCTAGGATGGAGTGGGCAGGGACAAGTACCAGCAGGAACTGAACCAGTAGAGGAAGCCTTGGGCCCGAGGCTGTACCAGACCCTGACCGAGATAGTCTAGAATTCTCTGTGGTTCCTCCTCCTGGCTCAGGATACACCCCTTCATCCTCCTGTCACTCTGATGACTCCAGACCCCACGGTTTCTTCAAAGACCAGAGTTCGACTTCACTGCATCTTGATTCAAGGACACGCATCTCTTGCATCTCTGTAGCTGGTCCAGGGAATGGAGAGGGCCAGGCTGAACCTACTCACTGACTGAACTCTACCTGCTTCTCCAGGCTCTTACGTAGCTCTCACTCCAGAACCTTCCCAAAGCCCTGCACCACACAAGTTTATCACATGAAATTTGCTTTATAAATGCATTTCCAATAATAGATCACTTGACACCAAAACTAAGAGGATTTTTTTTTTACCCCTTAAAATGAAAATGGTTGGGACAGGTATAAATTTAGTCATGATCCTCTCTGGAACAGAGAGAGAGTAATGTGGGGCATTTGCAAAGCATCCAAAGCAATGGCACTATTGTTTTGAAGTTCTTTTATTTATAGCAAGTTCAAGGCTCGTGTTATACCAGAATAAAGAAAGGTAAAGAGCCCAGCCCTGATCTTTTTAAAGTAAAAGTTTTGATAGATGAAAGTTCCAGTTCAAGGAAGGTCAGGTTACTCTATTATAGAAGAGGAAGAAGAATTCCACAGAGCCCCAAACCCAAAGACAGACTCCCAGAGGGAAACAGGTGGGGATCAAAGTGTCCCTGAACAGAGGGTGGTAACTTAAACCAGGAGAGCTGGAGGGACAAGGTAACCATAGGGAATGGATAAATGGATAATCAGCAAGCAAGAGGTCTTCAAGAAGGCTGGGGAGGAGGAGAGGAAGGGAAAGGAGAGAACTTAGGTAGCAGAACACTTAAGCAGGTCAAAAGCCTTCAAATGCACCATAGTTTATGGAGAAAACAGCAAGCTGGGTTGGATGGGGAACAGGGTAGGCAAAGGCGCACACTTTGGAGAAGGTGACACAGAGCGGCCGGAGAACAGAAAAGGAGAGTTGATGCCAGGGATGATGGTGCCAGTGTGTGTCTGGGGAGGGGGCCGGAGGCTCTGAGCTGGCCATGGGCCTCTGGGCGCTGCATGTGAGCCACTGCAGTCAGGGGCCTGCATGTGCCTTGTTCTGAAAAGAGATTCTCAGGTGTCCTCAAGTTCTCTACTAAGTCTGTGGCCAGAAACACCAAGTATTTTGTTCTGATTCTTCTCACTTTTCTCCAGAGCTCTTCCTTTTTTGGTGTGTGTGTGTACGTTTCATATTTTTGATCAATTAGGATACAAGCCTATGTCAATTGTTAATACACCATTAATCCTACTCATTTACCACCAGCTACTCTTTCTAAAATGGAGTGTGATTCTGGGACATGAGGCCATCATCCCATCTTCAGGCCATGGCAGTATTGGCCGCAGAGAGTCAGATTGGCAACAAGGAGGAGAGAGTTTGCAGACCATAAGGCTGCCAGCCATTTCGTCTAAATGGTCTTTCTTCACCCTCTCCACTGCCAAGCTGCCACCTGAGCACCTACGGGTCTCATCTATATCAATGAAAATGAAGCTCTGGATCCAGTTAGTGTTCTTTGCCACAATAGCATTTCGGCAATGCTTGGATCTGTCTCCTGGAGAGTGTTTTTCTATGTGCTTAGATGGATAGTTCAGCAAACTAGGTACCCCTCAGAATGCCAGGCCACTGGCTCCAGCTTGTCTCTTTTACTTCTTTTCCAAAGGGACAGAAAGTACAGGTGGCAGGCTAGCCTTTGGGCACAAGTCCATCTTGCCCTGTTGAAAGGAAGCAACCGCCCATGGAAGACAAACAGCATATACAGCCATGATTTCTATTTGTCTTAACCATGGCTTACCCACATGACTGATCAAAGTGCAGTATCTTTTGAGCCCAAGGGTCCCTAATGTGGAGGGTGTGCTGGTGCCTGTGTACTGGCTGCAGTCATCTCCTAATCAGAGCCAGCACATGCACACCAGGATGGGCTCTTCCAGGGATGCTACCCAAGGATCTCAAAACCATGGCAACCCTGTTTTCTTTAGGAAAACTGATCCATATTAATTTGATACATGGTCTTGGGATGGAACAGTCAGGAATATCAGAAATTCCCTATTCATAGGTTTAGGGAAGCTAAAAGAATAGGAGAAACTAAAAGAATGGGAGAAGCTGTAGACAGCCATTCCTCATGGTTGGGCTCACTGCATATTCGACTTAGGTATATACATGAGAGTTCACACCACCCACCCCTGCTACCATCTCACAACACACACACAAACACACACTGGGGTGTCTGTGACTCTAGAGCCTCTTTGATTTACCTTCAGTAAATTCAGATGTGCCACACTTACCATAAAGTTCATTCATTCATTCATTCCTTCAACAGAATACTAGTGTAGCACCTATATGAGAACAAGCCCTGATCAAAGAGCTAGGGATATAAACAAAACAAGTGAATTCCTTTTCCCTTGGACCTTACATTCTAGAGAAGGAAAGGAGACACTAGACAAAGAACTAAGTATCTGTCAGGTGGTGATAAATGATAATTTTTAAAGCAGGATATGGTGTTAGCCTGGAGGTCCGGGAAAGCTGCTCTGGGAGGTTTGAGGACTCCGGGATCCCAGGGCTTGTTGAAGAGCCCTGCAGACAGCAGAAATAGCAAGGAAGGTGGGGCGTTTAGAATTTGTGGGAACAGAGAATGCTGGTGTGACTGGAGTTACCAAGGGAGAAAGAGCGTAGCAGATTGCTAAGGCAGTGGGAGCCAGAACTCGCAGGTCTGTGGGACTTCATGAGAACTCAGGGGCTTTTACACCAAGGAGCAAAAGAAGTAGCTAGAGGGCCGAAGTGTGGTCGAGGCTTGATGTGGCTTATGTTGTGAGAGCATGCTGTGATGCTGCTGTGGTATGGAAAATTGCTACAGGCAGCTGGGGTTGAGGCAAGCCCACCAGGTAAAAGGCTAACCCACAAATCAGATGAAGGAGGCTGGCAGCCTGGACAAGGTGATAGAGGTGATGGGAGCTGGCCAAATCAGGATCTGCTTTGAAGATGGAGTTTGCCAACATGGGCTGAGAGAGAGGCATAATAGACTGCCCTCCAGTTCTCATGTTCTGACATGGGGAAGGGGCTGCGGGGTGAAGTAGGACTTTGGGCATACCACAGTGGTGTTATGCACCGCCATCCATTGACCATGTGAAGCCCAGACTTTTCTAGGGTAGTCCTTGGGGTGAGGAAGGCGGGAGGGGGGCGGTTGTGGGGTAGTACAGGAAAGGTTTCTCTTTTAGCCTTTTAAACAGTTTAAACCAGTGTTTGCTTCATGGTCTGCCATTCTTTTTTTTTTTTTTTTTTTTTGAGAGAGAGAGAGAGAGAGAATCTTATTTTTTTGTAGATGGACACAACACAATGCCTTTTATTTTTATGTAGTGCTGAGAATCGAACCCAGGTCCTGCCCATGCTAGGCAAGTGCTCTACCACTGAGCCACAGTCCCAGCCCCATGGTCTGCCATTCTTGACCATGACCACTCTTAATGCCAACTCCGCTGCCAGTCCCCTGCCCCCAGGGTACTCACCAGTGGCCTTTCTCATGCCCAGGCACTCCCGATGGGGTCTTCTCTCCTGATGACTCAATTTGCTTCAGCCTCCTCTTCCCTGGAGCCCCAGGCACTCCAAGGGACCCCAGGTCAGGAAATGTTCCTCCCACCCCACCTTCCTCTCTGCCTCCTAATCTGGTCTTTTCTTCGAAGCTTAAACCCATAGATGGTGACTTTCTCTCCAAAGACAGGGGCCTTCTCTTCTGGCTCCCTCTAGGGGTCTCATGGATGTCAGATGTAGCTGAACAAGACTAGAGTGAATTATTTCCCATGTGTCTGTGTACCTCATGGTAATTAAGGCTCCAGACTTCCATGGATATTGAAACTTTTCTAGAATATTCCATGGCAATTGAGCACACAGAAGACCTCTCGGGGACCTATGACCTCAGTCCACATGCAGATACCCACCCCTGTGTTCAGCTGGAAATTTTCATTATCAATATGCTCTGAAGTTACTGGTTCCCAATACCAGTTTATTGACAAGAAGCATGCTGGTCTTGCTGCCACCCAGGATCATACTTCCATCCATAAGTCCCCCAGTAAATTGCACTCTGTGCAGACCAAGTCTCAGCACCAGAGAGTATGATTTCATGGTTTTAGGTGAGACTTGAGAATCAGCATTTAGGAAATGATAAAGCACTCAGTGGGTTTTTCTCTCCAGGTAGGTTTGGAAAATAACTGTAAATATAAGTGGGGAGGGTGTTCTACCCCTAAAGAGGTTCCATTATGTCTTGCTTTAAGCAGATCACCACAACATCCCAGCAACCTATCAATTTTGTTGGGTGTTTCAGAGAAATCCAGCCTTGAAATATGAGACCCAAGACAGAGCAGCAAATAGGTCTAGGTCTGCACAGAGTGCAGTTTATTGGGGGATTTACAGTCCTGAGTGGCAGCAATACAAGTAGGACCCCTGCAATTTGGGTCAGAAAGAGGGGTGTATTTATGGGTTAGGACAAAGGTGGCTCTATCCTGCCTGGAATGTACCTGGCTTATCTCAAGATAACATGGAAGAGTCAGGTACATCCCTGAAGTCAGGGTCTTGTATAGCCCCACATATGACTGATGGTTTTGTCTATTGATAGTTTGCTAGAAAGCTATGCAGGAAAACCTGACTAGGGCTACTCTGGGGAATCATGGTAGTTATGACTCAAGATGGCTGTGGTCATGTCAAGCTGAACCCATATACTGAGGTGGGTAGAACTTATCTAAAGATCCCCAAAGATGGGGGACATGGAGGAGAAACAAACAAGCAAGCAAGCAAGCAAACAAACAAACAAAAATAACTCAAAAAATAACTGAAAACTAAGAGTCTATTTTGGTGAGATAAGACTTCCAAAAATAAAAAACTTGTAAGAGCATTTATAGAACAGATATAAATACAGATGCAATAAATGTATGTGAATGCTCTGCAAACATGAGAGCTGGAGGGGTCAGTTTTCATGTCTCTCTCACATTCCATCAGCAAATCCTGTGGGTCCATCTTCAAACCAATCCTGAATTTGGCCACTGTGACTGGCAGGCAAAAGAAAGGTGGGGACAGGCTGATTTTGCAAAGGAGAGAGCAACATTAAAGACCCAGGTTGGGAGGAAGTTCATGTTTACATCCAAACTGTTGGCCCATCTGCTTCTTTCCCTTAATATGGAACTGTTCTCTGGAGAGAAATGCCAGGGCTGGGGTGCAGCTGTGGGGCAGCCACAGGTTGGTTCATGTGCTGAAGTAGCAAAAGCAGTTCCCTGAAGGTGTTGATGATGAGTGGGAATCTCTTAAGAGGAGGGAATCAGAATAGTGTTCTGGAAGGCAGGCAGGCCAGAGGCAGAGCTGTGGGGAAATGCACACTCCATTTGGAGCTGTGTCTCTATTCTATTTCCTGATCCTGAACTAACCATTGCACAAGTGCCCAAGCCACATCCAGAAGCCATTGGTAGGTTCCCTCCACTCACTTTTCCAAGAGAATGGGGTTCCCTTGGGCCATGAGGGGCCTCTGTACAAATAGTGGAGGGGCTCAGTGACCATAAGGAATGGGACTTCTTCTCCAGGTACCCCACCAGCCACCCCCCTCTGCTCAGGGAAGAGCTCTCAGCCTTGCTCACAGAGGACATCTGCTCTGAGCTGTCCCCAGTGGGTATGATGGGAATGTTAGGATAAGTGTTTCCCCAAACTTATCTGCTGTCAGTGTCTTGTGGGATGCTTTTTAAAAATACAGATATCTGAGCCCCCAACTACAGCTACTGAATTAGAACTTCCAAAAGAATGGCTTTATAAAAACCAATCCTTAGGACAGGGTAAATGTGGGAAACTATGCTAAACCTTGTTCTCTCTCTCTCTCTCTCTCTCTCTCTCTCTCTCTCTCTCTATATATATATATATATATATATATATATATATATATATATATATATGATGGACATAATACCTTTATTTTATTTTTACATGGTGCTGGGGATTGAACCCAGTGCCTCACATGTACTAGGCAAGTGTACACTGAGCCACAACCCTGGCCCCCTTGCACCCTCTCTTACTCACAGATAGTTTAATTCATACTTCTTAATCCATACCTAAAGACTAACAGTGAACTGTGATAATAACAATAATCACTAACTTTTATCAACTGCATGCCAGGCACTATACTATGGACCTTTGGGGGTGAGGGGGATTATCTCATGCAAATCCCAGTTATCCGTTGAAGTACATGCTACTGTTATCTCCATTTTTTTCAGATGGGGAGGCAGAAAATAGGGAAACTAAGTGGTTTGTCCAAAGGGACATGCAGCCAGCAGCTAGCCCTGCTGGGTGGAAACTCAGGCTTTTGACCCCAGCCAGCACCCCATCTCTTCATCATTACACATTACTGATGTTGGAACCTGAACTTATTAGCTCTGCACTCTAATTGTGAGTCCAGTTCACACCACCACCACCACCCCTGCCCCAGGAAAGGGAAAAAGAGCAGGTGGTGGAGACTCATCTGAGAACTTTCAGTGGGCACGTAGATGAGGATTGATGGGAAGGAAGGCGGAGGGAAAACAGGCTGACCTCCCTCATCTGGTCCTCAGGTACTGGAACTCCTTAAGCAATCTGGTGGCGTCCTTACTGAACTCTGTGCGGTCCATCGCCTCCCTGCTTCTGCTTCTCTTCCTCTTTATCATCATCTTCTCCCTCCTGGGGATGCAGCTCTTTGGAGGAAAGTTCAACTTTGATGAGATGCAGACTCGGAGGAGCACATTTGATAACTTCCCCCAGTCCCTCCTTACTGTGTTCCAGGTATGGACTCTTCTCTGCTGGGATTCTGAGGGTGGTTCGGTGGTGAAGGAGGTGGGTGGGGAGGAAGAAGGAGCCTTGAAAAAGGTGGTGGAAAGTGTCACCCTTTCAATGGGAACAAGGCCAGCCTAGATCAGGCCTGAGGGTCCCTGGTGTCTCCAGCTCTTTTTGTAGTTTCCCCTCATCCAACTCCATTGGAATTCCTCTGGTGGGCAAAGCATTGGAAGAAAAAATCTAGTCGTTTAAAAATGCTCCCCTAGCCATATAACATTTTAGTCAAATTAAATCTACATGAAAGCCCAAACAGAAAAAAGAGAAACAGTCTGCTCATTTTTGGGGAATGGAGAGTGATAGGGTTCTGTTTTTGCTTGCCCCTGGGAAAAGACCTAAGTAACTCAGAGAGTTGTGATTTCATAGCTATTTCGGCTTACAGCAGGGCTAAAGTAGCACTATTTAAGTCTAAAAGTAGATTGACTCCTAGAGAAAAATAAATAATGTGTGCGGGTTGCCAGGATCTAAGGGTGATGCCCATTGTCTGATGTTTGGGACAATTGATTTTAGCACAGCACTGGCACCATGAACACAGTAAAGGGGCACTGACCCCCCTCCCCAAAGGAAGGGCTAACGGTGATCATCTCATGCACTGGATATAAATAGTAGGAGAGATTTTGACCACGACGCCTTTTCAGTCCCTCCCCAAGTAATATTTGCCAGTGGCCATGCATCTTGTCTAAGGATAGAGTCAAACTTGCCCAGCTCAATAGCCTAGTAACCCTGGGGAGGAGAATTGGGGGTTAGAAGAAGAGATAAAAATGGAAAAGAGATTTGTGTTCGCATACTGGGGCAGGGCAGGGGAGTTTTGGGGTTTGCTGTTGGTCTAACGCTGTGTCCCTTATTGGTGGGAATGTGTCATTCAGATCCTGACCGGGGAGGACTGGAATTCGGTGATGTATGATGGGATCATGGCTTATGGCGGCCCCTCTTTTCCAGGGATGTTAGTCTGTATTTACTTCATCATCCTCTTCATCTGTGGAAATTGTATCCTTTGTTGCTGCCCCCAACCCCCGCTGCCCCCACCCTCAGCCTGCAGCACAATGCCACCTGGGTGTCATCTGCAGGCCCTGGCTCTGGCTGAACACTGGTTGCCATCCACAGGGACCCCAGGCGAGCTGGGGAAGGCTGCCCTGGGAAGAAAACATGGCCCAGCCTAGAATCACTTTAGCATGGAGGCGGGTCTGGGTGGAAGCCCACAGCTTTGGCATAGGAGAGAATGTACACTGATATTCCTGAACCTGTTCAGGCTGCAGCGTCGCTCAACTCCAGGAGGCACGTCCTGATTGTAAGCTAGGTGGATGGCGCCCCCTGGCCTTGTGGCCAGTGCAGCCACTCACACAGACTTAGGATACTGAGGACCCTAGGGATGGGGCCCTTGACAGCCCTGGGGCTGTCACACCTGCTTAGTGAAGGAGGACCAAGCCATCATCCTTGAAATGACCTTCATCTCTCCTCCCTGCTTTTGGTCAGACTCCTCTCTCTGAACCTGTTCTCCAGGACTTTAGTCACAGACAGACCCAACAGATCCTTCCTGGTCCCAGCTAAGAGCATGTCCCGGGATCTCAAACTCAGGTCCTTCTTTACTTCCCCTGGTTGGAACCCCACGGGAATTGTGTCCAGAACCTGGATGGTAAATAGAAACAGCTTCGGCCCAAGTCTCAGGGGTCAAACCCCAGCTTCAGCTAATGCAGAAGACACAAACACTAAAACTACAGACAAAGCTTCACATTGTACCAGCTCAAGATCTCCAGCAAATTAAAGGCTCTGTACCTTGGTATCTGCAAATGCTCTATAGGTTGAACACCCAGAAGCCAAAAATCAAAAATTCAAAATTTTCTGATCAACATGTCACCATAAGTGGGAAACTCCACATCATAAATCTCATGCACAAAATTATTTAAGATACTACATAAAATTGCCATCAGGTGTATGTACAAGCTATATGTGAATAATGTATTTCGTGTTTTGACTTGGGTCCCGTTACCAAAAAATTTCATTATTTATATGTGAATATTATAAAACCTTAAAAATTTTAAAGTCCCAAGCATTTCAAATAAGGGATACTCCGCCTATAATAGAATAATAGTAATTGCTACATAAGGGGTCATTGTGAGTTTGAACAGGATGATGCATGCAAAGCCCCTACTGTGTTCCAGGGCCCATGGGTGAGGGATTCAGAAACCTCCTTGGACAAGCCCTTCACCTGCTTGGGCTTCAGTTTCCCTGTCCTAGAAATGGTGTGAGTTTCTGGGTGCTCAGGGGTGAAGGTCAATTTAACTAACTTTAAGACCCTTTAAGCTCTATCTCTTTTGCAGTTTTCTGATCCACAGTGTTTGTGTTGGTAAGAAGTGGGGAGGCAGGGTGGGGAGAAACAGACAAATGACTGCTTCAGTTAGGAATTCCCAAGCTTTTGGCCAGCTCCAGCCAAACCCTCCAAGGGTCTTTGTATGTACAGGCTCACATTAAGAGTTGGCAGAGACACAGGCCACCTCCTCAGCTCCCAGTTATAATGAACCGCTCTTAAGAGCATTCTGCATTCTGCTAGAGACAATACTGCTTATAATGTCAATTACAGCCAGTCATCTCAGTGGGGAAACCAATAATGAAACCCAGCAATTAAAGAGCAAGGCAGAGCCTGCTGCCTCACTCCCAGCCCCACTCCAGCCTGCAAGCTATCCTGATCTCAGCCCCCTAGAGAACTCCAGATAGTGAGCAGGGTCATGGGGAAGGAAGAGATGAAGAGACACTGTTGGGCTCTGAACCCCTCGAAGTGAGCCTCTGCTGGGGAACTCTACTTCTGCATGTTCTGCACCCTCCCTGCTCCCTATGCTCATTAAACACCCCAAGGCCAAGGTCATTTTCTTTAAGAATGGACACAAACAGATATCCTACTGAATGTATTCTTGGCCATTGCTGTGGACAACCTGGCTGATGCCGAGAGTCTCACCTCTGCCCAAAAGGAAGAGGAAGAAGAGAAAGAGAGAAAGAAGCTGGCCAGGTAACCCTCTAAGCTCACCCAGCCCAGTTCAGGAATGCCATTCTCACTGGTGGGAGAGGGGCATGACACCAACCACTAGGCGCGATCCTTCTGGAAGGGACTGGGTCCGGGGCTTCCTACAGTAAGTTGGTCCTCTCCCTTAATGCCTAGGCATTGCTCAGAAACAAGGACCATCATGAATGATAGTCTCTACGAAGGTGCTGCCTTTCCTTACCTGTCTAGAAAGTTGGGAGGTTGCTTTTGAGATTTGAAGCCATGGGAGGAGAGGGGAGGAAGGCAGCCTTCAGAGGGGAAATAGCTCCAGCTTAAGGAGCAGTGCTTCCTCACTATTTTGTATCATCTGCAGTGTTGGGAAGGCAAAAGACTCAGTGTTGGGTCCCGCATTGTGCTCCATTGCTATGTAGATAGGACTATCCTTGGCCATGCCTCTGCTGGGTATCAAGTAGAGTTCCTCCCAGAACCAATCCTAAACAAGACTCAAAACAGTTCCCTGATTTAGGGACTGAAGCCAAGCAGCTACAAGATGCCACCAAAATGCCAGACAGAGCCAGAGATGGCTCAGTCCAGTGGCACTTGGGATTAAGCCATGTTTGCAGCAAACCCTGGGAAAAGATCAATGAATGTAGATCCAGGGGTTCTGCGCCCAATGACCCTACCGAACACAAGGTAGTTCCTGTCTACACTGCCTCCTGTCACTCCAGTAAACATTTATTTCTATTTTTTTTTCCTTCCTGCTGACCGGCCAGGACTGCCAGCCCAGAGAAGAAACAAGAGGTGGTGGAGAAGCCAGCAGTGGAAGAAACCAAGGAGGAGAAAATTGAGCTGAAATCCATTACTGCTGATGGAGAGTCTCCCCCCACCACCAAGGTGAGTAGCTGCCTCCTTCCAGGAGCTGTGGGGGCTGTCATTGAGGAAGGAAAGCCAGTCACCCAAGAAATGGAGAAAGAAGGAAGCTACCCAAAGGAGACAGAGAAGCCGTGGGGCTGGAACAGGAGGGTTCAGTAGATGATGAGAAGGCATGGTGGTTGAACCCAGCCTTCTGCTGATGTCCTCAAGAGGGTGTGCACACTGACAAGTATATATATTTGAGCTCAGTCACTTAATATAATGCAGTTTCAAGTCTATTTTGAGCCCTGAAAACTGTGGCACTTATCTGACTTAATTCTTCTTTCTTATCTCCTCTACTGCCTAGATCAACATGGACGACCTCCAACCCAATGAGAATGAGGATAAAAGTTCCTACCCAAACCCAGAGGCTGCAGGTACCTGTCACACTGTCTGATCCTGAGATCAGGAAGCTGAGGCTACAGATCTAAACCCCATAGCTATGCAGAATGGCTGTGCACAAGGGACCTATGGTCCCACTTTCCCTCCCCAAGAACCTTGCACTGCTGAACATCTTGGCTGTATATTGAAGTATTACCATTACCATCTTGGGAAAAACTTTGATTCTGGTTTCCTTGTAATAGTAATATCTGAATGCACTTGAGAACTTATTTGAGTGGTGTTTTTAAAAAATTTGTAATTATTTTTACTTATTTTTAAGTCATTATTTCAATTGTACAAATGCATAGGGTACTAAGTAATAATTCAATCTGTGCCTACAGTGCGTAATGATCAATTCAGAATAGTTAACATCTCTATCTCCTTAAATGTCTTTAACATTTTTATTAACATGTAAATAATTTTGCATACTTATGGGGAACAATGTGAATATTTTGATATTTGTATAAAATATATAGTGATCAAGTCAGGGCAATTAACATTTCCACTTCCTTAGCATTACTTTGTGTTTGCAGTGTTGGAGTTAATCTATTCTAGTTCTTTATAAAATATATAACATGTTAGGATCCATAGTCCTCCCATCCCCTATTGCTGCCCTGTAGAATGTTAGTACTTCTTCCTTCCATCTAAGTGTGTTAGAGTATCCATTATCCAATCTCCAACTATACTCCTCTTTGGAAGCTGGATTCTACGAGCAATTAAGGTTTTGTTATATCATGTGCTATATGATCATTATTAATTCATGTAATTTATTGGTATAGCATATGTTGCAGCATTATGCTTGCCCAATAATGATAGGCAATTCCAAATCTGCCCTTGCTCAGGAGATATTACTGAGTACCAAGACAGCTGCCACCACAGATGTCCCACTTGTTGCTCTGTAAGATGCTTTCAGGTCTCTTATTATAAAAAGAGCTCTTGCTGACACCATCTTCTTGGGCATCTATCAGATGTATGAACTGGCAGGCGGTCTCCTTTAGAAAGGTTTTAATGTCAGAATCCTATGTTATCTGTCTTTGCTTCCTGTAGCTGAGTCCCCAGGACAATCTTAGGGCTTGCCTTCCTCTAACGTAGATGATTATCACCAGCTTCAAGCTGGAAGTCAACACATACCACCACAGTGGTTTTTACTGACCCTTCTCTGTGTAGGTTAGGCTGTGTTGGGGATGGTAACCAAGTTGGGTAGCTGAAAACCTTCTGTGATTCTGAGTAAAGATAGGTTTTCCTTGTCGCTTTCCCTCTACCTGTTCTCTACCTGAGCTGCAAAGACAGTAGAGGTGTTTTCTATTAATCCTGAAAGCAGGCTCCCTGCTCACCAGGCCATCACTCTGCTCTCCCTTCAGGGAAGTAAGAATTTGGTGTCTTGGACTTAGTCACAAAGGAGAGTAGAATGTTTCCTGTTGGGACACTGAGCCTATTGAAGTCCTAAAACCCTTCTAGCGGAGATGAAGAGAGCTATCTATCACAGAATTTCAGGAACTTGCTAGAAGTATTAATAAATTCAATGGAAGGATCTTTTCTGAATCCTGAAAAAGCAACTTAAATTTTAAAAGGAGATTTTTTTAGATTATTAGGGGGGAATTGAATATAGACTGGGAACTAAATGATTTTGAGTAGATTTTGTTAATCACATTGGTATAATATTATGATAGTTCTGTTTTAAAAACACGTAAGTGTTTATGTCTTCTGTATAGAAATTAATTTTTAAATTACCCCCAAAAAAAGGGGAGCAGAAGAGGTAAGTAAAACAAAATCAGTGAAATGGCAATACATGTTGAAACTGGGCATAGGGAGGTTCATTATAAAGTCTCTACTCCTGTAGGGTTTTACTTATTTTGTTTTGCTTTGTTTTTTTTTTTTCTTTTTAAGAGTAAATGGAGCATGATTTATTTAAGTGAGAAGAGATAGAACTCACACCATGCAGAAGAGGGCCTGTTAGCAGAAAAACCCATTTGGGTGTGCTAGCTTAGAAGGATATATATGGTTCTGGGCAGAGCATGGAGAAAAATCTACATAAAACAGGCAAATCTACTATTGTGTTTTAAAAGTTTAAAATTAAAGACAGTGATAGGGGCTGAGGGTGAAACTCAGTGGTAGAGCATTTGCCTAGCATGCACAAGGCCCTGGGTTCTATCCCCATCACTGTAAAAAAGAAAAGAGAAAGAGAGAGAATAATAGAACAAATCCCTCTGGGCCCCAATAAGATCCCATCCCAAGCTTGCCTGGCCTCCAAGACACAGCCTCCCTGTATAAAACTTGAGGGTCTTTACACACACACAATACACACACACACACACAAACACACACCACCCACACATGCATGCACATACACACATCTAGATATAGTCGGGCCCAGACCTGTCCGTTCCACACAGCTGTAGGATAACACACCTCTTGCATCTGTGACAACAACCTCAAATTCTGTTGTTCTAAGTAGACTACTGGCTTTTCTCTTTTTTGTTGCTGTAAGGACTAATGAGGACACTGTCACTAAGTGGGCTATCATAGAAATGTCTCTCTGCTGACCCAGCATGACACTGTCTGAGGTGGCTTTGTGGATTCTTGGGATGCTTGTACTTTGGAACAGGACCATGCTCTGCTGATTCCTCAGATTCTTTAGACTTTTTGGAGTGATCATGGGGCCATTCTTCTCTAATCTCCTGCAGACCTTCAACTTTATTTCTCTTGGTTCCATTTATCTCTTTACCTTTTCTGTTGGTCAGCTTTCCATTGCTATAATAAAATATCTGAAATTATCAACTTAAGGGGAGGAAAGGTTTATTTGGCTCAGTGTTTCAGAGGTTTCAGTCCAGGAGCAGTTGGCGCTGTTGCTTTGGGTCTGTGGTGAGGCAGCACATTATAGGGGGAGCACATAGCAGGAAGCGGCTCACCTTGTGGTGGCCAAGAAGTGAAAAACAGACAGGAAGGGCCAGGGTCCCAATATCTCC